>NC_133913.1:900000-1192500 GCF_964199755.1 Larus michahellis | reverse complement strand
AGCCTCCAGGTACCACGGGCTGTTCGTGCAGGGGCTCGGGAGAGCTTGCTCTTCCCTGGATCTTCCCCTGTCCTCCCCCGGCTCTCCATCATTCCTGCCGGGCAGGCAGCGGAGACACATGTAATATTGGGGGGGGGGGGACGGAAAAACGTGGGTTTGAGCAGGGTTTTGAAGCAGCTGAGAAGCCGGCAGAGCGCTGGGGCAGGGAGGCAGGTGCTGGCGTTGCCTCCGCTGCTGGTGAAGCCGGGAGGGGAGGGCGAATCCTGGCGGGGTGAGCGCCAAAGCCCTTGCCGTGGCTCTGCCCGGTGAGGTCCCGTGCACGGACGGAAGCAGGGATTTTACCTGGTTTTGCAATAATTACTGTGAAAGCTGGCTGTAAACCGGCTTTAGAGCCGTTCCCATCGCTCTGGGCATTTCATCTCTCAACCACCGCACCCCAAGCGGACGGGGGTGCCGCGAGCCCCTCCGTGCCATCGGGTGACCTTCCCTTCGCAGGACAAGGCCGGTCCCTGGTGCCCCGGAGGCAGCAGCGAGGGTGGGCGAGGGACCTCCCGGCCGGGGGGACCTTCCCTGACGCTGCTCTCGGCTTAAAACTTGGCAGCAACGATTTGGGGGAGGCGAAAAGGCGGCAGAGGGGGATCCCCCCCGCGCTCCCCCGCGGCACCGGGGCGGCTGCTGGAGAAAGCGATGGAGAAGAGCAGCATCCCCGGGAAGAGCAGAGCATCCTGCGGCGTGGCCGGGCTGGATCCGGCTGTGCCCGTACCCCCGGTCCTGCACGGTGCGTTGGCTGCTGGGGTGCGATGGGGACCCCAAATCCTGGCGCCGGGCTCAGGTGGGTGACGATGGCGGGAGCTTGGATGGCTCCTCTTGCCTCCAAAGTCTCCCTCTGCCTTCCTCCCCTCCGCGACCGATCCCGGGGCGGCTGCGAGGCTTTTCCTTGATGCACGGTGAGTCTCTGTGCCCCGTCCCCAGCGTGCGGCCCGTCGGGGGGGGGGAGTCAGGCTGTGTCCCCCCACCCGCTGCTGCCCGGCCCCAGCCCGACGCCTGCCAACGTCGCACGAGGCTGGGGCCGTGCTGTTTTCTGTGCGTCAAAATTAACTTCCAACCTGATGGAAAAACCTTAATTTGCACTTCAAAGCGCTTTGCAGCAATCTGCCAGCATGAGCAAAAGCCGGAGCTGGCACTCGTGATTTTTCCGGGGCCTTGTTTGCGGCAGATCCCGGCCCCCCCCAGCTCCTGCCGGACCCCCTTGGATTCCCTGGGGGTCAGGGGTCCTCTCCTGCCTTTCAGCCCAGCCCTGAGACCCCCCCGCAAGCCTCCAAGAGCTGTTGACTCCTCCAGGCTGGGCAATGAAGGTGACGTGATGATTCCCTGGCAGAAATTCAGATGGAGATGGCCGCGCTTTGCTCACCGAAGCCTCGGAGCTGCCGGTGCCCACCCGCCATCGGCCTCACAAAACCTCCTGGGCCTCGTGTTGTGTTTCCAGCTCCGAACCCCCCAGCGTGGCACCCGGCTCCCGCTCCAGCCCTGGGGATCAGCGGGTGGTGTGACATCCCACCGGCCGTACCCACCGATGCCGACTGGGGACGGGACGGGGGTCTCCGGCCGCGCTGCCATTGGCGCCACTCCGGCTCCTGTGCCGAGGCTCCGTGCGCTGAATCACTCCCGGCGCAGCCCAGGCTCCATCCAAGCGATGCTACGGCTGCGCTAAACATAGCGCCGGGAAGGGGGGTCTGGGACGGGGGCCCCCATGGGAGCTTCGCTGGGCCCGAGGCTTGGCTCCCTGTGGGTCTCCGAGGGTGGGGGGGACAGGGGCTGGGGGAAACCAAGCTCCATCTTTGCCTGGTTTTGCACCGACCCCTTTTCCCCCGGCGTGAGCCGTCTCGTGATGGAGGCAGATGGCCGGGATGCAGGATGGCACCGCGCTGGCGGCTCCCGGTTCCTTTCTGCCGCCGGTGCCTGGGCAGGAGCAAAGCTGCCCCCCCCCACCCCCAGCCACCATCCCGGGGGCTCCGCTTCCCCCCCAGGTCCTCCAGTGGGGTGGGACGAGGCCTCGGAGGGGATGCTCGTCCCGTCGGGCTCAGTGCCGTGGGTCTGTCCGTCCAGGCCTCGGGGTCTGCAGGAGCCAGGGTGGCAGCGGTGCCCCCCCGCACCCCAGGGGGGGCTGCAGGGCTCTGTCCCCCCAGAGCACGGGACTCGCCAGTGGAGCCCCCAGCAGCGGCGGTGCCGGCGAAAGGAGAGCAGCTATTAATAACCCTGCGCAGCACAGGGAAAAAAAATGTAATTCCATAATGGAAGCGGCTCCGAGAGAACAATTCAGGGAATAAAATGTTCCGGGGTGGGGGGTGGGAGGCGAGCCCAGCCCCCAGCGGCCTGTGGCTGCAGCGCTGCTCTGCCATTGCCCCCCCCCGGCCCCGGGGTCAGCCCCGCTGTGGGTAGGGGGGGGGACACCGGCCGCAGGGGGGGGCTGGGGACCGGTGTGTGTCGTCCCCCCCCAGGGCAGGGCGGGGGGTGGCGGCTCCGGGGCGGGGGGGGCTGCAGCAGGGCGGGGGTCCGGGACACCGTGTCGTGTGCCCCCCCCCCCCGGGGCACGGCGGGTCCCCGGGACGATACCGGAGGGGGGGTGGGGGGGGCAGCCCCGGGGGAGGGGGGGGGCAGCCCCGGGGGCGGCCCCGGCGCGTGGCGTGGGGAGGGGCCGGCGGCCGCACGGTGCCCACGTGGTTTCTCGGTGTCTCCGGAGCGGAAGAAACGGCGGTCGGGGCTGCGGCGGGGGCGGCCGGCACCGGGAGCGGCGACACCGGGAGCGGGACCGAGCGGGGCGGGGAAGGAACCGCATCCCGGCGGGCGCCGCCGCAGCGCAGCGCATCGCAGCGCATCGCCGGTGAGTGCGGGGCCTGGGCCGGGGCCGCTGGGGGGGGAAACCGGGCCGTCCCCGCCCCACCCGGGCCCCCGCCGCCCCGGCCCCCGGCGGCTGCCGGCCTCCTCCGGCCCCATCGCGTCCCCATCGCCATCCCCATCATCCCCCCCCCGCGGCTCCATCCCCGTCCCTGCCTCCATCCCCGGCTCCGCCCCGGGCCCCTCCTGCGGCTCCGACCCCGGCCCCGGTCCCTGCCCGGCGACCCCCGGCGCGGTGCGGCACCGGGCTGGGCGCAGGGGGGGCGGGCGGCGCCGGGCCGGGCCGGGGGCTCTCGGGGGGGGGGGGGGGGCAGTTACCGGAGGCGCCGGGGCCGACGCAGGCCGGGTCCCCCCCTCCCCGCCCCGCCCGCCGCTGCCCGCGACCCCCGCCCAGGCCCCGCTGCCGGGGTCGGGGGGCTCGCTCGCTGCCGGCTCCCGTTGCAGCCCCCCCGCCTTCACCCGGGGCCGCAGCAGCGGCACGGTGTCCCGGCCACCCCCAGCCCAGCCCCCCTGCAGCCCCCCGACCCCCTCCCCAGCAGCGGGGAGAGCGCCCAGGGAGGTCACAGCAATGAGGAGGGGGCTTGTACCGGTGGCAGCCCCCCGAGGCCGGGGACAGGGGGTGCGTGGCTGGAGCTCGGTCCCACCGTGCGCGTCCTCCCAGACCCCCCCAAGCGGGACCGGGGGGGCTGCGTGGTGCCTGTCCCCAGATGCCAGCTGGGTGCTGGTCGCCCGGTGGCATCCGCTGCCCGGCACGGCCCGTTCCCATCCCCATCCCCACGGGGGCACTGAGCCGCCGCTGGCCCGCTGAGCCCTCCCGCAGCGTCCCGGTGCCGGGGAGCCGCAGCCCCATTTTTGCTCTCTTTCAAGGCATTTGTAGGCCTCGAGGAGGGGCCGACTGCCTGGAGCGTGGAGGGAGCGTAGCTGGTGCGGTGCCGTGGGGAACTCCGCCGTTGCCCCTGGAGCCTAATGACGGCGCTGCCATCTCCTGCCGACCCTCTGGTGGCTGATCTCCCGAGCTCCTGCCCACCGCGACTCCCTGCCCGCGCTGCCGACGCCTGAGACGCGCGTGCCCGCGCCGCAGCCCTGCCCAGCCCGCACCGCCTCGCCCCGCGCCCGGGGCCCGCCGCAAGGCAGGTGTCACTGTGTGATACAGACGGGGAAACTGAGGCACGGTTTGGGGAGCAGCAGGGCCAGGGGACTTGGGGCCCGGCTGTGGGTGCAGAGCTGCTGTCAGGCCCTCGGTGTTGGGGTGGGAGAGGGTCCCGTCCCCGCTCAGCTCCGGGGGTGCCCCCTCCACCCCATATGGTGGCCCCAGGACCCCCAGGCTGGTCCCGGCCAGGGGTCTGGGCACCCACCGGCCCCAGGACTCCTGGGGTCTTGCTTCGAGGGGGTCACCAGAGTCTGGGGGAGTGTTGTCTCAGCTCATGGAGGTGCCTCAGTTTCCCCTGGGAGGATGCTGACTGTGCCCTCCCTGCCTGAGCAGAGGTGGGTCCCAAGTGCCTCCTCCATCGCTGCCCCGGGCAGGGGGGGGCATTTAAGGCCCTCAAGGTGGGGAGGCAGAGGAGGGGTCACGGTGCTGGGGGGCTTTGTCTGCGTTTCGTGCTCCTTGTCCCAGCAGAGGCCGTGAAATGGGCGGCTGCGACTGCCCGGCCCCGGCCGAGCTGGGGCTGCGGGAGCAGGCGGGGGGGCTGGGGGTGTCGGCAGGCTGGGCTGGCCCCAGGCTCTGGCGGTGGCCTGGGGGGGACGGGCCGTCCCTTCCCCCCCGTCACCCTGCAGAAATCGCCTCCCTCTCCTGGCTTTGTGCTATGAATTATTTGTGCGGCGGCTGCCGGGTGTCTGCCCGAGCCGGCGGGGCTGCGCGCGGCTGGTGGCCGCCCCGGTGCCCACGGCATCCCCGCATGGGATGGGGGGACATCCTGGTGCCCCCAGAGCACGGCGTACGGGTGCCGGGGCTCAGCGCCGCAGTCATGGCCACCTCACCGGCTCCAGGTGCCTTGTCCCCACCGGGACGGCTGTGCCAAAGGGCCCAGGAGCCGATGGCAGCAGCTTTCGGGAGCCTCGACCGGGGACAAATCCTACGGCAGAGGGAGCCGGGCAGGATCAGGCCCTGCCATGGGGCAGCTCGGGGGCCGTGCCGTGAGGCAGGTAGCCCCCCGGGGGTGAGCGGCATCAGCGGTATATAGGGCACGGCGGTGGCTGCGTGCCGCGGCGGCAGCGTGGGAGGGCGGGAAGCAGCTCGCGTGCGGCGCGGGGCGGGAGGCAGCGGCACCGGACGCTATTTCTGGCGCTGGCTCCCGTGGGGACGTGGGGAAAGTCACCGAGTTCCCCCCGGGGATGCTCTCTGCGGTGATGGCCCCTGCTGTGGGGGCTGCCGGGACCCCTGTCTCCCCCCTTGCCTCCGTGGGGGCGGAGGCCATCACCTGGCCGATGTCCCCCCGCCGCCCCGGGGGACACCGCGGGGTTGGAGCCGCTGCTGGTGGTGGCGGTCCCAGGGGACTGTCCTTCCTCCATCGCCCATTGGGACACGCCAGGCTCCCGCAGACCCCGCTCTGTCCCCAGGATGGGCTTGGGGGGGCTGATCCACGGCCCCCTCTGCCCCGGGTTGGATCCTGCACCCCGTGCCCCCCCCAGCCCAGCGCCTGCAGCAGGGGCTTCGGGCTGCCCCCGGCTGGGTTCATGCCTGCCCCGGGGTCACCAGCCCCTGTCTGTCTTCTGTCCATCCATCCGTCTGTCCGTCCCCCCCCAGGCAGGACATGGACTCCATGTTCGAGGACGACATCAGCATCCTGACGCAGGAGGCGCTGGGGCCGGACGAGGACTGGCTGGACAGCCCCAACACCGACCTCTCGGGCGAGATGTGCTCGGCCTCCCACTTCGCCCTCATCACCGCCTACGACGACATCAAGAACCGGCTGACGGGGCTGGAGAGGGAGAACTCCACGCTCAAGCGCCGGCTCAAGATGTACGAGGTCAAGGTGAGGGGCCAGGACGGCCGGCGGGGGCGGGGGGGGGGGTGTCCCGGGGCCGGGGGTCCCCGCTGACCCCTCTGCCCCGCGGCCGCAGTACCCCCTCATCGGCGAGTTCGGGGAGGAGCACATCTTCTCCCTCTACGAGGCCAAGGAGACGTCGCTGCTCAAGAGCGAGAAGGCGTCGCTGCAGCAGCAGCTCAACCAGTTCCAGCACGAGGTGAGCGGTGCTGGTGGGACTGGGGGACACGGCGGCGGGGGGGTGTGGTGGTCCCTGAGCCGTCCCCCCACCCTCCCGCCTCCCCGGCAGCTGCAGAAGAGCAAAGAGCGCGAGGAGCAGCTGGAGGAGATGATCCAGGCCTACGAGAAGCTGTGCGTGGAGAAGGCGGACCTGGAGACGGAGCTGGGCGAGATGGTGGGTGCCGGCGGGTGCTGCTGGCGGGGACCCGGTGCCTGGGGACATCACGGTCCCCTTCCCTACGCTGCGACAGCAGCCGAGCAGATGGCTCCTCCGTCCCACGGGGCTGCCGGTGCCACCGCCGGGGCTCGGTGGGGATGCGGGGATGGGGGGGCCGTGGCTGCTCGCCCCCTTTGTGGCCGTGTCGGGGGCTGCGGTGACGCAGGTGGCTCGGCTTTGTCCCTGTCTTCCCACCTCACCGAGGGACGCTTCCAGCGTGTCCCCGTCCCGGGTCGACCGGGCATTCCCGGCTTCCACCGCCCCATCCCCTGCCCCCCCAGGGGGGTCACCCCTGCTGTGCCCCCCCCCATCTTGGGGGGCCACGTACTGGGGACAGATCCCATCACCCTGCCAGGACAGCCACCAGCTCCACGGGTGTCCCCAGCACCGGATCTGCCGGGGGGGTCAGAAGAACCCCGGGGCGGGGGTTGTGCTGCCGGGGCGGGGGGTCTCAGCCCTCCCCCCCCCCCCCCCAATTCCCTGGTCAGCGGGCGCTGGTGGAGACGCACCTGAGCCGCATCCGGAGCCTGGAGCAGCAGCTGCGGCAGCGCGATGGCAGCACCTTCCCGGGGCTGGGCGCCCCGCTGCCCCCCCAGGAGGTGCCTTTCCTCGCCCTGCACCCCAACCCCGGCCTGACCCACGGTGAGCTGCCCCCCACCCCCTGCCCCACGGCACACCCCCCCCCGGGGCTGGGTGCCGGGGCGGGGGGCTGAGCCGTGCCGTGCCGTGCCCGCAGTGCTGGAGCGCGCCGGGGGCTGGCAGAGCCGGGGGCTGGAGGCAGCGGGGCGGCTGGAGGCCGAGCTGGAGGCGGCGCGGCAGGAGACCCAGCGCGCCCAGCACCGCGAGGAGCACCTCAAGGCCGAGTGCGAGCGGCTGCAGGCGGAGCTGAAGCACCTGCAGGACGCCCGGGAGCAGGTACGGGGTAGGGGCCGGCCCCGCAGGACCCCCACCCACCCATCCACCCATCCATCCATCCCCGCTGGGTGGGGGTCCGGGCGCTGATGGGATGTTCTGCTCCCCCCAGGACCAGTCGGAGCGGGACATGGCCTGGGTGAAGAAGGTGGGCGACGACCAGTAAGTGCCGGGGGTGGACTGGGGCGAGGGCTGGGCTGCGGTGGGGGGGGCCCAAGGCTTGGCTCCCTGTGGGTCTCCGAGGCGGGGGGGACAGGGGCTGGGGGATGCCAAGCTCCATCTTTGCCTGGTTTTGCACCGACCCCTTTTCCCCCGGCGTGAGCCGTCTCGTGATGGAGGCAGATGGCCGGGATGCAGGATGGCACCGCGCTGGCGGCTCCCGGTTCCTTTCTGCCGCCGGTGCCTGGGCAGGAGCGAAGCTGCCCCCCCCCACCCCCAGCCACCATCCGGGGGGCTCCGCTTCCCCCCCAGGTCCTCCAGTGGGGTGGGACGAGGCCTCGGAGGGGATGCTCGTCCCGTCGGGCTCAGTGCCGTGGGTCTGTCCGTCCAGGCCTCGGGGTCTGCCGGGGCCAGGGTGGGTCCCCAGCCTGGCAGGGAGTGTGCGGGGGGGGCTCTGCAGGGACACCACTGGCCTTCATGTCCTGGGGGGACAGGACCTCGGGGGCTTCCCCCCGCTGAAGCGCTGCGGGCAGGTGGGATCCTGCACCCCGAAATCGCTCTGCGCACCCCAGGAGTTGGGCTCCAGGCGTGGGGTGGCCGCAGTCCGGCATCCGGCACCCTACGGGCTGCGCGGTGCCGGCTCGGCGCGGGGGGCCGCTGCCTCCAGAGGGCACTGACGGCGTGTGGCTGCCGTGCAGCACCCTACGGCACCCAACCGTGCCGTGCAGCACCCTGCGGCACCCAGCCGGGCCGTGCATCCGTGCCAGGCTGCGGGATGGCGGCTTGGCTGCACCGGGCAGCACCAGGAGCGCGTCCGGGCTTCTGGGATCCCTTGGCTGCCCCTTCTCCGGCCCTGCACCGACCCCCGCCGGAGTGTTGCTTTCTGGGATGGTGTAACTGATGCGGAGCCATCGGGAATCCCTCCTCCGGCCCTTCACCCCTTCCCGGCTTCCCCCTCGCTGCAGCCGTGAGCTCGGGGGGCTCCGTCAGGGCAACCCCCCCGGGTGCTGGGTGGCGCTGGGAAGGGGGGCCTGGAGCACCCCGGCTTTGGGGCAAAACACGCCAAATCCGAGGAGGGCTGAGGAGACCTGGGGCAGGTGGCACGGCTGTGCCCCGCGTCCCCCTCCCCGGGGCCGCCCCCGGCATGGGGGTGTGCAGAGCAGCTCTGAGACCCCCCCCCAAAACCTGTTTAATTAGCCCACGGCCTCGTTACCCCGCTGTCCTCCCCGCTTCAGCCTCACGCCCGTGTCCCCGCCGCGGCCGGGACTTCGCACCCCCGTGTGTCGTGTGTGTCCGTGTCCCCGCGATGTGACATGGGGCAGGACGCGCGGGGCTGGCGTCACGGCTCCTGGGGGCATGTCGGGCTGTGGGGGGGCCGCCAGCCCCTTGCGAGCTGTGGACAGATAAAAGGTGACGCGCGGGGACTCGGAGAAGGTGCTGGGGTGTCGGGGGGGTGTCGGGGGGGGGGGGGAGTTCTCCCCCTGCTTTTTCCCGAGGTGTCGGATGCTTTTGCCGTTTCTTGTCTCCCCGGCGTAAATCAGCGTGCGGGGCCGGGGGGGGCCGGCCGCATCCGCGCTGGCATCGCCGGGGGCGGCTGCCACCCCGTCTCTCCGACACACATCCCGGAGGGGGGGTGTCCCTCGATAACCCTCCCCACGCTTCTTCCCCCTTAATCCGCTTTATTTTTCACGAAGTTCGTCCCTGTCGTGGCCGGGAGAGCCGAGCTCGCCCCCGCTGTGCCGCCCCTCCTGCGGCGGCCCCCCCCCCCCACCCCGTACCCCTGCCCGCAATATCCAGCCCCCACCGGGAAATAAAACTCCAAATAGATGTATTAACATTTCCCAAAACCACCTTGTTTCCAAGCCCCACTTCCCCAGGTTGGGGAGGGGAAACTGAGGCAGGGCTGGCTCCATGCCCCTCTCCCCGAGCTGGGGGGGGGCACCTTCCCCCCCTCCCCGCGCCCAGCCTTTCCCTCCCCGCTCTTTTCTTGTAAATACGGCTCTTTTTTGTAACCCGCTCCTCTTCCACCACTTATTTTGGTGTGAAAGGTGCATTATCGGCGCTTTCCATCTCCGGGTGACTTTTCTGGCTGGCTTTTGCCGAATTAGTCACCGTGCCACCGCGGCGTGAGCGGGGTGGGGGGTCCCTCTGCCCCTTTCCCGCCCCCCCCCCCTTTTTTTTTTTTTTTTTTAGTTTCTTTTCTTGGTTTTGTCCTTTTTTTGTTCTTTCTGAGGTCGCAGCCGTTCCTGCTTGTGCTTCCTTGGGAGGGGGCCGGGGAAAAGTTGGGAACCAAATCACAAGGAAAGCCCTCGGGGGGGGGACGAACCTGGGGGGGGGTGGAGGGTGCTGGAAAGCTGCGGGGCCGGGGGATGCTTCCCAAGATCCGTCCCCAGGATGTCACCACCAGCACCCAGCGGTGACGGTGCCAAAAGCCGGGGGGGGGGGTTGGGTTGGGTTGGGTGCAGGCAGGTTGGAGCACCCCCCACCCCCCCCCGCCAGCCCCGTGCCGTCTCGCTGCCCTGCTGCTGACACCGTTTTGGTGAGATTTTGTGGGTTTTGATGAATCTTGCACCCATGGGTGCCCGTGCCGGGGCTGCCGCTGGGATCAACACCAACGACGCTGCGCCGGGACACCCTCGTCCCCTGCTCCCCCCACCCCAATCCTGCGGCAAAGCGGGGGGGGGCCGAGCTGCTGCTGGGGTCATGCCCGGCCCCCCCAGCCCTGGCTCCCCCCAGCCCGGCGGCGATGGCTGCTTCGCCTGCGGTTCCTGCTTTTATTTCAGTCTTCGACGGCTTCTCGTTTCCCAGGTGTGACTCGCGCGGGGTCACCCCCTTCCTCCCCCCCCGGGGGGGGCTGCACCCTGCCCGGCACCCGCCATCGCCGATTAACTTTCCCACCGAGGGTGGGGGCCAAACCCCGGTGCTGGTGGCGGGAAGATGCCCTCGTGTGTGTGTTTCTGGGGGTTTCTGGGGACCACACGGTGCCGGGGGGGGGCGTAGGGGTATCGTTTGTTGGCGGGGGCTGGGGGGGGGATGGCGCGGCCTCGCCAGCAGCCCAGGGGATAGATCTGGTGTCCCCAGCCCCTCGCTTGGGTGGTCCTGGCCGGGGGGGTCCCAGCCCTGCTGTGTCCCTCAGTGTGTCCCTGGCTGGGGACAAGGAGGGGGCCGATGCCGGCCGTCCCGCCCGGGCCATGGGGACCCACGGGGACCCACGCGCTCCCACGGCATCGGACGTGGGCGGCCGGGTTTTCGGCGGCTGTTTTGTTCTCACGCCTTATCTGCAGTTGCGGATCAAAACCCCACAGTTTGCCCTGAAACGGAGCCTTTTTGGGAGGGCGGGTGGCACCAAGACACCCCCCCCCGCCCCCCGCAGCGTTTGCCTCCTCTGCCAGCACCAAACCTCACAAAAAGCCTTGCAGAACCCCCCCGGCTGCAGGAGGGACCTCTGGGGCAGGTCCGTGTCCCCCCCCCGGGTGCCAGCAGGGTGCCCTGGGTGGGGGCCGGGGGCTGCTTGTCCGTCCCCCCCCCGGCACCGCTCCCTCCTCCGCCCCAGAGCTGCGGTTTTGGTGCTTCCTCCCTGCGCCTCAGCGCAACTTTGGGGGTGCTGGGGTGACCCCCCCCCGCCACGAGAGCGGCCGAAATCCAGCAGCAGGGCTGGGGGGAGCCTGGACACCCCCCCCAGCTTTGGGGAGCGGGCACAGCCTCGGGGCCGGGTCCCCACGATGGGGCACAGAGGGGAAACTGAGGCAGGAGAGGCGGGAGCCTGCAGGGCTGCAAGGGGTGGGGGCAGCTGTGTCCGGGGATGTCCCCGGGTGCTCGGGGACTCTGGGGACGTGACATGGCGACCCGCCTGGGGAAACATCTTTTTCTCTTTCTTTTTCACTTTCTTTACTTTTTCTCTGTCTTCTTTTTTCTTCTTTTCTTTTTATCTCTATTTTCTTCTTTTTTCTTCTTTTTTCTTCTTTTTTTTCTTTTTATCTCTATTTTGTTCTTGTTCTTTTCTTTTTTCATCTCTTCTTTTTTCTTCTCTATTTTCATTTTCCTTCTTCTTTCCATTTTCCTCTTTTTCTTCTTTTTTCTTCTTCTTTTCTTTTTCGTCTTTCTGTTCTCCTTTTCTTCTATTTTCTTCTTTTTCTCTGTATTTTCTTCTTTCTCTTTTCTTTTCTTTTCTTTTCTTTTCTTTTCTTTTCTTTTCTTTTCTTTTCTTTTCTTTTCTTTTCTTTTCTTTTCTTTTCTTTTCTTTTCTTTTCTTTTCTTTTCTTTTCTTTTCTTTTCTTTTCTTCTTTTTCTCTGTATTTTCTTCTTTTCTTTTCTTTTCTTTTCTTTTCTTTTCTTTTCTTTTCTTTTCTTTTCTTTTCTTTTCTTTTCTTTTCTTTTCTTTTCTTTTCTTTTCTTTTCTTTTCTTTTCTTTTCTTTTCTTTTCTTTTCTTTTCTTTTTTCTTTCTTCTTTTCTCCTTTTCTTTCTTCTCTCTTTTATTTTCTTTTTTCTTCTTTCTTCTTTTCTTTTTTCTTTTCTTTTTCCTTCTTTTCTTTTCCTCCCCCCCCACCCGCCATGAGCTGACGGGGGGCAGGCAGGGCCAGACCTGTCGGCTGCTGTTACAAGCGGCGTCTCCCGGGTCCCCGGGGGTGTCACAACGGCTCAGTTGAACTCTCGGTGCGCGGCGCCGAGCCCCCAGCCCCCCCGGGGCCCGCGGGAGACGGCTTCTCCCTTCACATCACCGCGGAGAACATGGTTTTGAAAAGTGACACTGAAATTGGGGAAGAATCGATGACTTTGTCAGGGCCACCGAGAGATGGAGGGGGGGACTGTGGCACCCACCTCCCTCCCTCTCCCGGCTGCTCCCGGTGCACGGGGCGGCCGCGGGTGCGATGCCGGGCGGCGCACAGCCACAACTTTTCCCTTTTGAGTTAAAAACCTGAATTTGGATTAGTTTGGGGCGCGCCCCACAGTGCCCCATGGCGGGGGGGGGCGGGCTCTCAGCCAGGGGACCAGGGATGTTTTGCCCTCGGTGACACTTCGTCCCCGCCGCAGGGTGAACCTGGCGCTGGCCTACACGGAGCTGACGGAGGAGCTGTGCCGCCTGAGGAACCTCAGCTCCCTGCAGAGCCAGATCCTCCGCGCCCTGCTGCAGGAGAAGAGCCTCAACGGCGGTAAGGGGGGGCTGGGGGCGGGGGGAGCTGGCACCCTGTGGCTGGAGGGGGCTGGGGTGCAAAAAAATGGTGTCCTGACACCATGTCCTGACACCACGCTGGTGTCCTGCTATCGTCCTCCGGCTGGTGATGAGCTCCTGCCTGTGTCCATCCCATGGAGCATCCGTCCCTGGGAAGCACCCATCCCATGGATCACCCATCCCATGGAGCATCCGTCCCTTGGAAGCACCCATCCCATGGATCACCCATCCCATGGAGCATCCATCCCTGGGAAGCACCCATCCCATGGAGCACAATCCCATGGAGCATCCATCCCTGGGGAGCACCCATCCCATGGAGCACACATCCCATGGAGCATCTGTCCCTGGGGAGCACCCATCCCACAGAGCATCTGTCCCTGGGGAGCACCCATCCCCGGGAGCACCCATCCCTGGGAGCATCCCTCCACCTGAGCATCCCTCCCTGGGAGCATCCTTCCCCCGGAGCATCCCTCCCTCCAGGGGTCCTCACACCCGCATCCCCCCATCCATCCGGGACGCACACGGGTGACGGGGGGTATTTTCTGTGCCGCCGAGCTGACGGGGGCGGGGGGGTATTTTCTGTGCCCCCCCCGACCCTGCCCTGTCTCGCTTTGCAGGCCAGCGCCACTCCCCGCTGTCCCAGTGCCATTCCCCAGCCCAGCAGCGCCGCTCGCCCGCCCCGCAGTGCCCCTCGCCCGTCCCGCCGGGGCGTTCGCCAGCCCCCCAGTGCCAGTCGCCAGCTCTGCAGCGCCGCTCGCCGGGACCCCCCAGCCAGTCGCCGGCCCAGCAGCGCCGCTCGCCAGCCCCCGCTCCGTGCCAGTCCCCTGCCCAGCAGCGCCGGTCCCCCGTGCCCCCAGCCAGCCAGTCGCCCGCCCAACAGCGCCGGTCGCCGGTTCCGCCGCCGTGCTCCTCGCCGGCCTCGGCGTCACCGCACCGGCTGCCCGGCGAGAGGATGGAGTTGGGCTACGCCAAACCTTCCAGCCGCCACATCAAAGCCGGCTTCCAGGGGCGCCGCAGCTACTCGGAGGTGAGCAACGTGGCCCTGTACCAGCAGAGCCGCTCGCTCTGGCTCCAGCCCGAAGCCTCGACGCTCCCCAAGCACCGGCCCTACGGCGAGGTGTACCTGGGGGGCGCGGGGGCCCCCCTCAGTGCCCGCGAGCCCTTCGAGGAGCACCTGCGCTTCGAGAAGCAATCGTCGGACGAAGAGGAGTGGGCGCTCCCCAGTCCCCCCAGCCCGGAGGCGGGGGCCATCCGTTGCGCATCCTTCTGCGCCGGCTTCCCCGTCCCCGACGCCGACGCCGTGCACCGGACGGCCGCTGCCTACGCCCGGGCAGAGCACGCTCAGTCCTGGCCCTCCATTAACGTAAGCGGGACGCCCCCACCCCCCCACCCCGCCCTGACCAGGGAATGTGTTGCGGTGGGTTTGGGTGGAGGGAGATGCAAGGGAACCCCCCCACCACCACCACCACGCGGGCAGGGCGGTCACCCCCCGGTGTGCCTCAGTTTCCCCATGTCTATCCAGCTGCGCAGCATCCCAGCCTGTACCCGGTGGTGGGAGGGTGCCGGGGAGGAGGAAAGGGGAGGGATGTGCCCCCCGCCCCCCGAACCCACCGCCCTGTGCCCCCGCAGCTGCTGCTGGAGACGGTGGACTCGGAGGTGCGGAGCTGCCCGCTGTGCCAGCTGGCCTTCCCCATCGGCTACCCGGACGATGCCCTGGTGAAACACATCGACTCCCACCTGGAGAACAGCAAGATCTGAGCCTTCCCCCCCACCTCCCGGGCCCCCCCACGGTCTTTGGATGCTGCATGAAAACACACGAGGAGCGACACGGCTCCCGAAATACCTCCAAGTCTTCAGTAGCTACAGAAAAGACTGAGCCCCCCCGTCACGCCCCGGAGCCCCCCCAGCCCCCCCGTAAGTGGGCTCCTCCGCTCCCCCCCTCGCCCCATCCCTGCATCCGCGCTGGGTTCGGATGCTGTGATCGGGGCACCAGGATAACGCCATCCCGGGTGGTGGCTGGAGGGGACCCGTCTGCGCCCTCGGGTGTCACCTGCGCCCTCGGGTGTCGCTGCTTGATCTCAGGGAGGATTCGAGGGGCCGGTCCTGGATCCGGCCCCCAGGAAGCAGGTGAAGGGAAGGGGCTGCCTCTTCCCCGGCTTCTTGGGTCAGTGATGGGTTTGGGGGGAGCGTGGGGGGGGCAGCTGCTTGTTCTCAGTCCCCCTCACCTCATGCCACCGGTTCAAGCATCTTTCCACACTTTTACATTAAAAGCGACCCCCCCGTCCCTATTTCTCCCCCCTCCCCACAACGATGCTGCTGAGAAATGAACCCCAAGGCGCAGCATGGAACCCCCCCGCCCCCCCAGCACTGCACTGAGCTCCGCGGCCCGGGGGCTCACCCCGACACTGTTGCCCCCCGCCCCCGCCGTGGGGACAGCGCAGCCCCCCAGCAGCCCCCTGCCACCGGGACCCCCTGCTTTAGCCCGGGGCTGCAGGTGGCTGCTCACCCCGAGCCCCCCACCCTGTCCCCGTCCCCCCCACGTTCAATCTACCTCAAAGCCGCCGGGAGAGGGGGGGTCCACAGCACTGTCCCCCCCCGCCGAGCCGCTCCACGCTGCATGTCCCTCCCCCAGTGCCACGGCGCGCACCCCCCATGCACTCCCAGGGGCTCGGCTGGGTGCGGCCCGCCCCCCCCTCACTGCACCGGGACCCCCGGGCAGAGGGACCCGCACTCTCTGCAACGCCACCCACTCCAATAAAACCCTTCCAGTGCCCAAAACGCCATGGGGGGGGCCAAAGCTGTGTCTTCTCTTTGGGTCCCCTGGGAGGGAAGGGGGGGGGGGCCAGGCTGCGGGTGCCCCCCGGGTCTGGGGACAGGGCAGGGGACAAGCCCCGTGTCGGTGCATCCAGCCCCGGCAGAGCCAACTCATGTCGCCGGGGCTCGGCAGGGCGGCCGCGGGGGTGACAGGGTTCGGGGTGCCCGTGGCGGGTAACCTGCACCCGCCGCCCCGTTCCCGGCACGGTGGCGCGTTTCGGGTTTACCGGCCTGGCGGGTGACAAGAAATGGGACAATCAAAAGCAAAACAAAAACTGTCACCAGCCCCAGGGGTGACGGCGGTGGCACGGCCAAACCTGGGGCCCGTGATGCCAGCACTGACATGCAGCTGGGCCGGTGCTTTTGGGGTCCCCTGGCAGATGGGGACATCCCCCTCGGGCTCGTCCCAGGCCTGGGGGGCTGTGGGGTGGGCACGGGGTGGGGGACTGTGGGTGCGATGGTGCCATCACGCCTGCTGGGCTCAGCTCATCCTCAGCGCTCGTGGCACGATGGCACGGCCCCGAGCTGCTCGCCCTGGTGATGCTGAGCGTCCCCAGGGTGACACCGAGGGGACAAAACGGCCATGGGGACCCCCAGCCCCACGTGGGACCCCGGCGTGGAGCAGCGCTGCCCTTCCCCGTTATTCGGGTGAGGGGGGCAGGGGGGTCTCGCCAAACCCCGGGGGGGCCCACGGGCGAGCGAGGCACCGGAGGGGAGAGCGTGTGGCCCCGAGGACCACAGAGGAAGCGAAGGGCCCGCCAGCTGCTGGGTAAGTGACACGCCGAGCGAGGCAGCCCGGGAGGGAGCGCGGAGGGAGGGGGTGCCCCTGGGCATGACGCCGGGGTGATGGCCACGGAGCATCCCCCGGTGGCGGGGGGAGGTCGGGGAGGGCTGCCGGGCTTCACGCCTCCGTCGCCTGCCGAGCGTCGGCCTCGTTAAGGGCTGACGCTTCTCCCTCCTAACGGCGCCAGCAAACCGGCTGCGGGGGGGGACACCCCACCCCGCAGGACTCAGGGTCCGGGGGGGGCGATGGCCAGGGTGAGGGCGCTCCCGGTTCACCGAGGGGAAGGGTCTGCCCTGTGCACGGGGAAGCCCCGTCCCCCCCACCGTGGGTACCACCACCCCGGCGGCACCGCCGAGACCCTCCTCCTCCCTGTTATTGTAGGGCCTACAGCCGCCCTGCCCGCGGGCCGAGGGTCGGGGGGGCCCCGTGGGGCTGGTTTTGCAGCCAGTGGGGGCGCGGGTGCATGGCCTCAGCGCCGCAACACCCTTAAACTCTGCTGCTCCTGAGAAATCCCAGCCTTTGCCTGCCCTGGCTCTGGCTGGGCACATCCACGTGATGAGTTGTGGCCCGTTCTCTGGCCTCCCTGTCCCGGGGAGGGGGTGGCTGCGGGAGGCGGAGGGGGCTCCGTCCCCGTCTCCCCGAGCAGGGCGCGGAGCCGGTTCCCAGCCGCTGCGGCAGGGCAGGCTGCGGGGCGATGGTGTGAAGGAGATAGGCACCGCGCCGCCCGAGAGGCAGCGGCAGCCTCGGGCGTTATCACAAACTGATCTCTGCATCAGGCGGGGTGGGGGGGGCGGGGGGGGGGAGGTACAGCAGCCCCTGCCCAGGGCTGAGCAGGATCTGACCCCCCCCGAGATGGGCACCGGCAGCTGCGGGGTGCCGGGCAGCGAGGGGGGCTGAGCCGGGGGGACACCCGCGGGGATGTGACGCTGCAGGGGAGGGTCCCAAAAAGAAAAAACTGGGGGTGGGGGGGTGGGGGGGTGTTGAACCCACCCGAGGACAAGGCCTGATCCACACCGACGGCGGCGTCAAGGGCGGCCGGGCTCCTTCTCCCCCCCGTCCACCAGTTTGGACTGGAAATGCACTGGGACGGGGACAGCGGAGGGAGCCCGGCGGCGGGCAGGGGGTGCCCGGCCCCCCACCCTCTCCCGCCACCCACTTTTACCCCCTGGCTCCTCTCTCCTTTTTTTTGAAATCACGTGATAAATGTCAAACGGCGGGTGCCGTTACTCATCCCGCCGCCGACTCAGCACCGCTTTCCTCCGGGGGCGGCTGCCGCTGAGTCAGGAGGCCGCTGGGCTCCCCCCGGGGGCACGGGGACCCCCGGCCCCCCCAAAAAACACCAGCCCTTCTCCAGCTCCCGGGCTGTGCAGGAGGAGCCAGACGGCTCCGGGACGTGTGTCACCGGGGGGAGATGTGTCCCGTGCGTCCCCACCCCGAGCGCGTGATGCTCATGTGAGCTTGGGGGGTCCTGGCACCCCGAATTTGGGGCGTTCGCCTCCGAAGCCGCTGCCTGGGGGCTGCCCCACTCCTCCGCCCTTGCGTGGCGCTGGGGGGGGGACGACACACGAAGGGCTGGCGGTGGCCCCAGGGTGCCCGTGCTCACAGGGACCGCGGGGCTCGGTGCCCGGTGGCCGTGCTGTGCCTGTGGCGGCAGGGCCGAGCCACGTCCCACGGGCACATCACCCCACACACCCCCCCCGCTTCACCCGTGGGGACCCCCCCGCCTCATCCCCGCTCCGTGTGGGGAAACCCTGCGACAGCCCCACTGCAAGAGGGACCGGTCCCCGCCGCTGCCTCCCGCGCCCCCCTGCCAGCTCCGTGCCTCAGTTTCCCCTCGCCCACCCCCCGCGGCTCCACCGAGCGGGGCTGCCCGAGGGGGGTGCGGCCCCGTTTCCTCCGACCCCCCCCCCACCCCCGGTGCCGTCGCCTCCTCGGCACCTCGCAGGAGGGAGCTGCCAACCGCAGCGCTGGGCTGTGGTTTTGGTCTCCCCCCGCGGGGTGACAGGGCTTCGCCCGCCCGGGGCTCAACCGGGTGCTCCCGGGGCGGGGGGGACGCTGCACCCTTGGGTGCCCGACCACCTTGCAGAGCTCAGGGTGCCGCGATGCCACCCATATGTGCCACATCCCGGTCCCCAAAACCACCCCGGGCAGCCCCTGCAGCTGCCCTGCCACAAGGGTGCTGGGGGGGGGGCACGTGGCGCTGCTGTCCCCACGGCTCGGGGCAGGGGACGGGGTGACCGGGAGCATCGCACCCCGCTCCCGGCAGCAGCGCCTGGGCACCGGGACAAGGCAGCGGCTGTGCCCGGGGGTCCTGCTGGCAGCGGGGGGCGGGAGGACCCTCGTCGGGGCTCAAGTTGGGGGTCAGGCGTCCGGCTGGACCCACCGGGTCCCTGCTGTGGCTTGGCTGTGCCGGCCACGGTGGCAAGGGACAAGCGGGTCTCAGCTCAGTCGCGAGAGCTGTGGGGGGGGTTCCGGCGGTGGCGGGGCTGGGGTTCGTCTCCTCCAGCCTGTCCCATGGGGTGGCGGGAGCATCGTCCCCCCAAAATGCCAGGGGCGTCACAGCCCCCGCACAGGGGACTGTCACCCAGAGCCACCCACGTGCCGGGAGCCCCCTCCCCACCCCGGGGCCGTGCCCCCCCCCCCGCCCATGGTGGGACACATGTGGCTCTGTGCCTGTGTCCCCTGATGTCCCCGGCCTCGCAGCGTGTCACACCTCGCCGTTTCCTATGCAGCAATTTTTTCTTTTTTTTTTTTTTTTTTTTTTTTTCCCCTGGTAAAAAAACCCTCTTATTTTGGGCCGGTTGAAAGGTTTCTTTTTCCAGCGGGCTCTCGGGGTTTTTTTGTTTTGTTTTTTTTTTTCTCTCTTTTCTCGGCGTTTCTCTCATTTAGGGGAAAAATGAAACAATTCTCGCTGCTCGGGTCCCGCTTTCTCCTGCAGCTGGGTCTTTGCTCACAGAAGGGGGGCGGACGGGGACCAGGGATGCTCTTGCCCCATTGCCGGGTGTTCAGGGCCAGCTCCAGGCAGTGACAGCCCGACCTGGTGTCCCCAGCTTCACGTGCTGTGGAGGGGATTCTCTGATGTCTAGTAAGGGTTGTGCGGATATCTTGCCCTGGGTGTTTCTCGCTCCTTCCGACTTTGCCCGCTGAAGGGCTCCGTACACTCATGGGGACCATAAGATAAGCCCCTTCCCCCCCGCCAAAACTGGGCTGGAGGGATCCCCGCGGCTCCAGGGGACCCCTGGTCTCGGCTCGGGGGCCGCCGCGACGGCTCGGCCCCGGCTTCTCTCCGTCGGGGTTTATAGGAAACGGCGCTGCGAGGAAGCGCGCGGCGCTCCTGCCCGGGTGAGCGTTTCTTTCCAGCCGTGGGCGCCGAAAGGCCCCTCTCTGCCGCGGATCCGGTGTGAGTCAAAGCCAGAGCCCTGGGGTTTAACCACAAGCCCCAGAGCTGCCGTGTCACGGGGGAGCATCGCCAGAGGCGTTTATAAGAAATGGAGGGGCTGCCCGGCCAGGGGAAGGGACCCCGGCCCACACGGGGGGCTTTGCCCACACCCCCGGGGAGAAGCCCTTTGGCTCCGCTGGTGAAGGTGGCATGGCCGGCGGCTGCAGTGGTGGCCGCAGGGTCAGCTCTCTTGGCCCACGCCTTCTGCAAAGGAGCCACGGCTGCTGCGCTTTGGCTTCTCAGCTCAGCCCCTTCCCAGGGGTGCCCGGTGCGCGCGTGGCCCCAGGGTGCCCACGTCATCCCAGGGTGCTCATGTCACCCTGCTGGTCCCTGCTACACCCCTGGGTCCCCGCATCCAGGCTGGATACCTGGTGCCAGTGTCACCCTGGGTGCCCACGTCACCCCTGGGAGCCTGCATCCAGGCTGGCACCCAGTGCCAGCGTCACCCTGGGTGCCCACGTCACCCCTGGGTGCCTGGTCCCTGCGTCACCTTGGGGTCCCAGCGTTGCCCCGGGTGCCCGGCTCTCCTGCCCTGCAGGCAGCAGCTGCCTGTTGGTCCCCTGCCAGCTCGGGCTGCGGCACCGCTGGTCCCTTCCCCACGTGCGCCGCAGCTGCCTGACCTTTCGCAGATGCTCTCCCTGCACAGACAGAAGGTTTTCGCACGTGCCTTGCCCCCCCCCGGCCCCAGCTCCCCGCAGCCCTGAGGGGAGCAGTGGTGGCTCCCGTGGTCCCCGGGGACCCCCTGCGCTTCACAACCGGGATGTGCTGACCCTGCTGCCCCAGGGAGGATGCGGCATGTCCCCTCCTGGCCAAGCCACCCCAGCGTCCTTCCTCATGCCCGTGATGGGATCAGCTTTTTAGCGTCCATCTGCCGTCACCCCCCCTCCATTCCCAACCATCAGGGGGTCCGCGGCCTCAAATGACAGCGGGGGGCGGGGGGACGCACAGCCTCGGCTGCCATGTGCCCAGCGCCATCACGGATGCCGCGGCGAGACAAGTGCCACCGGGCCCCCCGGGGACCCACAGGCTGCCGGCCCGGCCCCGGCCTCGCGCGCGGGACCCGCCATCTCGCTGCAGGGAGGTGACGGACCCAACACGCCGTGACATGGGCCTCGCTGTCCCCCCCCCGCCATGGCCAGCGCCTCGCCAGCGCCCGCCGGGGGGGACTTCTCGGCTGTCACAACCCATCTGCGTCCGGGGCCGCGTCTGCCGGCGCCGTAAGTGGGGTTAAACTCGGGGTCACCCGGATCGAGCATCCAAGGGAGGGGGGTCTATTGGAAGACAAGCCCCCCCCCAAGTCACCCTGTGCCCTGGCACCCCCTGTCCCTGGCTGCCGACGAGGTGGGATGCAGGGGTGGGATGCAGGGGTGATGCTCTGTGATGCAGGGAATGTTGGGAATGCCATGGAGGGAGGGACAGAAAATATGTCCCCTGCTCACTGTGTGGCTCTTGGGGGCGGCATGGTGGTAGCCAGCCATGGTGGTGGCCCCTTGGCAGACGTGCCCCCGGGGAGCTGCGCCTCGGCTCTCGCTGCAGGTCCTGGCTCTCGCTGCAGCCACAGGGACACGTGGAGCCGTGACGGCCATGAACTGCTGGTGGCCCCGCTCTGGCCGGTGGCCCAAAATCCAGTACCAAGCGGGTGCCCGGGGGCCATCGACACCCGCGCCGGCAGCCTGAACTCCCCGTGACCCGCCGGGATGGCAGCCACGGCCACCGCCAGCACGAGGCCACCCCGGGCACCGGGCCACCCTCACGGGGAGCACGGCCCCAGCGCTCCCCGCCACAATCCCGCCGTGAAACCCCTCCACGGGAAACCTCGGGGTCCCCCAAAAGCCCTTCAGCGCACGTGGGGCAGCTCGGGGCTGGGAAAGCAGCGTTTTGGGGACAAATCTGGCCCCGCTTGCGCTAGCGGGAGCCACCCCGGTGTGATGCTGAGCCCTGGCGCTTCGGGGGTGCCGGGCTTTGGGCTTTTGGGGCTGGGGACCCACAGCACAGCCTGTCCCCTTCCACCTCCATCCCAGCCCTCCCTCATTTTCGCCCCCCCGCCACCGCTCAGGCTCACCCCGTGCCGGCTGGGCCCGCGGGCAGCTCCTTTTAACCGGCGGCTGAAATGGAACCGGCTCTGGGTCCTTCCCCCTGACCTATTTTTAACATTTGATTGGATTTTGGTTTTTTATTATTATTTTTTTTTTTCCCTTTTCTCTTCCCGCGCGCCGGCCCCGGGTGCGAGCGCGGTGTCAGCCCCGCGTCACATCAATTAACACGCGCGGGGCGTCATTTGTCACTTTGCATTTTTCCCAAGGGCCCCTCACCGTGCCGCCGCGGTGGGTGCATGCCACGCCGGGCTGGGTGTCCCTGCCGCCGGATGGGTGCCGGTGACACTCCTCCTGCGCGGTGTTTCGGGGTGCCCCGGGTCTGTCTGGTGGAACCCATGAGCCGGTGCTGCCACCCACTTTGCCGGGGTCCCGGTGCTGGGTGGGAGGGTCCCCAGCGGGGGCCGGGACACTCGAGCATGGCCCCCCCGTCCCCAAGCAGCCGGTGCCGACACCTCCACTTCCGTCGGCAGGGCCCCCACGGGTATTTTTAACTCCCGGCTCCTGCATTTGGCACACACCGAGTGTCCGTCCCCGCTGCCGTCCTGCCTCCAGACGCCTCCCCCAGCCCCTGCCGCCCCCCGGGGCAGGATCGGACCCTGCAGAGCCACGTCGGACCCTGCAGCACTGCACGGGACCCGATGGGACGGGATGGGACCCAAGGGGTCAGGGTCGGTCCCTATGTGACACGGAGGGACCCTGCAGGGCAGGATTGGACTCCGCAGGGCAGGATGGGACCGGAGGAGGCAGGATGAGACCCGACACGGCAGGACAGGACCCCGAGGGGTGGAATGGGACCTAAAGGGGCAGGATGAGACCCTGCACCGCAGGACAGGACCCTGAGGGACTGGATGGCAACCTGTGGGGCAAGATCAGACCCTGTAGGGCAGGATTGTTTCCTATGGGTCAGGCTGAGCCCCTGGAAAGCAGGACTAGACTCTATGGGGCAGGATCAGACCCGATGGGAGAAGATGGGACCCCGCAGGGCAGGACTGAACCCTGTGGGGCAGGATAGGATCCCATGGGGCAGGACCTGGAGACCCAGCTGGGACCCTGCGGGACAGGGTGGGACCCGGAGGGGCAGGACCGCCCCCCCCCACCGCCCCCCCGTGGGGCAGGATGAGACATCGCCACCTCTTCTGCCGGGCTGGAGCATCCTCAGCCCCATCCCAGAGGGGTCCACGCACACCTCCCCCCTCCCATGTCCCCACGTCACCCGTGTCACCGAGCCCACGGGTCCCCTCCCGCGGCCGCGGCCGCATCCCCGCACGGGGGCTCTCGGGAGGGGTGTGCGGGGGGGGCGGTGGCGGTGGCGGGGGGGGGGGGGGGGGGCGGGGGGCGATCCCGCACACCCCTGTGCCCGCCGGGGTCGCGTGTTGTCAGAAGCTGTAGCCCGTGTCTCGCCCCCCTCACCCCCAACCCCCCCCCCACCCCGCGCCGTGTCCTCCCCCCATCACTCCTCGGCCTTCGCCTCCCGCTGACGAAGGGGAAGGGCCGGGGGGCCCGAGCCCCGCACGCCCCCGTCACGCTAAGCCGGGCGGACAGGGGCTGCGCCCCCCCCGGCGCTCCCCAGGGAGCCGCGGCTTTTCACCGAGGATCTGCCTCCCGCTGAAGCAAATCGCTTCGTACGCGGGGGGGGGGGACGGGGGGGGACGGGGCGGGGAGTTGGGGGGGGGCTAGGGGCCGGCGAGCGGCGGCGGCGGCGGGGGGTGAAACCGACTCCCCCCAGCCCGGCGGGCGCTGGCGGGGGGGGGGTGGGGGGGGGACCCTGCACGCCTGGCGGACCCCCCCCGCCCCCCCCCCCCCCCGCGTCCTGTGCACAGGGGGGCAGGCTCACACCGGCACCCTCGCACACCCGCAGCAGCCCCTGTGCACACCCGCCCCCCCGCACGCACACACTGGCCCCTCGCACACCCACACCAGCCCCCCTACGCATCCTTGCAGCCCCCCCACCCACCCCCCCCAGCCCTCTTGCACACCCGTGCATGCACAGGCTCCCTTGCACGCTCGCACACACACCGGCCCCCTCACACACACGCTCGTGGCCCCTTGCACACCCCCCCAGGTCCTCTCACACCCCTCCACGCACACATCAGCCCCCTTACACAGCCTTGCACACCCCCCCCCGCCCTCTTGCACACCCGTGCACACACATGCCCCCTTTGCGCACACACCCCCAGGTCCTTGCACACCCGTACGCACACACCAGCCCCTTTACACAACCCTCAGCCTTCTGGCACCCCCCCACGCACACATCAGGCCTTTACACAACCTCGTACCCCCCCAGCCCTCTCGCACACCCGCGCACACACCCCGGCCCCCTCGCACACCCACAGAGCCCCACGCTCATCGATGCTCCCCGGCGTCCCGGGGGAACGGTGGCATCCTGGACATGGTGACACCGCGGGGACGGTGACACCGCGGGGACGGTGACACCCCGGACACGGTGGCGCTGGGACAGGGAGGCGGTGGGAAGCTGCACGCTGCCACCTCCCACGCCGGCTCCCACGGCCGGGGCGAGGAGGAGGAGGAGGAGGAGGAAGAGGAGGGGGGAGCAGAGCCAAACCACTGTTCAGTCTCCCGGGGCCAGCGGGCAGGATCGGTCCCGCAGCGCGCCCGTGACTCCGGGACGGGACATCGCGGCGGGCGGGGGTGTCCCGCGGCCGGCCCCCCGGTGCCACTCCAAGCCGGGCCCCCCCCCCCCGGGGAGCGCGGTGGCGGCGGGGGCGCGGGGGGCGCGGGGCGCCGAGCACCAGGAGGGTTTTGGATGGCAGCGGCTGGAACGATGTTAATGACTTTTCTTCCTGTCGCTCTCCTTTTACACCGAGGGCAGCTCCGTAACCAGAGCCGCTTCCTTCCCCGAGATTAAGGAGCCGTCTGCTCGGCCCCCCCCCGGCCGCTGACACCCCCCCCCCGGAGCTGCCACCGGCATGTCACCCCCCGGTTGGCCCAGGCCTGGCGCCGGCGGCGCACCCATCCTCAGCACCCATGGGTGCTCCCCTTCCAGGCGCGGAGCATCCCCCCAGCCCCGCTCGGGGTTCATCCCACCAGATGGGAAGATGGTTTGAGGGTGCTAAGGGGAAGCCCCGTGGCCCCCCCCCCAACTCCCCTCCTTTCCCCCTGAAACCCCCCGTGGGGCTTCCCCCTCAAAGCGGGGCTGCCGAAGGGCCGGGGTGGAGCGTGGTTTGGGGCAGGAAGGAGGAGGGTGACAGTGCTGGGGTGCAGGGCGGGGAGTGGTGGTGTGGGGAGGACGGGGGCCAGGGCCTGCTGGGGGGGGGGGCCGAGCCCCCCAAACTGGCCACCGGCTCTGCCTTGTCCCCTGGTCGTCACTGCCCGTGACTCAGTTTCCCCTGCCCGCTCTGACTCACAGGACACTGCTGGTGGCGTGGGACCTGGCTACGCTTTTTGGGGGGGACGCAGGGCGCCTGGGGACTGTGGGATGGCCGGCCTGGGGGTGCAGGAGGGGGCTCTGCAGGCTCAGCAGCATCGCTCCACTCCAGGGTACGGCACAGGCGGACCAGGGATGAGGCTCCATCACACCCCGCACCCTTCGGCCCCTGGACGTCGAAGCACCCGGGGCTGGATGGCGGCGGGCGCAGGATGGGGCCCCGGGCCGGGCTGCGCTGGGTGTCCCCCGGGCGGGTGGCAGGTGGCCGGCCCGGCCCGGCCGCGCTGCGGTTTGCATTCATGCCTCCATGAACTTCTCAGCAACGCGCTGCCTTCGAGCAGCAGCGAGATGCAAATTCCTCCGGGGTGGGGGGAGGATTTTTGTTTTTCCCTGAGACCAAATTTAGCCCCGGTGGGTGCCCGGTGCCTTCGCGCTCGTTTTAATAATGAAAACAGGAACAATGCCATTTAGTAAGAAAATAACCCCCAAGTTTCCACTCGCTCCTCAGCAGACAAATTCCTGCCGGAAAAACAAATCCCCACAGCAGCACCCAGCACCTGCCGGGGGTCTGGGCTGGGGAGGGGCGTGGGGACAGTGGGGCTTGCTTGGGGACAGCAGGGCATGGGCTTGCACGCTGATGGGGGCCGGTTCCTGCCCGGTGCTTCCACCAAAGATTTGGTCCCGGGATCGGCCGGGTTGATGTCCAGGAGATGAGGGATGGAGAGGTGCCACAGAGGTGACATGGAGCAGGGGGTGTCTGGGATAATCCCCCCGCAAAGCCTCCCACCCCCATCCCGTGCCGGCGCTGGAGACCCCAGGGATGAGGCTGTTCGACGCTGCAGCTGCGGGAGGAGAAACCGAGGCATGGGGCGCTGCCGGGGCTGGGCTCAAACCAGGGCTGGGCTCTGGGGAGACTGGAAATCCCGCCGGGGGTGGGCTGGGGCTCGGCGCTGCGGCTGCTTTGGGAGGGATGTGGCCTGCGAGGCGGCGAGCATGGCCCGGGCCCGCGGGGCGTATCCTGCAGCCTGAGCCGCTTCCTCCCCGGCCCGGCCGAGGGCAACGGCGTGTCGGTGAGTGCCGGAAACCAAACGGGCGGCCGGGAGGGACCGGGCACGGGGGGCAGGCGCTGCCACCCTCGGCCCCATGCTCGCGAGGACGCTGGGATGTGCAAAGTGCTATGTTGCATCAGCCACCTGCAGAGGGGAAACTGAGGCACGGGGCTTGACGAGGGGGGGAATTTGGCCCCGAGGAGGTGCCAGGGCTCCTGCCCTCCAGGAGGATGGGGGTGAGGATGCCCAGTCGGCTCCACTGGCTGCAGGGAGGTTTGGACCAGGCCGCTTGGCGCAGAGACTGTCCCATCCCAAGGAACACCGCATCGGAGGGGACCAAGCCGGAATCCCGGGCTGAGGATGCCCCGGAGCGTCCCCGTCACCGGCAGACGAGGCTGTTCAAGGTGACAGCCAGGACACGGCTTCCAGCTCTCCTCTCCCTCCCGGCCCCGAGCAAGTCCTCCCTGCGCAGGGACACTGGTGACAACCGCGGCCCCAGGAGTCCTGCCGTGTCTCCCAGGGAGGGCAGCGTCCCCGGTGTCACTTTACTGCAGCGAGGAGGGAAGATTCAAGGACGTGACACCCTGGGGACAGAGCCACGCTCCTTCCCCCGCCCCGCCTGACCCCGCTGGCGGCACCGCGCGGGACTGGGACCCCCGGGGCGAGGGGGGACGTGGGGTGGCGGTGGCAGGTCCCCGGCCGCGGGCGCAGCGGGGGATGCTCGTGAGCCCGACACCCATCTGGGGGGCCGCGAGGGCTGATCTCGCAGCGGGGGGGGGTGTGTGCCTGTGAATTTATCCTCGCCGGCGATGGTATAACAGGAATGAATTAGCACGTCGTGACGTCAGGGAGCACATGTGCTGCAGCACTTGCTTCCCCCCCACCTCGTTAATGAGCTGGTCCCCCCCCTCCCCATTCATAACCCCCCCTCCGGCCTTTATTTTTCCTCCTAGAAAAATTTTCTGGAAATTTCCTTGTTTTCCTTCTTTTTCTCACTTGGGAACGGGGCGGGGGGATTCCTGCCCAATGGGTTGGGAGGGGGTGGCAGTGCCCTGGCAGCCCGGGGGTGCCCAGGGCGGGGGGGGGGCAGCCGCCGTGCTTTGCCCTGGACGCAGATGTCACACACGGGGGGCAGCGGCGGTGCCAGGGAGGTGTGTACACTTGTGTGCGTGTGTGTGTGTGTGCACACACCAGGCCAGGGGTGAGCAACTGGGGGCAGCCCCCACTGCAAAATTCCCCCCACACACCCCCACCTCTGCCTCATGCCCCAACAACAGCCCTCTCTCCGCGCCCCCCCCCCCACAACTCCCAGGGGATTAGGGGCCGGGAGGAGCTGGCAGGGAGCCGGAAAGGCAGAGGGGGGGTTCAGCGGGGGGGGGGGGGGCTTTGCATAGAGATTGGAGCCGGGGACCCCTCTGAACAATGACGCCGGTGAAAAGCCGGCCCGAATGGCTGCTAAGCTGTGTCTGATGGGCCAATACACAACCCCCTGCGACCACCGCTCCTCCGGAGGTGACTCACCGCGGGGACGTGGGGGTCCCCTCCATCCGCCCCCCATGGCCTGGCCGCGGCCCCTGCCCTGCGCATCCTTAACTCCCCATTTCCTCCTGCTCCGCAGCCGGACCCCTCCGTGGGGGAAGCAGAGCTGTCCCCGTCCCCGTCCCCATCCCCGTCCCCGTCCCCGTCCCCGTCCCTGTCCCCATCCGCTCCCGCCGCCTCCCCCGAGCAGCATCGTCACCTGCAACCCCAGTGTCGCACATCCCAGGGGATTTAGATATGGGTTTGGTAGAGACCCACATGTGCCCCTTTCTCCCCCCTCCCCACACACACCCCCAGCCCCAGAGGGGTCCCACAGGCGTGGGGAAAGCTGGGTACATCCCTGCACCCAGGGGGTGAGGCGGGACCCCAGGAAGGGGAGGACACACGGGCCGGTGGCAGTGTCACTCGTCCTTTCGTGCGGTGTGTGGGAGCGACAGGCACGGGGTGGCACCCAGCCGTCCCCCAGCCTCCCGTGGCGCTGCCCCACTGGGAATGGAAAGTATTGACGGGCGCTGAGCTTGGGGAGCTGCCAAGGGAAGCGGCCCCTCCGGAGTAAAATGCCTTCGTGATGGCTCCAGGGGACACGGGGACTTCCCCCAGCGCAGCAGGGTCAAGGGCAGGTGCCAGGAAGGCCTGGCCTCAGGGTGGGCACGGGAGCGGGCACGGAGGGTGGGCACGACTTGTCCGAGCTCCCCGGGGAGCCTGCAGCACCCCAAACTCAGCAGAAGCAGGGGGACGGGACCCCAGCCCCGGTTCCCAGGTGACCCCCAGCTCGAGCCACCTCCCGTGTCTGTCGCGACACCAGGGTGTGCAGGGGGGACCCAAAATATCGGGCACCTAGCACTCACACAGAGTCTGGGGGCTGCCCCGGCCTCCACAGGGGGGGAAGCACCCCCACACAGGGCCCAACCGGCACCCTCGGGCAAGTGGGCTAATTATGGATTAATTAAGGATCCTGGGAGGAGGGGGGACAGGGCGTTAACCGTCCCCCAGTGCCTTGTGTCACCCCAGAGCCCCAAAATACGGGCGGGATTGTGGACCCTGCACTGTCCCCCTGGTCAATCCATGCTCTGTCCCCGTGTCCCCCCCCACAGCGTCCCTGTCCCCTCTCGTGTCCCCACCCCTGCCAGTGTCCCACGGCCCCGGCTCCTCCCACGTCCCCCAACCCCCTCCCACCTCCCCACTCCCCCAGTGCCCCACGTCCCCGCCGTGTCCCCCGCCCCCTCCGACGCTCCGTGTCCCCCGTGTCCCCCGTCCCCTCCCGACCGGCGCTCCCCGCGTGTCCGGGACCCGCGTGTGGCGCTCCCCGCCCCCGGCCCGCCCCGGCCCCGCTCCCCCGCCCCGGTGGGGGCCGCCTCCGCGGGGGGGGGGAGGTCGGGGAGGGGGGAGGAGGCGGAGCTCCCGGCGCGGAGCCGCTTCTTTGGATAAGAGGCGCGGGGCCACGGGGATGGGCAGGTGGAGCGTGTGAGGGCACCGGCAGCAGCGGGGCAGGGCGGCCTCCCGTTCCCCCCCATCGCCGCCGACGATCTACAACCCCCCCATCCCCCGACGGCACTTTTGGGGGCTTTCCGCGTGTTTGGAGGTGGTTTTTTTTTTCGGGTTTGTTTTTTTTGCCCTCCCTCCCCCTTGGCTTTCCCCGAGCCGCCCCGGCTCGCCCCCTCCCCGGGGCTGCCGGGCATGGAGGGGGCGGCGGGAGCCCGGCGAAGCGGCCACCGTTGAAACGCGCCCGGCTCCGGGTCCCGGGGCCGCCGGCGGGGCCCCCATGAGCGGCTGAGCGGGGCCGGTGCCCCCCGCCCCCGTCCATGGGCGCGCTGGAGCCGGGCACCGGAGCCCCCCGCCCCGCCGCCCCCATGCTCAGCGGCACCGCCAGCTTCGCCAAGGAGCCGCCGGGCCCCCGGGACGCCGCCGCCGTCTACTACGGTGATGGGGGGGGACCGGAGCCGGGAGCCCCCTCGCTGCCTTACGGTACTCCCGGCGGCTTCGGCGGCCGGTTCCTGGGACCGTGCCCGCCTTACCGGGCCCCGCCGCCTCCCGCCGCCGCCCCGGTGGAGGGTTACGCGGTGGAGGGTTACGCGGGCGCGGAGCTGTACGCGGGTGCGGAGGGCGCTTACCCCCCCGGCGCCGCCCCGCTGTGCCCCCGCGCCGGGCCGCTCTGCGCCCTGCCCGGGTACCGGGCGGCCGGTAAAGTGCAGGTGATGCTCAACAACTACCCGCTCTGGGCCAAGTTCCACAAGCACCAGACCGAGATGATCATCACCAAGCAGGGCAGGTGAGCCGGGGCACCGGGGGGGAGCGGGGGGAGCGGCGCAGGGGACCGGCAGGGCACCGGGACCCGCGTGGGCATCGGGGAGCAGCGGGTGGGGGTCCGGTGTAGGCAGAGATACGGGCAGGGCAGGGGGCACTGGGGGTGCTGGGGTGGGCACGCTGGCAGAGAGGGGTGCGGGACAGGCCGGGGGGGACGCTGCGGGGTGGGCAGGGGGTGGCCGGTACAGTGAGGGGCTGGAGGTCCCCGCCTCGTCCTCCCAAAGGGCTGGAGATGCGTGGGGGCGGGTGTTTGTGTGGGACTGGGGGTCCCCATCAGCAAGGGGGGTGGGTTTGTGCAAGGGGGGATCCCCATCCTGGCGGTTTTGGGGGCAACGTCCACCTGTGTGTGCAAGGAAAAAAGTCGGGGAGCGAAGCAGACCAGACCCCCCAGCTCTTGGTTTTTTAGGTGCGTTGAGGCTTGTTGGAAGGAGAAGAGGGTCTGGGGGGTGTCCCCACCCGTGTCAGGGTGGGAGAGGAGGGATCCGGACCTCCCGTGTCCGAGCAGGGTTTGTTGTGCCAGGAAGCTCACAGAGATGTTGCGGGGGGGGGGCTGGAGGCAGCGTTTATCCGGCCTCGGCCCGTGGCCGGATCCAGAGCTCGGTGCTGCAACAAGTAGTGAGAGGGGGGTGCCTGCTGGGGCCCGGGAGGGGGCCAGCAGCCACGGCCACCCCAGGAGCAACCCGGGTGGGTGGGTGACACCCCCTCTGCTTGCTGTCCTCCCTCCGGGATGGAAATCCCCCGCCCTGCTCTGTGGGGCAGGCAGAGGCCGGGTGCCCCCCGGGTGCCCAGGGAAGGGGGAGCATTTCGGCAGCGTCCTGGCTGCCGAAACAGCCGTTGGTGACACTGCGGCTGGGCACCTGCTGTCCTCCCCATGCTGCCGCCCGCCCGGGCTGTTCACAGGCTGCGGGCTCCTGGGGCTGGGGCAGGGTTGGGGGATACGTGGGGGGCTAAAGTCCACCCCACCTCTGCCAACGCCCCCTGGTCTGGAGGGGGCTGGGTGTGATAAAGGTCCTGGGGGGCCATGGAGTCGCCCCGACTTGGAACAAGGGGAGTCTGAAATGCTGGTGCCCACCTTGAGCCCGTCCTTCGGCCCCACACCGGGGTGATGTGGGGAGGGGGTGGGAGCCGGACCCCCGGCTGCAGTCCGGGAGGTCTTGCCCGAGGTCTCTGGGAGGGCCGAGGAGGGGAGTGTGAACATGGTGGGGCTGGGCATGGCGTTCAGCCCACTCTGGATCGGGCTCAGGGACTGCCGTGGCTCCTGAAAATCCATGGTGAGGGGGTGACGGGGCTATGTGTGGGGCAGCTGGCAGAGACACCCCCCCCCCGCTGCCATCCCCCCGCCCAGGGGGGCTCTTTCTGCCCAGCGCTGGGGCTGCCGGCAGCGATGCTCCCTGCCCTCTCCCCTTCCCTCCCTCGGCCGAGACAGACGGTGTCACTTCGATGCTGAGCCCAACCTGCTTAATGTGTTGGAAGTCTAAACGCGTTAGGGCCGCTTGGTTTGCCACAGCCGTTCCTGGGCCTGCTCCCCCCGCCGGGCTCGGGGATGCTCGGCAGCAAACAGGCACCGTCACGGATGGGGTGACGTGTCCCCAGCATGGGCTGAGGGGGTGGCAGAGGCGTTGGGCCCCACAACTGGTTGTTTCTCGCCCGCCATCGTTCAGGTCCGACAGGAACCCGCTGGAATTCTCCCCGTTGCTTTTCTCCTCTCCTTCCCCAGCCGCCGTGGCCAGTTCTGGGGCAGTGCCCGTCCCTGCTGCGTCAGGGCGGCTCAGGATCTGGTGCTGAGGGTCTGGAAATCGGGGTGCCGCTCGAGATTGATCCCGTCCTCTTTGCACAGTTTCACGTCTGGGCTCTGCCGCCGGCTCCCAGTCTGAAACCAGGCGATTTTGGGGCTCTTTTCCCCAGTCCGTCCCCTGCAGTGGCTCCACAGAGGGGCCGGGGTCCGGGGGGGGGCTGTGCTCTGTGCCGGGAGGGGCTCACAGCAAACCCAACCCAAGGAGACGTCAAGCTCAGAGCCACAAAACATCCGCTTCCCCCGACCCCGAGCTGGTTTGTTGCAGAAATCTGTCTGCAGGGCCGGGCTGCAGCACTGCTGAGACACAGGAAAAACCCCAGAGCCGGGGGCTGGAGGGGGACATGTGCCCCAAAGCAAGCACCCACCGGGCTGGGGGGCTCTGGGGTAGGGCAGGGGACATGTCCTGTCCCGCTGGTGGCACGGGTGCCACGTCTCGCTGTGCTGCGCAGCCCCCCGTGTCCCTGCAGAGGGGGGCTGAGGCCAGGTGGGAGATGGCAGCACTGGGACAAACCCAGTCGGGCGCTGGGATTCACCCCCGCTGGCGCCCTCCCTGCTGCCCCACGCCGTCCCACACCATCCCTTACCCACTCATCCCCAGCAAAAAGAATTTCCTGCTGGTTTCCCACGCAGGTCCCCATCCCTCCTCCGCCTCCCGCGACTCTCGGGGTTCAGCCGGGTCAGGATTTCTGCGGAAACCCCCAAGGACTCGCCATCGCCCCGGCTGCCAAGGGCCCGGGGAATTCCTGCGCGTGCTGCGAAGCTGGGGCTGGCTTCACCTTTCTGGGGGGCAGAGGGGCTGGCTTCGTATTTGGGGACACAATGGCATTGCCTTTGGAGAGGACGCCGGGGATGGCTTTGCCCTTGGCGGGGCCGCAGGGGCTGGCGTCGCCGTTGGAGGGGGGCAGGAAAGCTTTGGGGACACAAGAGCTGGGTTTGCATTTGGCAAACGCGAGGGTTGGCTTCGGTCTGAGGGGTGCAGGGGGCGGCCGTGCATTTGGGGGAACACGAGGCCTGGCTTCGTCTTTTTGGGGGGGACTCGGGGATGGTTTGCCTGGGCTGGCAGCCACCGTTCCCTGCAGGCTGGGCCGGGGGGGCATGGCGGGGCTGGAAGCAGTGGTGCAGCCGCGCTGTGCCGTGCGGACGTGTAGCGGTGCCACGCACCTATGCCACACTGTGTCGCAGGGCCATGCAGCCGTGCATTGCCATGCAGCCAAGTCACCGTGCCACGCCGAGCAGCCGTGCAACCACGCCGCTGTGCAATGCAGCCACGCAGCACCGTGCCACACATTGCTGTGCAGTCGCGCTGTGTCGCTGTGCTGCGCTGCGCCATGTCACCGTGCCATGACACTGTGCTGTGCCATGTCACCGTGCCATGCCGAGCAGCTGTGCCATGTCACCGCGCCATGCCACACAGCCGTGCTGTGTCACCATGCCGCGCCAAGCAGCCATGCCATGTCACCGTGCCAGGCAACCGTGCCATGTCACCGTGCCGTGCCGAGCAGCCATGCCATGTCACATTGCCATGCTGAGCAGCCGTGCCATGTCACCATGCCATGCAGCTGTGCCATGCAGCCGTGCCATGCCATGTCACCATGCCATGCAGCCATGCCATGTCGCCGTGCCATGCAGCCATGCCATGGTGCCGTGCCATGCCATGCAGCCGTGCCATGTCACCGTGCTGTGCCATGCAGCTGTGCCATGTCACCGTGCCATGCGGTGCAGCCGTGCCATACAGCTGCGCCAGGCTCCACCTGCATGCTGGGGGCTGCGCCGGGCTCCCACGCGCGGCCGTGGTTCTTGCGGCCGCTGGGGCTGGGGTGCGCTGGGCTGCCATCGAGTGAGGAGGCGGCTCAGGAAGCCGGCAGCCCCCCCCTGCGCTGCCGGGGGTGCAGGCAGGGCTGGGCAGGGGGGGCACCGCTGGCCGGGAGGGTTTTGCGCTCCCCACCCCGGGCAGGTTTGCAGACAGCTGGCCCCCAGATTCCCCTTCAGCCTGGGTTCATCCTGCACCCCCTGTCCCTGCTCCCTGTGTCCCCATGACCCCAATGTCCCGTGTCACCTAACGTCCTCTTGACACTCATGTCCCCTGGATGTGCTGATGTGCCCCCAGCTCCCCGTGTCCCCATGGCCACACGCCCTGTCCCCTCCCCGCGTCGAGGGGTTCATGTGGGGACAAGCCTCGGGGCAGCCTGGGAGCCGTGAGCCCCTTCTACAGCCCCAGCAACGTGCGAAGGGAGAGAAACTAGAGGTGCCCGGCGGCTTTTGGGGTGCAGGGGGTGTGTGTGGGGGGGTGAGCTGGCCGGGACACCCTGTACCCCACCACGGCACCTCCCAAACCGCAGCGGCCATACCCAGGGGAAGCGAGTCCTTGCCCGAGCGGCGGCCCCGGGAGCTCGAGCGTTGGGGGATTTAAAAATAAACGCGAGGCACGTACCGTTTCGGGTCTTACCCCCACCCTCCCGTGCCCCGGCCGAGCCCTGCGGTTTGCATCGCCGCAGCGTTTGAGCTCTAACTCTCTCTCTCTCTCTCTCTCCGCTCCGCCGGCAGCGCGAGGCTCTGGGAGCCGGGGAACTGGCGGTGTCGGAGCAAGCAAGGTGCAAAAAAGAAAAAAAACAAAACCCCCAAAAAAAACCAAAGCAAAAAAAAAAAAAAAAAAAAGAAAAAGGCTGTTTTCTTCCTCCCCGCTCCTCGCAGCGAGCTCGGCGCTGGTGCAACACCCGGCCTGGCTGCTCGCCGCGGGGACAGCCATCGCCCCGGCTCACTGGTGTGCCGGGAGCCGGTGCTGGTGGTGGCGAGGGCTTTGGCAGCCGGAGCGCGGCAGCGGCACGGCGAGGGAGCGCCCTGCCAGAGCTCGGCGGGGGCTCGCAGGCAGCGCAGCCCCTCGCTGCCGCCCTTTGATGTGGCCGCAATTTTTATCGGTGGCAGGAACCACCGTCCCCCGCCACGGCTGCGTCTCCGGGGGAGAGCTGAGCCCCGGGGGCCGCCCGTTTTCGACACACAAGTGGCGAGACAGGGCCTGCGAGGGCTCAGCGGGACCCTCAGGGTACCCGGGATGCTCGGGGCCACCGTCCGTCCCGGCCTCGGGAAGCACGTGCGCAGCTCCTGGCCACGAGCGCTGCTTTCTTTCTTTTTCTATTTCTTTTTCTTCTTTTTCTTCCCCGCCCCCCCCCCCCCCCCCCGCCCCAACCTCTTGCAAGGGCAATTTTGAGTCAGCGGCGCCCGGCGCAGGCTGTGCGTGCTCTTTCCACCGCTCTTTGCATGCCGCTCCCCGGGTGCCGTGGCACTGCCCGAGCCGTGCTTCCTGCCGGGGCCGCGGCCGAGCCCCCACCGTCCTGCCCCGGCACCCGGGGCTGCGTGCGCTCCGGGCCCCAGCCCCTCGCTTTACTCCTCACCCATGTTTTGTCCCCCCCCGGCTGGTGCGCGGGGGCAGGACGGTGACACGGGGAGGGGGGCTCGGCTGGGCTCCCGGGTGCAGCAGCCCCCTCGGTGCCTCGTGCCATCCCTGTCGTGAGCTCACAGGTCTCTGCCTTGGGGCTGGTGGGAAGCCCTGGTGCGCTGGGGCGGGGGCAGGAGCTGCCAGGGCAGGCAAAATAACCCCCCCAACACCACCACCCCCCTGCCAGGGGTGAATCTCACGGCTGGCTCCGTCCCTGACTCCTGCAGGGATGATGCTGGGCTGAGGTCGGCTCCCGGGAGCAGCCCACCCTCCCCGATCACCTGGGCTCCCTCCTGGCACAGGGGGAGGTGGAAGCCCCCCCACCCAGCCCCACACGGGACCCCTCGGCCAGGCAAGGCTTTATAGGGCCTTTCGGAGAATCCCTGGCACCCGCTTTATGAGAAACGCCAGCGCTTCGAGGAAATGGGGGGGGGGGTGTGAAACCAGCCCCCCCTCGCCACCAGCCGCCCCCCACCCTCACCCACCAGGTACTGGCAGACGGGAAGCGGCACAGCCCGAGGGAGGAAGAGGGGAGGAGAGAGGGAGGGGGCCGGGGGCATGTGGGGCTGCAGCCCCCCCAGTCCTCTTCCCCCGGCGGGGGGAGGATGAATTTCCCCATCACCCCGTGTGTATCGCACCCAGGCAAAGCTGGCGGGAGGGCTGAGGGCCCTCCGTGCCCCCCATGTCGGTCTGGCAGGGGGGGCTCTGTCCTGCTCCCCACCGGCGATGGCTTGTTAAGGCAGGTGACACTAACAGGGGGGCCGGTGCTGGGGCTGGTTTCCAGCTCCGGCCACCAAAAGCCAAAACTCCAGCGGACGCCAAAGTGACGCGGTTGAAGAGCTGAGCTCTGCCATGCGGGGGGGGGGGCTAAACCAGCGCCCCCGACCCCTGCTGCAAACCCAGGCTGGCAACTGGGGCTGCTGGGGCCCGTGATGGAAAAGGAGGGACCGAACTTGGAGGGGAAGGTGTCAGATCTCCCACCCCAGGGCTGGGATTTGGGGTCCCCCGTGGGTGCGGGGGGACAGCAGGGTGCAGCCCCATGGTGGGGGGGTGCCACAGCTGCAGCCCTGGGGCCGCAGTGTCACCCCCGGCCGTCCCGTCCCGTCCCCTTCCTGCCCTTGGCGCAGGCTGGCGCCCAGCCTGAAATAGCAGCGGTGTTGGTTTCCGATCCGGAAGGTGCTTGGGGAGGGGGAGGAAGATGCCGGTGTGGGGGGGGGATCGGCCCCGAGAGCATCCCCCAGCTGCTGGGGTCAGTCAGCTCCTCACGGGCACCCAGCCGGGCATGAGGGGGCCGGGCATCACGCTGCCTCAGTTTCCCCATGACTGCTCTGGGAGGCAGAACCAACCTCCCCCCCCACCTCACCCCGCGGCCCCTCGAGGCAGGGGTTGAGCCGGGGGGTGGGGGGGGAGCTGGGTGGTGACAGTGCCTGTGCCTCTGTCCCCTCCCCAGGCGCATGTTCCCGTTCCTCAGCTTCAACCTCTCGGGGCTCAACCCCGTGGCCCACTACAGCGTCTGCGTGGACGTGGTGCTGGTGGACCAGCATCACTGGCGCTACCAGGGCGGCAAGTGGGTGCAGTGCGGGAAAGCCGAGGGCAACATGCCAGGTATGCCCCCCCCCCCCATCATCCCCTTCCTCCTCCTCCTCCTGGCAGTGCTGGGCGGGGTGGTAACCCCATCCAAGCTGCCCCCCCCTCTCCGTCTTTCCCCAGGGAACCGCCTCTACCTGCACCCCGACTCGCCCAACACGGGCGCCCACTGGATGCGGCAGGAGGTCTCCTTCGGGAAGCTGAAGCTCACCAACAACAAGGGCGCATCCAACAACGTCGGCCAGGTATGGCTCCCACCGGCACGCCGGGCCAGGCCGGGTTCCTCCGTGGCCACCCCTTGACCGCACGCTGCTCCCCCCCGCCTCCCCCAGATGATCGTGCTGCAGTCGCTGCACAAGTACCAGCCCCGGCTGCATGTGACGGAGGTGAAGGAGGGGGAGGGCGAGGAGGCGTACCCCTCCCCGCACACCCACACCTTCGTCTTCCCCGAGACCCAGTTCATCGCCGTCACAGCCTACCAGAACGCCGACGTGAGTACGAGACACACACACACACCCCCCCCCCAGCCCCGGTCCCTAGCATGGGGGTACCCCCCCCAACCAGCCCCCCCCCAGCAGCAGAGGAACCCCAGCGATCCCCCCGGCATCCCCCCAGGGCCACAGAAACCACTGATACACCCCGGTATCGCCCCAGCATCACAGCAACCCCAATACCCCCCCGAGCAGCCCCTGGTGACCCCCCCCAGCACCCTCTAAGGCCCCCAGCATCAGGGAAACCCCAGTGGCATCCCCCCAGCCCCCCCCCCCCCAGCTGCCAACACCCCTGTCCACAGAATCTCCACAACCCCTGGTACCCCCCCCCCCGACATCCCCTCAGCATCCCGGTACCTCCCCCTGAATCCCTCCAGCATCCCAGTAGCCCCCCCAGTACCCCCTCAGCACCCTGCAATGCTCCCCCCGCCCCCAGCATCCCATCACCAATCACCCTATTCCGCCCCCCCAGCACAGCCTGACCCCCCCCCCGAGGTTGTGGCTGAGCCCCCCCGCGGGTGCTGGGGTGGGCGTCCCAGGACAGGCAGGGGACTGTGGTGGGGTGGGGGCTGCTTGAGGACGGGGGGGCTGCTCGAGGGGTGGGGAGAACATCCGAAGCCCCCCCCCCAGCTCCGTGTCCCTCCCCCCAGATCACCCAGCTGAAGATCGACCACAACCCCTTTGCCAAAGGATTTCGGGATAACTTTGACTCGTGAGTGTCCCCCCCACCCTCCCGCTGGTGCCCCCCTGCCTCCAGGCCGGCAGGAGGGCATTCCCCCCCACTGCTGCCCTGTCGTCCCCCCCCCCAGGATGTACGCGGCCTCGGAGGGCGAGCGCCTCACCCCCTCTCCGCCGGAGGGTCCCGGCTGCCAGCAGCTCCTGCCCGCTCCCCGCTTCCAGCCCTTCCTGCCCGAGCAGTACCCGCTGCCCCCCGGCCGCTTCTTCGGCGGGGGGGAGCGGGGGGCCCCGCTGCCCCTGCCCCCCAAGGACCCCCCACGCTGGTACTTCACCCCCCAGCAGCCGCCCGCCGTCGGGGGGCTGGAGTACGGCAGCTACGAGGGGGGGTACGGGGGGGGCAAGCTGATGCCCTACGGGGTGAAGCCCTTCGCCCTGACGCCTGCCTCCCACCCCCCCCTGCCCTACTACCCCCCCGAGGGGCCGGGGGGGTTCGGGGCGGCGGGGGGCTGGAGCCCCGGGCAATATGGCCCCAAGGGAAGCCCCGGGGGGGCTCTGGGCTGGTACCGGGAGCCCCGGGAGGAGAAGGGGAAGGAGGCGGAGGGCTGGCCCCCCCCCGAGCCCCCCGCCGCCACCTCGGGCGACTCCTCGGACTCGGGGCTGTACGAGTGCAAGCGGCGGCGGGTGTCCCCGTACCCCTCCAGCGCCGAGAGCTCCCCCCACACACGCAACGGCGACCTCTACGACAAGGACCCGGGCACCGACAGCGGCTACTACGGCTTCTACGGCAACTGAGCCGTGCTGGGGGGGCTCAGACACACACACCCCCCCGCCCCGGGCACCCCAAAGCCACGGGAGCTGGGTGCAAGGGGTCCTGTGTGCCGCCCCCCCCCGCCCCCGCCCTATTTAACACCCAAATCCTGGGAAGACTTGAGCGGAGGTGGGGGGGGCTGCAGCCAGACAATCAGCCCCCGGTGCCACCCCAGTGGGGCCGTGGGGGCGAGCAGGGAGGGGACGGGCTGGGGGGGGGTGGAGGTGGTGGGGTTTTTTTGTTGTCAGTGGTTTATAGAGTGTGGGGGGGGTTGGTTAATGCTGAAGTATTTATTGAGCCCCCCCTGCGTGCCCAGCGTGGGGCCGGGGGCAGCAGCATATCTCGCAATAAAGGGGACGCTGTGGGGCACGGCTCTTTGCTCTCCTCTGCGGGCATGTGGGAGGGAAACTGAGGCACTGGTGGAGGGCAGGGGGGGGCGTGTGAAGGGACTTGTGCCCCCCCTCTTCACTGGGGGGACCCAGGCATCCTGGGCCGGGAGTGGGGTCCTGAGCACCTGAGCCCCCCCTCCCCGGGCCGGGGTGGGAAGGAAGATTTCTGCACACCCCAGCTCTTTGCAGCCTTTATTAGAGCAGCCCCCGCGCACAGCTTGGGGGGCTGGGGGGGTCTGCCCGCCCGCGGGCACCCCGGGACCCCCGGTGCCTCCCCATAGTGAGCCAGGAACCCAGGCGTCCTGTGCCCCCAGGGCTCTGCCCCAGGTCGGGGGGGTGGGGGAGAGGCACTGCCTGTGCCCCCCGCTTTTGTATCACAGTTTTCCTTAAACACCGGCAAAACGGCTTGGGGGGGGGCATTGCACCGCCAGGGCTGGGGGGACCAGCCCCACTGCCATCCACCACTGCTGTGATGAGCTGGGGGGGGCCTCAGCACCCCACGGGGGGGAGTCGCTACCAGAGAACAGCACTGTCCAGGTGGGCGAAGCCGGGGTCCAGGCGCAGCTTCCAGTAGGTGTTGTTGGTCACCCACGACTCCTTGCCGTTGGCGTCCGTCAGCCGCCTGGGGATGGGGATGGGGGGGGTGGGTGTCACAGCTGGGGAGCCATCAAGACCCCCAGGGCGTCTCCCTGCATCCCTGGTGGTGCCCCTGGGCCCTGTATTCAAGCCCCCCCTCTCCCCGGACCTGAAGAAGCGAGCCTGGTGGGTGATGTTGTTCTCCTCCATGACCCGGCGCCGGTCGCGCTGCAGCTGCTCGATCTGCCGCTTCTGCGTCTCGGCCGCCGGCACGTTGCCTTCCTCCAGGTACCTGGGGGCGGCGGGGGGGTGGACATCGCTGTAACGAGCTGGGCGGCCTCAGCTCCCCTCCCCTCGCCCCCCCCCCCCCCAGACACCGTGGTGCTGCTCACCGCTGGTCGGGGCGCAGGCGGGTGTCGGTGGAGGGCAGGACGCGCCGCAGCTCGGGCGTGAGCTCGTTCAGCTCCAGGGCGAACTGGGTGAAGCCGTAATTCCTCTCGTGGTCGCGGGGCATGGGGTCTGCCGGGGATTGCACAGCGCTGAGACCCCCCCCCCACCCCCGGTGGCGCCCCCAGGGTGGGGTATCCCCCCCCCAGGACATGGCCCCCCCCACCCAGGTCCTTACTGGCTCTCCAGATGCACTGGCCCGGGGGGGGCCCACGGTGCAGCCCCTCGTGCCACTTGCCGGCCAGACGCTCCACCACCGTCCCGCTGCGGCTCAGCACGGCCCCCTGCACCTCGTTGGCCCCCGCGCCCCAGTACCGCGCCTGCGGCCACAGCAGGGCTGGGCGGGGGGGGCCGGAGGGGGGGGGCCGGTGGGAGAGGGTGTGGTCACTGGGGAAGGGTGGGGCCCTGAGGGGCGGGGCTACTGGGAAAGAGGGGGGGTCCTGGGGGAGGGGCTACTGGGAAAGGGTGGGGTCAGTGGGAAAGGGTGGGACCACTGGCAAAGGGCGGGGCCCTGAGGGGCGGGGCTACTGGGAAAGGGCGGGGTCCTGAGTGAGGGGCAGGGCTATTTAGGAAAGCGTGGGGCGCTGAGGGGAGGAGCCACTGGGAAAGGGTGGGACACTTGGGGGAGGGACCACTGGGAAAAGGGCGGGGCTACTGGGAAGGGTGGGGCGAGGCAAGGGGCGGGGCAACACTACCCTTTAGATGAATGAAGGGGCGGGGTCAGTCAAAGGGGCGGGGTCAGGGGCACGAGGAAGGGTGGGGCCATGGGGTGGGCGGAGCGCGGGGACAGAAGGGCGGGGCCAAGGCGGGGCAGGGGGCAGGGAAGGGGCTGCGATAGGTGGAGGTGGGGCAGGGTATGGCAGGGCGGGGTGTGCTGGGTGTGGCAGGGCGTGGCAGGGCACACCTTGCAGAAGGTGATCTTGCAGTGGTAGGAGGCGTCGCGGGTGTTGCGGATCAGCACCTCCCCGTAGTGCTCGATCCAGCGGGGGCCGCTGAGGACGTTGTGGATGCAGGTCGTCACCTTGTTCCACTCGAAGTGGTCCCCGGTCCTGCGGGCACCGCCTCAGCGTGGGCTGGCGAGCGCGGGCAGGGCGGCGCCGCGGGGGGCGGGGGGGGGGGACAGACGACGACACACACGGACCTGCCGGGGGCTCACCTGGGCAGCTGGACGTTGACTGTGCCCACGGGGACGATCTCCAGGGACTTGCCCCAAAATTTGTTCTTCCACCTCATGTCTGGGAGGGGGGGGACAGGAGGAGGTTAACCCCCCCCCCCCGGCCCCCTTATCTGTCCCCCCACCCTCCTCAGCACGCACCTTGCCAGAAGATGAAGTTGTCAGACTCGGCGTGGCAGGCGGAGATAGGCGGGTGGTGGCACACCTGGAGGGAGGAAGAAGGGGGACATGCCACCGCCCCGTCCGGCTCTGTCCCCGCTCCCTGTCCTCGTCCCCGTCCCCACCTGCTCGCTGATGAAGCGGAAGCCGCGGTCGGGCCGCACGCACTCGTAGGTCTCGCCCAGCACCGGGTTGAAGGGTTTGCTGCCCGCCCGGTAGTAGGTGGAGGCGTAGGCGGACACGGCGAAGGCGGCCACGTAGACCTGTCACCGCAGCCACCGCACCGCTGCCACCGCACCGCTGCCACCGCACCGCGGGCAGGGTGCCTACCGAGCCCTCCCCCCGGGGAGGGGGGGTGTGTTTTCCCTCGGCCACGCCCATTATGCGTGTTCCCCATGTCCCCCATGTCCCCCGACCTCTGGTGTCCCCCCTTAGCCTCAAGTCCCCCGCGTCCCTTGACACCCCCAATCTTCGAACTCCCCAAGTCCCTCCATGTCCCCCCAAGTACCCTCTGTGTCCCCTGAGCTACCCGTGCCCCTGAGCCCCGTGTTGGCCACCCTGTGCCCTCCCTGTCCCCAAAGTCTCCCAAGGCCCCGTGTCCCCCATGTCCCCTGTGCCCTCGACCACTCCATGCCCCTGAAGTCCCTCATGTCCCCTGAGCCCCCTTGTCCCCCAAGCTCCCCCTGCCCCCAAGCCCCCTAAATCCGCAAACTCCCCAAATCCTTTGTATCCCTCTGTCTCCCAAGCACCTGACCACCCCGTGCCCCCGAAGTCCCTCCGGTCCCCTGAGCCCCTTTGTCCCCTGAGCCCCTAAAACCTCGAACTCCCCAAATCCTTTGTAACCCTCTGTGTCCCCCGGGCCCTCGACCACGCTGAGCCCCCTTGTCCCCCCGGCTCCCCCGACCCCTGAACCCCCCCGAATACTCCAACTCTCCAAGTCCCCCACGTCCCTCTGTGTCCCCTCTGCCCCCAAAGTCCCCCGTGCCCCCGAAGTCCCCCGAACCCCCTTGACCCCCGAGCCCTCCCGTTGTCCCTGACCCCCCCCCCACCCCCCCCCCCCCACCCCGGCCCCCCCCCTCACCAGTCGCTGGCGGGGGTCGCGGGCGCGGCTGGCGCGGTCCAGCAGCGCGCTGTACTCCAGCTCCTCGCAGAGCCGCTGCAGCGTGTTGAGCGGCTCGTTGAGGTGCACGGGCAGCGCCACCCGCGACAGGTCCTTGCCCACGCTGCTCCGCAGCAGCCCCCACAGGCTCACGTCCCCCGGGGGCGCCGGGGGGGCGGGCAGGCAGCTCCGCCGCCGCGGGTCCGGCCCCGGCAGCTCCAGCGGCGCCGGTTCCACGGGCAGCCCCGGACCCTCCGCTCCTGCCGGGCACCGGGCGGTGGGGCCAAGCCGCACCTCCCCCTTCCCCCTTTCGTGCCCCCCCCCCCCCGGTGTTCCCCTCGCCGTACCTGTCGGGGGGCGGCCCGGCCCCCCCGGCTCGGCCGTGTCCTCGCAGGCGCTGGTGGTGGCCTCGCTGATGCACGACTCGTCGTCCGAGGGCTGGGGAGGCGCAGGGGACCGTCGGCGGCTTCGGGGGGGGTCAGGGCGGGGTGGGGGGTGGGGAGTCTAGGGGTTACCCCACCGGGGGGGGGAAGGAGGGGCTGTACCGGGCAGGGCCCCCCCGGGAGGATGGGACGAGAGTCGGGTACTTGGGATGGGTTGGGGCGGGGGGGGGCAGGACGGGGAGGGGGTGGTGGGTACCAGTGGGACTGCAGGAGTGGGGAGCGGGGGCAGGGGGGGCACCGGCAGCACCCGGCCCCCACCGCCCGGCTCAGAGACTGCGGACACCCCGAGCACCCGGAATGGGGGAGCTGCGGGGGGCTGCAGGGGCTGGGGGGGGCGTGGGGAGCAGGGGGGGCGTGGGGAGCTGGGGGGGTGGCTCCCGGGCCGGCTAACGGGGAGGGGACGGGGGAGAGAGAAGGGAGAGTTGAACCCACAACATACCCACAGCAGGGGGGGGGTCTGCAGAGACCCCCCATGCCATTAGATCCTTGCTCCCCCCCGGCCCGCCCCTGCCCCCTGAAGACCCCCCCACCTCATTCTCCGAGGAGCTGGCGGAGAGGAAGACCTCGCAGGCGTCGAAGAACTCGGTGTGCGAGTCGGCCAGCGAGACGATGCTGCGGTTGGAGAGCTGCTGCTCCCGGCCCTTGGCCGGCAACGCGTCTGGCTGCGGGGACAGCCACCGCCTCAGCCCGCCACCCTGGGGGTGTCACCCGCACCCCCCACCCCATGCCGGCCCCCCCCCCGACCTCGTCAGGATGCAGCGAGGCGAAGGAATCCAGGGTGGTGTCGGAGGAGACGGAGAGGGAGTGGAAGCGGCGCAAGGCGGCCTGCGGAGGCAGGGGGAGTCTGAGCCGGGCCCCCCCCCCCCAGCCTGTCCCCTCCAGCCAGCGTGGGGGTGACAGAGCGGGGGGATTCACCCTGCTGCTGCCCAGGCACCCAGCACCAGGCTGAGACCCTGCCAACTCACTGCACCCAACGGCACCCAGCACCAGGCTGAGACCCTGCCAACTCACTGCACCCAACGGCACCCCAGCAGCCACAACCCTCGGGCTCTGCCGGGACCCAAAGCCGGGGGCAGCCCTGCCCAGCCCCCCCGAGATCCCTCACCCCGGTGTTGCCGACCCGCCCCGGGCGCGGGGCCGAGCGCCGGCGATCCAGCGCTTGCCGCATCTCCTCCAGACGGGCCCTCTCGGCCATCAGCGCGGCCACCACGCTGCTGAGCGAGCCATGCACTGTCGGCAGACACGGGCGGGGGGTCAGGCTGCGGCACGGCATCCCACACCCGCCCCGCCACCGCCGGGACCCCCGGCAGGGCTCAGCATCCCCCTCCCATCCCACCTTTCTGGGCCAGGACCCAGAAGCTCCGCTGCAGCTGGCTGTACTCGGGGGGGAGGCTGAAGGGCAGCTGGCTCTGGGACGGCTCCAGGTAGCGCGAGAGGTTGGGGACGGAGCCGTGCAGGCGGCCCACCTTGGAGGGGGACACACGTGGGGGTCAGCAGGGCCCTGGGGGGCTCCATCCCCCAGTGATGGCTCCAGAGCTCTGTGGGACTCCCGCTCCCCCTCACCCGACCGATGGTGTCATCCTTGGCGAAGCTCTGGGTGCACCAGATCTTGGTGCTCCTCCTGCCTTTCTTGGGCCTCTCCGCGGTAGCCGAGGGCTGCGAGGGAAAGGAGGGGGGGCTGGAGCTGGACCGTCCCTGGGAAGAGGGGGGTTTCCACGCTGGGCGATGCTCAGCCCCGCGCCCGACGCTCACCTGGCTGCCGGAGATGAGGGGGGCCGAGGGGATGCGGTGCAGGGCCTCCAGGCTCTGCAACATGCCCGTCAGCTCCTGCAGCTTCGCCTGGCACTCCGACAGCTCTGCCACAGGCACGGAGTCAGGGATGGGGGACGGGGCATCCCCCCCTGCCCGACCCCGACCCCGTGCGTCCCCTCCAGCCCCGCTCACCGGCCGAGCAGCGCTCCAGCCCCTCACTGTCCTTCAGCCAGGCGTTCACCTTGTCGCGGGAGCTGGCGAGGGTGGAGAGGGCAGGGGCACTGCCCGAGGGCAGGATCCGCGTCCACGGGCCCTGCAGCAGGGGAGAAGGGGCACGGCCGGGGCTGCCGTCGGGAGCCCATCACCCGGGTGCCGCCTCACGTCTCCACCCCGAGGTGTCACCCACCTGCGCGTTGGTGGGGGTCCGCCCCGTGGGACACCCCCGGGGGCCGGGCTCGGGCCCCTCGCCCTGGTGATGGGAGCAGAGGCTGCTCACCCAGCTGGCAAAGAGCTCCGGGGACTTGATCTGCGGGACAGGGGCAAGTTGGATGGAGTCAGGGGGGAGACCCGGGTGGGGGACACCCGATGCCCCCAGCCCCGGCTCCAGCCCCCGCCAGCACCTTGAGGTGGTAAATGTTCTCCTCTGTGTCCAGGTCGACCCGCTGCGCCTTCTTGTTGATGGACATGACGGACTGACGGATGTCGATGGCTCCGTGCAGTTTGCCCTTGAGGACCTGGGGGAGCCCAGGGACCCCCGTCAGGAGGAAGACCCCCTTCCTCATGGGGGCCATGGGGTTTCCCCCACCCCGAGCCCTTGGGGAAGCTGCACGGATGCAGCCCAGCCCCACGGACGCAGCTCAGCCCCACACTCACGTCCTGGCGCGTGGTGGCATATTTCAGGATGCCGTTTTCCAGCACAAAGTACCTCTGGGGACAGAGAGGGACGGTTGTTTTGGGGAGCAGAGACTGGTCCCCGCAGCCCCTTTATCCAGGGGCCCAAATTGCCCCAGGGATGGCGCCCGTGTGGCCGGGGGACGGCTCCCGGTGCCAGCTCTGCCCCGTTACCTTGTGCCAGCCCTTCAGGGGCCATTTCCTCTTCTTGAGCAGGTAGCCCTCGTGCCGCTGCGGCTGCTGGCCCGGGCTGCCCCGTGCGCGCGGCTCCTCCACCACCTCCCAGCTCTCCGAGCCCTGCAGGGATGGGGGTCAGCACGGGGGTCCCTCGGCACCGGGGGCAGCCGGGGTGCTCCCCACCTTGTCCCCAGGCAGGGACACTCGGTACCTCCCAGGGGATGGAGCATCTCTGTATCCCCGTATCCCCCTTCTTAAAGTGGGGCGCAGCCCCCCGAGGCCCCATGGCACCCCCAGTCCAGCTTGGGTGCACCACTGGGATCCCGCTGAGCCCCCCTTCCCCCAGCCCAGAGCCCCCCCCGACCTGCTGAATGCTGCTGTGCTTGGAAGACACGGTGCTGTTGGAACGCGACAGGGCCCTTTTCGGAGAGGACGGGTCCTTCTCGTGGCTGCCCATGGCTGGCGAGCAGAGGGGGCTGGGCCAAGCCCCCCCTCCTGTCTGCGCTGCGGGGCTGGGGGTCCGAGCTCGGCCGTCACAGCCCGGGCGGTGGGAGCCACTGCGAGGAGGGGAGGCCACGTCAGGGAGGGATCACCCACCCTGCCCGCGCGTTTCCTGCCCTGACAGACACCCTCATCCCTTCCCTGGAGGGGACATGGGGTGGGGGGGACCCTGCTGCCCCCCGAGAGCCCGGCATGTGACTGCGGCCGGGACCCAGAAGCTTCTGTGCGAGACGGAGCCATCAACCCATCCAGCCTTATCTCACCTCCACCTGGCGGGTCCAGAGTCCGGCCCTGCCGCCCGGCTCCCGTTGCCCCATGGACTCAGTGCCACACGGCAACCCCGCGGCAGGCGCAGCCGGGAGGGCGACCCAGGGGACAGAGACCGGGATCAGCCCCGGGTCCATCCCCGCGCCCCCGAGCTGGGACACGACCCCCAAAAAACCCCGACCCTGCCACGCTCCCCCCGGCTGAGTGTTCCCTTCGCCCTTCTCAAGAACAGGAGGGGAAACTGAGGCACAGGAAAGTTCCCCCTCCCCTGCCCCCCCCCCCCCCGCCCTCGCCGGCACCTGCCGGGGGACCCGGGTGTCCCGGACGCCGCTGTAGGGATGGGGACGGTGATGTCGCCGGCAGGATGGTCAAGCCCCGGCACCGATAACTGCGGCACCGCGCACCCCTGCTCCGAGGCGAAGGGACCGGGGCGCTCCCACCGCAGCCCTGACCCCCCCCCAGCCCTGCCCAGCTTGGCAGCGAAGGGAGCACCCCCTGGGTGCTGCAGGACTGACCCCCCCTCCCGGCAGCGGGGCCGGACCGGCGCCCCCCGGGGGTCCCCAGCCGCCCCCTCCGCCTGCAGCCCCCGCCGAGGCGCGGGGCGGGGGGGTGCCAAAGCCGATCCCGGTGTCCCCGCGCAGGTGTCACCCCCCGGAGCAGCGGGGGACGGATCGGGCTGCGGGGGGCGGCGGAGCCGTGGCGGGGTGGGCGCGGAGCCGGAGCCCCCCCAACCCGGGCCGGGCCCCCGGTGCTCACCTGGGCGGGCGGCGGGCGGGCGGCCGGGGCCGGTGGCATCCTGCCCGGCGGCTGCAGGAACCGGAACACGGAAGGAGGCGGAGGCGGCGGCGGCCCGGAGCCGCTCGGCTCTGCCCCCTGCACCGTGGAGGACCGGAGCCGACAGCGCCCAGGAGGGGCCATCGGGACATCCCCCCCCGACGCCCCGAGCCGGACCCACCCGCGTCCCGAACGCGGACAGACCCGGACCCCCCTGCCCCGGGATCGGGGTAACGAAGCAGGGTGGGGGGGATCCATCCTCTCCTGTAACGAAGGGGGGTGTGGGGGGGTCTCATCCCGGCTGCACCTGCTTCCCCCCCACCAAGCCTGAGGCCGACCCACCAGCTCTGCCCAGGCAGAGTGGGGTTCCCACCACCCCACGGGGGTCCCGGGGTTCACCCCCCCCCAAGCTTTGCTTTATCCTCCCTCCCCCAGTATTTCCCTCGCCCCCCCCAGCACGGCCCTGCTCCAGGAGAGCCCCTGAGGAGCTCCCAGCATCTCCCCACACATCGAGGGGCAGGAATCCTGCCAAACACCCCCACAAATTGAAGACGAGTCCTCCAGCATCTCCACCACCACGCTTTAATGGACAGGATGGCAACCCCGCGGACACGGCTCGGTCAGCGTTACAGCATGCTCCCCCGGTTCCAGCAGGCAGGGGTGCGCAGAGTGCCAGGGGTTCCCCCCGCCAGCACCACGGGGGGTCCCCGCCGCACTCTTGCCTCCTCCGTCCGATGCCCGAGACCCTCCAACCGCAGCCCCACAGCACCCGAATCACAGCCAGGACGTTCCCAGGTGCCATCAGTGCTGGTAGCGGGGAGCAAAGAGAAGGGCCAGGGCTCCCTGATCGGGACAGTGGTGCCACAGGAGACCCAGTCCCGCCGCTGGCTGCCCACCTGGGGACAAATCTTCAGTCCCTGACCCCCCCCGACTGCAGCCGGTGAAGGAGCTGACTCCCAGGGCTCAGCGTCAGTGAGCTCCCGAGCTCTGGGCAGGGGCGGGCTCGGACGGGCTCCCCGTCTCCCTGGCCTGCAGCTGACGGATGTGCTCATCCAGGAGAGCCGTGAGGTATGCAGAGCCGCGCTGGAGCAGGGAGGACGTCTGGGAGGGCAGGACGGCCAGGGCACCCACTGTCTGCCCCTGGCTGACCTCCAGCGAGGGCAGCTTGGCCAAGTTCTCCACTCCCTGCTTGCTCAGGATGGTGTTGTCGATGCAGGCGCCTGGAAGAGAGGAGCAGAGCTGAGGACAGGAGATGGGGTGCCAGAGCCAGAGCCCTGTCATCTTCCACAAGCGCATAAGGAAAGGCTTGCTCCTGCAGGCAGGACTCTTGCTCCTCGCCATCTATCCCTCATTTTAGGGGACATGACAGCGATCCCACAAGCGCAGGTCTGTTAGCATGGACCCTCCACCTCTCCCCAGCACTGGAGGGGAGCCCTAAGCCCAGCGCCAGCACACGGGGACACAGGAAAGGCTCTCACCCAGGAGGTTGATCTGCGGCACTCCCTTCAGCACCCGCAGCATCTCCTTTGCCTTCAATTCCGGGCTCACCAGCAGGATATTGCGCGCCACAAAGAGAGGGAGGAGATTCTTGTACTTGGACTGTGACAGCACGGGTCTGACGATCTAGGGGAGACAGCTCTCAAAATGCAGCTTTTCACCCCAGCACGTGCCACAGGGTCATCCCAGCTCTCACCCACCTTCCCCCGCCCCAGCCACACCGGGATCTGCCCCGGCAGCTCTGCCCCTACCTCGTTCAGGACGAACTTGACCTCAATGTTGTGCTTTCGGAGGTAATGCCTCATCAGCACCACGTCCTCGTCGGGCATGGAGTTGTACTGACAGACAGCAATCATCCGATTGTCCCGGAACACCTCCTCCACCTGCCGCCGCAACAGCCGGGCATAGCCGTTGTCCTGAAGGGAGTGAGCAGCGATGGGCCACAGGGAAGGGGCAATGGCTGCTGCCTCCCCCAACTCTGACCCTGCAAAAGGACCTACTGCCATGAGATGCCGCCATGGATCATGAGATGCTGCCACGGATTGGGACTCACCTGGCTTCCAGCACGTGGGTTACCAGCTGGGGCATCTCCCAGCCACTGACAGCATGATGAAAAGGAGCAGTAATCACCCCAGAAGCCTCCATACCGGTGTCCAGCCAGGCTCACCCTGGGGCAGGGCTGTCCCAAAGCCCCGTACTGCACCCAGTGGGGGCTGCAGACCCCCGTGTCAAATCGCCAAGGCAAACCACACAGACGGGGCGTGCAAAGCCACTCGGTCTCCTTGCGCACCGAGGCCCCACAGCCGCGCACCCACAACGGCCACAGGCCAGAAAATTACCTCCTCCTCGACCCTCTCCTTCCTGGGGGTCAGGCAGCGCGGCGGGACGGCCGGCCGCGGGGCCAGGTACTCGGTCACGGCCATCAGCTTCTGCCGCTGGAAATGCATGGCCTTCCAGTGCCGGGTGACCGCCTTGGAGCCGCGGCGGACGAACTGCAGGGCGGGCAGCCAGCCTGGGGAGAGGGGGCAGACGGGCAGCGCTCAGGGCCGGCGCCAGGCCCCGGGTTCCCCCGGCGGGGAGCGTGAGAGGAGCCGGGAGCGGGGAGGAGGGCCGAGGTAAGGACAGGCCGGGCCGCACGCACGCCCTCCCTCCCCTGCCCGAGCCCCATGGAGACACCCAGCCCCGGTGAGGAGCCCCTCACCCCGCCGCCATGGCGCGCCGCCGCTGCTGAGCGCCGCCATGTTTGCCGCGGAGGCGCAAAGGCTTGTGGGAAGGTGGACGACCGGCGGCGCGCGGGCGCGGAGGGGCGCGCCCCGCCCCACCCCTTCCGGGGCCGCCCGTCTCCTAGCAACGGGCACGCTGCGGCCTGCGCCCCCGCCGCGGCCCGGCCCGGCCCTGCCCGGGGGTCTCTGTGTCCCCAGTCCGGGGGGCCTGCTCCCGGTGACCACCTCCAGCCCGGGGGTCTCTGTGCCCCTCAACCAGGGGGGCCTGGTCCCAGTGACCCACCCCCCCCCCGCCTCAGCCCAGGGCTCTCTGTGCCCCAATCCCGTGGGGGGTCTGGTCCCATGGTCCCCCCAGGTCCTGGGGTCTCTCTGCCTCATCTGGCAGTCCCAGCGCTGATCACCCCCAGCCCGGCAGTCCTGTCCTCACCGCCCGCCTTAGCCCACCGGTTCCTGCCCCCCATTGCCTCAGGACCCTTCCCCTTGCAGAGAGCGGTGGGGCCAGGCCAGCCCCCCCAACACAGCCACCCAAAGGCCCGAGGAAGGGACGAGGACCCAGACCACCTTCCTGCCATGGCTGGGCAGGGGGAGACCCTGCTTGGGGGTGAGTGAGCCATCATGGGCCCTGCTCATGTGTCAGCCTGGAGGGGTAGAGGTGGGCTGGACCCTGCTGGCCTGGGCCCCATCAGTCTGTGTTTCCCACAGCCCGTGAGCAGACGTCCCCAGGGGTGACGCTCACCAACAGCCTCATCGCCACGAGGAACCTGCCTCACCTGGTGGAGCCCCCGCGCCCAGAGAGCCGGTGAGGATCCGCACGGACCCCACCTTCACCACTCAGGCTGGCAGGGAGGGTCTCTGGGCACAAAGGACACCCCGAGCAACCCCCTTCCTCTAGATCCACAGAGCTGCTGTCCCCCTCGACCATCCGCTTGGATCGGGAAAACATCTGCACTATCGGGAGGCTCCAGAGCCTGAGGGAGATTCACAGCCTCTATCTGCAGCAGGTAAGGCACTGCGGGGGCAGCGGTGATCAGCCCTGGTCCTGCGGGGAAAGGCCTCCTTGGGGGGGACACAAACACCCCCAGTTGTGCTCCAGAATTTTGCTTCCCCGCATGGCCAGAGGAGCTGGCAGTGCTCCCCTCCGATGCCAGTGCCACCAACACAATTTGAGCGACGGTCTGCTATCAGCCTTTCGGTTCTCCCAAACTCCTGGGCTCCCCATACCTGCTCCGTAAAGCTCCCGCGGCAGTGGGTGGGACATTACGTTGCCTGTGTGAGGCTTGAGTGATACTGGGGCTCCCGAAGTCTGATTTTTCATGCAATGGAAAAACATTTTGCTTTTTTCTTTTTTTCAGAACCAAATTGAGAAGATCGAGAATCTGGTCTGCTTTCCCAACCTGCGGTACGGGCAGCTCCTGCCCACAGGGAGATCGCTTTCTGTGCTCAGAGGAGAGCAGGGCTCCCTTCTTCCCTCGGCAGAGCCAGCAGGGTTCAAGTTGCAGCCCCTGACAGCTTGATTATCGGGCTGGTTCGGACCCTGGGGGCCATGGTGCCCCCCCAGCCTCGTGCCACTGCCCTCCCTGTGCTCTGCAGGTTCCTCTCCCTGGCTGGCAACCGCATCCGCAGAGTGGAGAACCTACAGCTCCTGCGACACCTGCGTGTCCTGGACTTGTCCCACAACCAGATCCAGACGCTGGACCCAGGTAGGGAGCAAGAACAGGTCCGATGTGGCCTGGGTGTGCCCGAGAGGTCCCTCAGGTACTGGAGAAACGCTGGCAGACCCTTGGTCTGGGCTTTGCCAGGGCTTCTGGCCCCCAGGTCCCAGCTAGAGCCCCAGCAGAGCCACTCTGGGGCTGGCCTGCCTGTCCCAGCGTGACACCAGAGGAACCCTGTGGCCAGGTTTGAGGCGTCCCTGCTGCTGACAGACTCCAGGTGTCTGCTTCCACCTTGTGTCCTGCTTTGGCAGAACATTTCAAGCGGCTCCGATCAGACCTGGGGACTTCAACCTGCAGCAAAGCTGCTCCAGCCCTGACAGCCCTTCTTTCAGCCAGCTCCTCCTGTGGGTGATTTTTGGCAGAAGAGGAAAGGACAGAGGGATAATTATCTCTCTGTCTTCCTCTGTAGCATTCCTATTGTGGCACCAGGCCCTCTGCTTGCAGACAGGAGTAAGAAAGGGAATGGTGAGGGCCTGGGAAGGGGAAAACCCTCAGTTCTCACACGGGAGTGTGTATAATACACATTCCTGCCCTCCCTGCCTCAGTTTCCCCAGTCATGAGGTGCGAGACTGCTTCCCACGGTGGAGCTGTCGCCTCGGGAGTGGGTGAAGAGCTGCGGGAGACAGAGGGTGTGGGGTTTGGTGGAGGGGGGGGGCCTCAGGTCCCATCTCAGCACCTTTCTGCCTTCCCTTTGATCTCTGCAGACGAGCTGCCCCGCAGCCTCCGTCTCCTCGACTTAACGGGAAACGAATGCACCCACCAGCACGGCTACAGGTGGGCTGGGGGAGCCTGCGGGGGGGAGCGGAGGGGGAGAGCAAATCCCCCAAACCACACGAGCCCCTCAGCATTGTACAGCCCCCCCCAAATATCCAATACAGCCTGAGCCCCCCACCCAAACCCCAGAAATCTGAATCTCCGCCCAGGCCGGGCTGTGGGGTGGCTGTGTGGAGCGGTGCTGGCGGGGTTTGGTGCCACCCCAACCCGCTCCCAGCCCCGAGGCAATGCTGCCTGGCGGGGGTACATCTGCTCTTCCTTCGGTGCTTGCAGAGAGCTGGTGGTGGGAGCCCTGCCCCATCTCCTGCAGCTGGACGCCCAGCCCATCCATGGCGGTGTGTGTGAGGAAGAGGAGGAAGGCGGCTCTTCCAGCAGCGAGGACGAAGTTGACAAGTTGCTCTCTGAGCCGAGCGGCCCTTTCACTGCAGGCAAAGGTGCCCGGACTGAAGCAGGACATGTCGCGTGCTTGGGGCTTAAGCAGGCCAGTCCCTCTGTCCCCAAGGAGTGGCAGGGAGCCCAGCTGGCCGTGCCAGCTCTCCTGTAATTCTTTTCCCTGGCAGATTTCTTTGCGGATCTGCAGGAGGAGCTGGCTGGGCGCTCGCAGCAGAGGCGGAGGGAGTCCCTGAAGGAACACCAGACCCGTCTGGAAGAGCTGGAGGATCTGCGGGAGCGTCGGCGTCTGCTGCTGCCTGCTGCAGCGCTGAGCCCAGGCAGGGGCAGAGCAGCCCCAGGCCCCAGGCGGTCTCAGTCCCCTCCCCAGGCGAAACTGGGGACACAGCTGCCACCCCTGCCAGGACCTGGCAGGCAGCACGCCTGCCTGCAGCCCCAGCGAGCTCCCGGCAGGAGCCAGCCACGGACCAAGCCTCTGGAGGAAACTCACACCAAAGGAGCAAGAAATAGGCAGTTACCCGCAATACCCCACGCCAGGACGGCACCGCGCAGTTGCAATTAAAGCCTCTTTATTCCTACACCGATGTGCCTGCTGCCACGGCGCCACCAGCCCTGCAGCAGCCCCGGAGGGGCCAAGCACAGGCAGCTCTGCCTGACGGTGGGAAAAGACATACCGAGTGGCAGGCAGGACTGCAAATCCCACTCCACATCCCTCTTCTTCCCCCTGCCCTCGCGTTTGAGGCCACGGCCACCTCTCAAAAGTGCCAATTCCTCCGGGGCAAGTTAGGGGGCTGGAGGCTCCGCACCTCCAGGCAGAGCTGGAGATGCCGGTTGAGCTGTTCCCCACCGTGCTGTCAGCGGCAGATCCGTGGTGGGAGGAGGTGAGGAGCCAGGCCCCGACACTGGGAAGGTTTTCTCATCCGCTATCCAGGAACAATGCTGGGTCGGGGCGAGGGGCAAGCCCACCCACCTGCACAGGGTTTATGTGTAAAACTTCATCTCTGCCTCCACACAGTCGAAGAACAGGTCAGCCAGCTCCTCTTGGGGGTGGGCCACCAACCCCCCCAGCAGCGCGTTCATCCCCTCCAGACCCTGCTTCTCCAGGTCCCGCAGCGTCTGCAGGAGCTTCTGGCCCCACTCCTGGCGGGGTGAGGGAGGGAGGAGAGCTGAGACCGGGTGCCCTCAGGGAATTCCACGGCCTCCCACATCACCAGGGAGAGTGAGGGTCCCGGGGCAGCGGCAGCTGGGGAAGGGTCTGTGGTACCTGGTCCCTCTCCATCAGCTCCAGCGCCGCCTGATGCCGGCGGTAGAGCTCGTGCCGCCGATCAACCGTGCTCTGGAACCGTGGGATCTGCTTGGCGGGGTCGTCACGGAAGGTGGGAGACCTCACCTGTGGCACGGGCTTGATGTTGGCCACGAAGACGAAGGGCTTGAAGACGGACCTGCCGGAGAGGAGCGCCAGGGTGCTGGGACCAGCCAGCGCGAGGACAGATGCTGCTCCCTGGGGACGCTCCCATGGCATTGCTGTCCCCTGTCCTCACCTGGAGGGATCAGGGGTGGCCGTGAAGAAGTGGACGCAGGGCAAGGCAGGGTCCTGGGGCAGCACGGACACCATGCTGCCTGCCGTGCGGAAGCCCTCCGAGTCCACGCAGATCCCACTGTCCTTGTCCCGCAGGATGGCCATGAACGTCTCCGCTGTAATGTGACCTGGCGGGCAAGGCAGAGATCAGCCGCAGCCATGGCTGCTGTGGCCACGGGGAGCGTGGAGACGCCGGGATGAGCCATGGGTGGCCGTCCCCCTCCCCTGTCCCTGTCCCCACCTGCGTGCTGCCGCAGCAGCTCCTTGCCGGCGCGGTAGCGGGCCTTGGCAGCCTCCATGCGGGCGGGCTGGTGCGGCAGGGAGAAGACCTCAGCGAAGCTGAACTCGCCATCTCCGCTCCACCAGCCCTGGCTGCGGGCTCGCTGCCGCAGCCCCGCATGCTCGGCCGTGATCTCCCTCCCGATGCTGAGCTGGTTGGAGATGTTGCGGCTGCCCTCTGCGAAAGCCGGAGGTGGGGTCAGGCTTAGAGGGGGAGACAGGACTCCCCATCTGCCCAGTATAACCAGTGCCCGCTCACCTCGGATCTGCTGGGCTGCCCAGTACCGGCCAGCCGTCTCCAGCACCCAGGCCTCGGTGCGGTCAGCCAGCAGGAAGGTGTTGTGGTAGACGAAGGACACCGGCTCCTCCTTGCAGCTCCCGCCCTGACCGTAGCGCTCCAGCAGCGCCGTGATCACCTCCAGAGCCTCCCGGGCAGAGCTGCCCCGCTCCAAACCCAGCCTGCCGCACCGGCAGCACCCCGTCGGCTGGCGGTGGGGGACGGCGTGGGGCAGCCAGGGCTATGGGGGGAACACGCCACGGTCCTCACCTCACCAGGTCCATCCCCAGCAGCGCCTCGTCCTCCCCCACGGGCTCACGGGTCCAGACGCCCTCATTGCCCACGCAGACGCCGTGCTCGTTGGCACCCATCTCGGCACCCCACAGCCAGGCGGGACAGCTCAGCACCACCGCATGGGTCCTCTCTGCTTGCTCGATCTCCAGGTAGGTGCACTGTAGGGAGGGGGGACGCAGAGCGGGGCTGAGACCTGGCACACTCAGTGCACCATCCCCTGTAGCCAACCTGGCCCCAGCATGGTCTCACCTGGACTTTGTCCCCGGGTTGGTGGATGGCGGCGGGGACGTAGATGATCTCCTGGACCTCATGGCGCGGCCGGTCGGCGTTCTTGCCAAAGATGACGGCGGGTGTCGCAGTGTGTGGCGGTAGCGCCACGAAGCAGTCGCAGGATGAGGGCGCGGGATCCCACCCTGCCATCCTAAACCGGGCGGAGGGGATGGGGCACCAACGGGGACGTCACCCCCTTGTCTCTGTCCTGGATGTGTCCCCAGGGTCGCTTTGGGGCTGGTAGATGTGAGGACACGGGGATCGGGGCGGTGGGGGGGCGGTTTGACGTCGTCTTTGCACCGGGGGGGACATGAGGGACCCCATCCCGGCGTGGCCTGGGGGGCACCTTCTGCCCCGGGACCCCGCAGCTCTGCACCGACCGGAGACCCCCGCCCGCACAGTCCCGATTCCCGAGACCCCCTGCACCGACCGCGACGGGACCCCCGCCCGCATAGCCCCGGTTCCCGGGACCCCACTGGCCCACGGACCTGCCGCCGCTCCTGCACTGCCGCCGCCCGGTCCCGCCTCCCCCGTCCCGTCCGGGCGACGGCGGCGCCCCGTGGCCGGAGGCCGCACGGCGGCAGCGGGCGGGAACCGGCACCGGCAGCCCCGCGGGGCGGACGGGACACCAGACCCGGAGACGGGGGTCCCGGTTCGTCCCCCGTGGGGCAGGGACGGGGGACACGGGTGTGAGCTGGGGGGGGTTCCCGTGGGGCAGAGCCCCCCGTGGGCAGCATCCCTGAGGGCAGCACACCGAGTGGGTACCACCCTCCGTGGGCACCATCTCGGGTGGGTAGTACCCACCGCGGGCAGCATCGCCGTTGGTAGCACCCCCCCGTGGGCAGAACCCCCCGTGGGCAGCACCCCGGGTGGGTAGTACCCCTCCGTGGGCAGAACGCCGGGTGGGTAGTGTCCCCCGTAGGCAGCATCCCCGTGGGTGGCACCCTTCGTGGGCAGTACCCCGGGTAGGTAGTACCCCCTGCGGGTAGCATCCCCCGTGGGCAACACCCCGGGTATCAGCTGTGGGCAGCTGCCCTGTGGGCAGCACCACCACGGGCAGCACCGTCCGTGGGCAACACCCCGGGTGGATAGCACTCCCCTGGGGGCAGCATCTCGGGTGGGTAGTACCCCCCCGTGCGCGGCACCCCCGTATGCAGCACCCCGGGTGGGTAGTTTCTCCCATGGGCAGCATCCCCATGGGCAGCACCACGGGTGGGTAGTACCCCCTGCGGGGAGCATCCCCCGTGGGCAGCACCCCTGTGGGTGGCACCCCCCATGGGCAGCATCTCGGATGGGTAGTACCCACCATGGGCAACACCGCCCGTGGGCAGCACCCCGGGTGGGTAGTGTCCCCCCATAGGCAGCACCCCCGTGGTTGGCACCCCCCCGTGGGCAGCATCCCCGCGGGTAGTACCCCCTGCGGGTAGCATCCTCTGTGGGCAGCACCCCGGGCGGGTAGCGCACCCCGGGTGGGTAGTGTCCCCCATGGGCAGCACCCCCGTGGGCAGCACCCGCGTGGGCAGCGCCCAGCGCGGCACGCCCGCCCCGCGGTATGCGGGCAGACCTGCCGGGCAGCGCCCTGCCCCCGGGGGGGACCCTGGGCGCCTGCCCGGCGCGTCCCGGCCTGCGGGGCCGGGCCGGAGGGGTGCAGCCCACTGCGGGGGGGGGGGTTCACCCGGCTCAGCCCCCACCCAGCCAGCACCCTCCTGCATCCCCATCCCGAGCAGCAGGGTGAGGGTCGGGGTGCCGGACGCCCGGGTCCCTGAGCAGTGACGGAGCCGGAGAGCCGGAGCGTGGAAAACACGCGGCGTTTATTCCAGTACAAAACCCAAACCCACAGCCCCGCAGCCTCTTCGCAGCACAAACGCTCCCCTCGTCAGGCGGGGGGCACCCCTCGCCCCCCGGCCGCAGCACCCCTCAGGCCACACTGCTCCCCTTCACCCCCTCAGCCGCCCCCCTCGCCCGGGGCTCCATGGGGGCCGCCCGGGGCCCCCGTCTGGGCCGGTCCCTCCCTGCCCCGGGGAGGCGGCTCGGGGGTGGGAGACGCGGCGGTTCGGGGCGCGGGGCCGGGATCCCCACGCCGCAGCAGGCTGGACTGGTTTTGGCGGGTGGGAGTCGGCCTCCGTCCTTCCCCACCCGGTTTTACAGCCTTCATTGCCCCATCGCGGCAGGCAGGGCCCCGGGGTGGGAGGGGGGGTGGGGGGGTGCGGGGGCAGAGCACACCCGGGGCCCCTCCTCGCAGCCCCCCGGCTCTGAGCAGCTCGGCGAGGCTGAGCCCCGAGCCCCGGCATCGCCGTGGGACCCCCTGCTTGGCGGTTCCCTCCCCAGCCCACCCTTGGGGTGCTCCCAGGGCAGCCCCCCCTAAACCTGCCCTGGCTGCTGCGGCATGGGGGTCTCCCGACACGCCAGAGCCTCTGGCCACTGCCAAGAGCCGGGCTTGGCTACCAAAATCCAATGGGCCACCAGCACGATGCTGCGGCACCCCAGGGAGGGTCCCAAGCCCCTCCGGGGTCCCCTCAGGAGATGAAATCTTGGCCGGGGGGACACCAAGAGGGAATTTTGTGCTGGAAAAGGCAAATGCCGGAGTCGGGGACATCCTTCGAGAGCTGCGGGCAGCCCAGGTCACCCGAATCCAGCAGCGGGATGGTCGTGACCGTGCCGGGGCTGGGGACGCGTCCCTGCGGACCCTCCCAGTGAGACTTCACCTCGTTCTGGGTTTCCCCAGCCCCATGGCTCATCCCCAGCCCCACAGCACAGTGGGGCTGCCATCAGCCCCTCGCGCGCCGATGGGGATAGGGACAGGGACAGGGACAGGGACAGGGATGGGACCCTGTGAGGGGTTCTACCCCCCCTTCCCCATCCACAAGGCCCACGGCCACAGCTTTGGCCCGAGACGTCCACTCTGCCCGAGCAGCAAAGCCTGGCTTCACCTTAATAAAATAATAATAATTAATAATAATAATAATTAATAATTAATAATAATAATAAAACAATCAAAACCGAAGGCCTTGGGGCGCCCTCTGGGCACGGACCCCACTTGACTTCACCTCCACCCCTTCCCCCCCAGACCTCAGGGTGCTCCGAGCCCGGGCAGCCCCCACAGCCCCCGACACGGCCCCCCCAGAGCCCCCAGGCTGGGGCCATGCTGGGAGATCGGCCCCTCCCAAATCTCCCCCCTCCCTGGATTCCCAACTGGTGTGAACTGGTGCCGGCTGTGGGGCAGAGCCGGGGGAGGCCCAGGTGCCCCGAGCAGCCTGCAAGCCCCATCCCACCCAGCCCCAGCACTGCCCCCCAAGACCCCCCCCCCAGGTCCCGGTTTCAGCATGTCCTTCTGTGTCCAAGGGGTTCTGCCAAAATCGGGGGGATAAGACCCAAAAGGTCCAAAAAATGAGTTCCATGGACTGTCAACCAGGGGTAAAGGACAGACACGGGGTCCCCTGGGGAAAGGGAGACGGTCCCAGGGGAGGAAAGATACAGGGTCCCTGGGGGGGGAATGCCCCAGGGTGTCCCCGGGAGATACAGGGACCCAGGAAGGGACAGCTATGGGGTCCCCGGGGGGACAGGCAGCATGCATGGGGGGACAGGCAGAGGTCCCCTGGAGATATTGGATCCCGGGGAGGGACGGCTACAGGGCCACAGGGGGACAGGCAGCATGCACAGGGGGACAGCGGGGGTCCCCTGGAGATATGGGGTCCCCAAGGGGCCTGTAGCACACGCAGGGGGATGGCTGCAGTCCCCAAGGGGGTCCCCAGGGAGGGACGGCAATGGGATTCCCAGGGGACAGGCAGCATCTCTGGGGGGGATCCCCCGCAGTGATGGGGTCCCTGGGGAGGGACGGCCACGAGGTGCCGGGGAGGGAGGTGGGGGTCGCGGGGCGGCGGGCAGCGTGGCCATGCCAGGCCGGAGGAATGCGGCCGTCCCGGCTCTCCCGGGGCCGCGGCCGCCCGGTGTGCGCTTCCCGCCCGGGGCCGCGGCAGTGGGTGTGGGAAAGCTGCAGGTGTGCGCTTGGGCAACCGCCCGCCGCCCCGCCACGCGCCCGCCGCCGGCCCCACGGCCCCCCACGGCTCACATTCAAGCAGGACTTTTTTTTTTTTTTCCCCATTTTAACCATGATTTGGGACAAAAAAAAAGGGCTTCAAACCCCCAAGCCCCCAGCCAAAGCGGGGCTCCATGGGATGCGGGACCCCCGCCAGCCCAGCATCCCCAGGTGGGGCAGGGGGCCTTGGGCACACCCCGAGCCCACTGGCAACCCCTCGGGGTGCCAAAACCTCATGGCTGGTGAAAGAGCGGGGCTGGCACGGGGGGGCCGAGCCCGGGACGCCAAGAGTTTGGGGGGAACCACGAGGAGGGGGCCGGGGGGCTGCGGCTGCCCTCCCCGAGAGAAGGCTCCCGGGTTTCTCCTCTCTCCCTTTCTCCTTCTCCTTCCTCCCCTGTGGGGCTGGACGTGCCCGGGCAGCGCCTGCTCCTTCGGCTCCCATTGATGTTCCTCCCAAACAGCCCCGCCGCCTGCCAGCAGCCTCCCGAAAAAAAAGATTTGGGAAGCCGGGGGAGGACGGGGAGGGGGGGAAACCGGGGCGGGAGAGCGGGAGCGGGACAAGTGAAACCGCCGCGGGGCAGCTCCGGCTCCGGCGCTCCCCAACCGGCACCGGGGCTGTGCCACCGGCGTGTCCCCCCCCCCACCTTCGCCACCGCTTCGAGCACAAGGTGCCAGCCCTGCGCCCCCCACCCCACCCCAACACCCTTCGGAGACCGGCCCCGAAAGGTCCCCCCGGCCCTCTCCCCACCTCCATCCATGTCCCCCCCGCCGGTGCTCAGCGGCTCAGTTTGTGGGGGCGGCGTTACCCCCCTCGGGCTCCCTCTTGCCTCCCTTGCCGGCCGATGGGTCCCCGCTGCCCTTGACCTCGGGTTCTCCCCCGTCCTTGCCCCCATCGTGCGTCTTCATGTGTTTGCCCAGGTGGTCGCTGCGCATGAAGACGCGGCCGCAGACGGGGCAGGCGAATTTCTTGGCGCCGGTGTGGGTCTGGAGGTGCCGCTGCAGCTCGTCGGAGCGGGTGAAGCGTTTGCCGCAGAAGAGCCAGTTGCAGACGAAGGGCCGGTCGCCGCTGTGCCAGCGCAGGTGGGCTTTCAGGTGGGAGGTCTTGGCGTAGGCTTTCCCGCAGCCGGGGATGTGGCAGTTGTGTAGGTGCTTGCGTTTCACCCCCTCGGGGCAGGGACCCCCCCTTTCCGCCTCCTGGCAGTTGGGGCAGCGACACGCCGCTTGCCCCCCACCCCGCGGCACAGCCCGACGGGCACCCTTGGGCCGCCCGCCGCCCTCCACCTCCGGCCCCCGGGGCTCAGGGGGTCCCTCCAGCGCCTTCGCCCCCTCCGGTCCCAGGAGGTGCTGGGTAGGGGGGGGCAGCAAGTGGGCAGGGGGGGTGCAGAGCTGGTGCTCCCCTCCACCGTACCCCCCCAGGGTCGGTGGCAGCCCGGGGTGTCCGGGCACCTGCAGCCCCCCTCCCTGCCCGGGGGGCAGCTCCATCCAGCTGGCTCCGGCGTGGAGATCCCACCAGTTGACGCCTCCCTCCTCGCCAGGGGGGCCAGGATGGGGGGGCCGAAACCAGGGCTCATAGGGATGCGCCATGTCCGGGGCGGCCGGCAGCAGCTTGGTGTAGGCTCCGGAGGCGGCGGGGCCGTCGGTGGGCAGCTCTAACCGCGGGGGGCCATGGGGCTCGTAGGTGCCGGGGGCGGCGAAGGCGGCAGCGGCGTCGGGACCCGCCAGCGGCAGCTCCGGGGGGGGCAGAGGGGAGGCGAAGTCAGTGGGCCCCGCTGCGGTGCTGCCGTGGGGCTGGAAGGGCTGCAGCGGCTGGAGGTCCAGGGGGGTCGGGGAGGCGCGGGGAGCGTCGGAGGGCTGGGTCCCCAGGGAGCCGCAGACCGCTGTGAGCATGGCCGAGCGGGGCGGAGGCGCAGACAGACCTGCAGGGCCAAGAGGGACGGGCGGGGAGGGGGGAAGAGAAGAGGTGTCAGAAGAGGGGGGGCACACCGGCACAGGGAGGGGTTTGGCACTGGCACAGCTCCAGCACCGATTCCCGTCCCGACGTGCCACAGGCGACAGCGTCCCTAGTGCCCATCACCCCATCACCCACAATTTGGGGGACACCCCCATCCCACCGAGGGGGTTTCTCTGCTCCGCAGCCCGCTGTGACACCAGGACGGTGGTGCCACGAGGGGGTCACCCCTTGGCACCCATCCCCATGCCCCTGTGGACCCTGTGCCGGCCCCCAGCACAGCTCTGGTGCCGGTGGCCCAAAGGGGTCAGTGCCCAATTCCAAAATCTAAGGAAGCTGCCAGCATCTGCCTCATCACCCCCCCGACCGTGTCCCTCCAAGACAGCTGGAGTCCCCAAGAGCGGCGTCCCCAAGCCTTTGCCCTAACCACGGGGGGGACACGGCACCCACGAGGCCACCCCAGTTCTCCTCCACGCCAGCTGAGCTGGGAAACCATCGCCCCCATCTCTACTCCTGCCCCAAGCCCCCAGCCCGGCACGGAGCACCCCGGCTGCCGGGGGGCCAAAACGCAGCCGGGGGGGGCGGGGGGGAAGGTGCACCCCCAGGGTGGCTGCAGCAGGATGGGGGAGCGGAGCTGGCTGCGGGGAGGCAGTGGAGCCCCAGGGCCGAGCCACCGGCAGCCCTTTGAAGCCAGTGCCTTCGCCCGCGGCCCCAGACCCCCGGGGCACCTGCTGCACCCCCGGACCCCCAGGCACCCGCTGCCTCCACAGCACGGCGGCCGTGACTCACCGGGAGCTGTGCAAACCCCACTGGGGACGGGCCCCACCCCGGTGTCGAAATCCACCTGCTACCACTGGCTCCCGCCCCCCGACTTCCCACCGGCGCCGTGGTGGGGGGCGGCTGAGACCACCCTCCCCGCAGACCCCCACTGTCCCCTCCCGCCACTGGCGCCTGCTCCCAGCCACCCCCACGCTGTCCCCCCTGGCTCCCTGCCACCCCCCGGCACAGGGCAGGGACAGACCCCCAGGGAGCACCAGGGGGACACCAAAGCTTTTGGAGTGGGGAATCCCCCGCGCAAAGGGGCTGGACCCCCAGAGCCCCCCGATCCCCAGCACTATGAGTCCAGGGCAGGGAGGGGGTCCCCAGCACTGAAGACCCCCACCTGTATGGGGACACCGTTTTCCCCTGCCAGGCAGCGCTGGGGAGGGCAGTGGGACCCCAAGGTGTGGGGCGGGAGCTGGGGGGACCCAAAATCAGCCCGACGAGACCCACCTCCACCTGCGATACTGACACCCGTGGGGGCTCGGCCTCGAGCCGGTGCTGGGGCGGCTGTGGGTGGGACGAGCCGCCCAGGGCTGGCAGCCCGAGCAGGTTTCGGGGTGCTGCTCCCCAGGGGGGGCTCAGCTCTGCCCACCCCAATCCTGGTGGGGGTTTGGCACCAATTAAAGAGGACAGCTCCTGGGGACTGTCCCTGCCTCCTGGGGACACCAGTGGGGTAGGTGACAGCTGGCACTGAGGGGGGGTCATGACTCCCACCCAGCGTTGGTCCCCAGCGGGGTCCCAAGACCCCCAGCCCCCTGCTCCCCGTGGGTGCCAGATTGGGGCCACAACCACAAACTGACACAGTGATGGCCCTTTGTGGGGTTACACAGTGGCAGTCTGCACTGCACAGCGCCCCTCCCCTCCGAGATCCGGGGACGGAGAGGACCTGGCAGGGATGTCCTCCAGCCCCCCAACCCCCACGGGAGGAGTTGGGACCCTCAGTGGGGACCCAGGCAGGTCCCACCCGACGCAGACCTGTCACGGCCAAACCACGGCGAGATCCAGGCAGCGATGGCCACGGCTGTCCCTGTGCACCCCTCTCCCAAACGTCCCTCTCGGCTCGGGGGTTCCACTGGGACCGAGCCCCCCCCGCCACGACCCCACCATTGGCAGCGAGACCCACAGCCGGGTCCCACCACCTCCACCGCGGCTACACCCCGTCCTGCTCCGAAGCCAGGGAATGGGGACCAGCGCTGGGCTGGGGGAGCTGGGGGGGACCCCCCGTCGCTAGCCCTGCCCGGCTGCCCCAGCCACGCGTGGAGACTCCCGAGGTGTTTTTTTCCATCCGGGAATGACGACAAAAATCCCCAGGGGCCCTCAGCGTCCGTTCCCCCCCCTCCCCTCCCTGGCGGGGCTCGGCGACGCGTTGGCCATTTTACCGCAGGGAAACTGAGGCAGCGGCGGGTGATGCGTCCCCGTGAGTCACGGTCCCGGCTGGGCAGAGGCGGCTCTGCCCGTCTCCCAGCCCCAGCCGGTGCCTCGCCCCGCGGCGGGGCTGGGCGAGCGCTGCCCGCAGCCCTCGGCCCCGGCCGGCCCCGCGGAGCCCCGACGGGTGGGTCGGGGACGTGGTCGGGGCCGTGCTTTTGGGGTGATGCTGCGGGTTTGGGGTGATGCCGCGGGTTGGGGGGCGATGCCATGAGTTCGGGGGTGATGCCGCGGGTTTTGGGGGTGATGCCGTGGGTTCGGGGCGATGCCGCGGGTTCGGGGCGATGCTGCCGTCTCGCCGCGCTCGCCGCACCGCCCAGCCCACAGCAACGCTCCCCGCGGCCGGAGCGAAACTCCCCGGGGCTTTGTTGGCGGGAGGGGGGACACGGGGACAGGGCCGGGGACGGCGCGGGGGGGCTCAGCCGCTTCGCACCAGGGCTTGGCACCGGCGCAGGGTCCCTGCGGGGCGGCGGTGGGGGGGGGACCCGGCCCCGTGGGAGGGGGCTTCGCTCTGTGAGTGGGGGGCGAGGGCAGGGCGTCGCGGGAGGCGAAGGGGCCGGGAGCCTCGGGGCTCGGTGGCCAGTGGACGCGGCGGGGCGGCAAGCAAAGACTTGCCGGGGCTGGGCCGGGCCGGGCCGGCGGAGTCGCCAGCAGCACGTTCCCAGCCGCCGGCCGGGGCGGCCGCGGCACCGTCATCCGGCCCGGGGGTCCCCGCCGTCGGTCGCCGCCGTCGCCCACCCTCCCGCCGCGCCGGCCGTCGGGGCGATGGAGGCGGGCGGGCGCCGGGGGGGTACGTACGGGTCTAGCGGCAGCGAGCTCCCGGCGGCTCCGTCCTCATCGGCGTGGCGTGGGCGCTGGCTCCCGAGGGGACCCCGAGGGACCCGCGCGGCTCCCCAGGGACGGGGCACCCACTGGGCCGGGCGAGCAGGAATGGCTGGGTCCCAGCCCGGCTCCCGGCTCTTCCCTCCTCCCCACCGTCCCAGCTCCTCCCTCCCCGGCCCAGGTGATTTTAACCCTTGGAGGCAGAGCCCCAGCCCCGCCGCTTGACAGGAGCCTGGTCCCGGTCCCAGGATCCGGCGCATGAAAGCGGAGGGAGGGGACGGGAAGTTCGCAGCAGACACCGCAAACAGGGGGGTAATTAAAGAAGAAAGAAACAACCGCCTCCCTCCCGCGCCCGTGGCCGCCCTCCTCCTGCCGCCCTCCCGCCAAACACCCCCCCGGGGACCCCCGGGCTCAGCCCAGCCGGCCGTCCCCCCGCCCGGGGGTGGCACCGGGAGGTGGCCGCCTCCTCCTGCCCCCGGGGATGTCACCTGTCCAGGTGTGGGGCTCAGTGTCTCCCCTCCGTTGTGGCTCGGCCCCGCACCACGGGGTAAATGCGACGGCGACGGGTGCAGGGGACAAGTTCTGGGGCCAGAGCTGGACCCACAGAGGAGGGAGCGGGATGCTGATGGCGGGACCCAGCGTGACCCAGATGGATTCGGGGCACCCCAAAAGGGTCCGGGAGGTCCCGGCTGAGCCCATTCCTGCTTGGGCGGGAGGTGTCCGACCCTCCCCACTCCCGTGCCCTGCCAGCGGGGCTGCCAGCGCTGCCGGGAGGGAGAAGCCCCAGGAGCTGCCAGGTGGCAACGCCACGGCCAGAGAAACCACTTCATCACCGGGGCGTCGTGTCCCCATTTCCACAGCCAAAATCCCCGGGGCTGGCTGCTGGTGGCCACAGCCCTGTGGGGACCCTCATGGCCCTGAGGGAAGCCCATCCCGCTCCAAAGCCCATGGAAATAGGTGCTGGTGCCTCACCAGGGCCGGGAACCTGGGCTGGCAGCACCGGGACCACGGTGTGCCGGTGCGTAGGAGCCCGCATCTCCCCGGCGCGCTTTGCCAAGCACCCAGCCGGGCGGAGGGCGCGGGGAACTCCTTCGCCCTGGGGAAAACTCTCCTGGTTTTCATCATCCCAGGGATGGCTCCGCCGCCACTGAAACACGGCTGCCTGTGGGGTGAGCGTGGCCCCATGGCTCGGCTGGGCACTGGAATGGGGACTCCAGGATGGGGACCCCGGGCTGGGGACCCCGTGACGGGCAGGGACAGGGCAGGTGGCAGGGCAAGCTGCTGCTGGTGGGGAGCCACCATAGATTGTGGTGAACGTGTGCTCTGGTGTTCAAGTGTGCTCTGTGGGACACATGGGGGATCTGGGGGGACCCCAGCCCCAGGGTCTCGCCACCTCTCCTCCCCTGCACCCACCCAGGAGATGCCAGGGGCCATTCCTGTGGCTGTGGGGAAGGGGGATGCTCCAGCTCAGGGCCTCCTGAGAGCTGTTGGGTCTGGGGCACTGGCCCCTGGCTCCCCAGCTGCTGCCCAGGCGCCGTATCGTGGCCACCAGCAGCTCTCCGGGGCAGGGAGCAGTTTGCAGGCTTTGCATCTACAGCTCTGGGCACAGGATCCCCAGCCAGATCCCAGTCCCCATCCCACCTGTGCCACCACGGGGAGCAGGGACCCCATGGTGGGGACACTGGCCTGGACATTCCCTGGTCCCCAGCTGCCCCTCAGCCGCCGGGAAGGATGTGCCTTTCCCCGTGCGTCGTGCACATGGTGGGGACATGACTTGTCCTGCATCCCTTCGCTCCAGGGTCCCATAGAATCACGGAATGGTTTGGGTTGGAAGGGACCTTAAAGATCATCTTGTTCCAGCCCCAGCCCAGTCTCCCCAGTGCTTCAGGAACTGGTGGTGTGGGAGGGAGATGGGTCCCTGCCCGGGGGTCCCGGGTGCCGGCTGCTGTGGCTCCTCTCCCACCGTTTCTTGGTGTGTCCCCTCTCCCCGCCAGCCCTGGGCCACAGCGGGGCGAGAGGATGTGGGACACTGTGTGCCTCCTCTGGGGACAAGGACGGGGACCTGGGGACACCCCAACCTACTCACGCTGCCAGTCACCGGGATCAAGGTCCCCCCTGGGATCCTCTGGAACCCATTCCAAACCCGTGCTCCTGGGCTGGGGGGAAGGAGCCGCCGGGGGCAGCAGGGGGCTGAGGGCCCGCGGCTGGACAGGACAGTGGCATGGGGCCATGGGGACCGTGGGGACCGTCGGGACTGGGGGGACCGTGGGGACCAGGAGCCTTGGGGGTTCAGGGGCTCCTGGAGGTGCCTCAAGCAGAGCCAGAGCCTCAGCTGGGACCACACATGGGAAGGAAATTGCGCCGATGCCGGAGGATTCCAGGGGGGCATCTCCTCGTCATGGAGCGTCTGAAACCTCGAGCCGTGCCTTGAAATTACAGCTAATTACAGAGCCCATTTGCATAAATTACAAGGCGAGAGGCAAATGTCTCCAATCCCTCCCGAGTGCTCAGGCAGCAGGAGCCGCTCCAGCCGCTTGCAGGGGGACCAAGGGGCAAAGGGGGGGTCCTGGGTTCCACAGGGAGCTGGGACGGCGGCAGGAGGGGGGGGTGCTCCCCAAAACTGCAGCCAGGCCCCTGGTGCGTGGGTGGGCACGAGGCAGCAGCCTCCCCCCGCACCCCCAGCTCTCACCCCACTGCTGCCTCCAGAGCTGGGCACGGGCTGGCCCTGCCGTGGGGGGGACACGGCCATGGCCCTCGCTGCGCCCCGATGGATGATGGGGGGATGAAAGGGGCTGGCACGGGCAGTGCCGGGCTGGGGGGGGGACACCGCTGTGGGGGCTGGGGACACCCCTGTCCTCAGGGGGCAATAGGGGTGGGGGGAAGGAGGGATGGAGGGACAGAGGGACGGATGGACAGAGGGATGGATGGACAGAGGGATGGAGGAGGAGACGCAGCTCCTGGTCCCCCCAGGGCCAGGGGGACGGAGGGAGCGGAGGAGGAGAGATGTCCCCCCGGGCCCCAGGAGGGTGTTGGGGGACAGAGGGACGGCGAGGCCCCTCCCGGCCCCGGGGCAGAGCACTGCCAACGCCTCCCGGCTCGGGGGAACGGACGGCAATTTCCTCCCCTGCCATAAAACAAATTGGTGTCTGTTGGGGGGAGCGGGGCCGGGAGCGCGCGCGTGTGGGTGCATGTGTGTGCCGTGCTGCTGCCACGCGTGTGTGTGCAGGGGGTGTCGTGTCCATGCGTGTTCTCCTGTGTGCAGGGCAGGAGCCCCCAGCCCGCGCTGCGCCAGGTCCCTGCGTGTGTGCACGTCCCTGTACGCGCGCACCCACCCACCCACGCGTGCGGGTGCTGAGCTCCGCGGAGGCTGGGTGCCCGGCGGGGGTGCCCGGGGGGGGGATTCTGAAGTGGGTGCCACGGGGCTGCGCCGTCTGGGTTGCCCCAACCCAGGGGGAAGGCCCCGGGGGGAGCGGCCGCGGGGCTTCAGACGAGGAGAGATGAAGCGCCTGGATCCTCCCCCGAGGTTTTGGGGGTGCCCCGCGCCCAGACAGACAGCCCCCGGGGGGGGGGTGACGCTGGGCTGACGCTGAACCCCCTGCGGGTGCTGGCAGGAGACGGGGGGGGACGGGGGACCGTGAGTCTGCCGGGGCTGGCACCGTGGGGACGATGCCGGGGACTAGGGTGGCCCTGGGTGCTCACAGCCCCCGGGGCGGGGGGGGGGGACGTGCGTGCGTGTGACATTTCTATACACTCAGGGGACCGGTGCCTAGTATGGCGTGGGTGACAGTGCTGGGACCTCCATCACCCCCAGCAAAGCCCCCATTGCCCCCCCCGCCCCGCAGCCCACTAAAATAAACCGGGGTGGGCACAATCCTGTCCCCAAATCGTGCCATCATGGGGACAACGCTGCAGCCCTGTGCCAGCCGTCGTGCCCCCCCGGGGACGCAGCTACCGCTGCGTCCCCGGGGGGCACGACGACTGGCACGGGGCTACCCGCTTTGGTCCCCGGGGACAAGCCGAAGGCAGGGCACCCGCCTGCCTGGCAGAGATATCTACCGGGATTATCGCGACGGGTTTCCCCTGCCCGCGGTGCGTGCCAGGTGGCGGCGTGCCCCGAGGGAGCGTTTCTCACCGGGGAAGCAGGAATGACTGTCGGGATTCGACCTCTGCGACCGTGGCGGCGAAGGGAGCTTGGCGGCTCGGTGGAGTTTATGAAATAGGTTTTTTTAATTAGTCTCACGTAATCTCTCCTGCCTATCCGCGCGCTCGACCGGCCCGGCTGTCAGTCACCTGGCTGGCAGGGTGGCGGGGAGCGCCTGGCGTTGGACACCGGGGATGGGGACATGCGGATGCAGCGGGGACAGGGACACGCAGCTGCACTGAGGATGGGACACCGGGCTGCGCCGGGGACGGGGACACGTGGCTGCATTGGGAATGGGACGCCGGGCCGTACTGGGGATGGAGAAATGCGGTTGCGTTGGGAATGGGGACATGTGGCTGCACCAGGGATGGGGACACATGGTGGCACTGGGAACAGGGATGCATGGTTGCACTGGGGATGGGGACACGTGACTGTACCAGGGATGGGGACATGCGTCTGCATTGGGAATGGGATGTGCAGATGCAGTGGGGACATATGGCTGTGCTGGGAATAGGACATGCAGCTGCACCAGGGATGGGGACACGCGTCTGCATTGGGAGTGGGATGTGCAGGTGCAGCAGGGATGGGGACACACAGAGGTACTGGGAAAAGGGACACATGGCTGCACCAGGGACAGGGACACGCGGCTGCACTGGAAATGGGACGCTGGGCTGTACTGGGGACAGAGAAATGCGGCTGCATTGGGGATGGGGACACACGGTGGCACTGGGAACAGGGACGTGTGGTTGGACTGGGGACAGGGGCACGCGGCTGCACCAGGGATGGGGACACGCGGCTGCATTGGGAATGGGATATGCAGATGCACCAGGGATGGGGACACATGGCTGCATTGGGGGCAGGGACATGTGGCTGCATGAGGGATGGGACACGCAGCTGCACTGGGAATAGGACATGCGGCTGCATTGGGAATGGGACACGCAGCTGCAGCGGGGATGGGGACACACAGTGGCACTGGGAACAGGTGGCTGCACCAGGGTTGGGGACACACGGTCACACTGGGGACAGGGACATGTGGCTGTGCCAGGGATGGGGACAGGTGGCTGCAGCAGGGGACAGGACCAAACAAGTGCACCAGGGACGGGGACCACCCGGCCGTGCCACCACCACCTTCCCCTGGCACGGGGCCGTGCTGGGAACCCCTTGGGGTTGGGGCTGCCAGGGGGGAACCCGGACACCCCCCAGCCTGCGGGGCCCCGTGCCAGCCCGTCCCCATCCCTGGTGGCCCCACGGGTCTCAGGGGAGCCAGGGGCCGGGGCAGGAGCCACTCTGCTCCCGGTGGGACTGCAGGGACGGGAAGCAGCGCCGGGCGGACGCCAGGCCCCCAGGCAGTGGTGACGGCACCGTCCCCCCTCGCTCGCTGCGCCCCGTGAAGAGCCTCCCTTAAAACCACTTTCTAATTCTCCGAAGAAACCATTAGGAGGGGTGAAGGGCCTCGGCGGGGCGCGGGGCCGGGCTGGCGGCTGAGGAGGTGCCGTAATTGCTGTAATTGAGCGTGGGCTCGGGCACGCTGCCCGCGCGGGGCACAGCCAGCTGGCACGGGGCAAGCGGTGGGTGGCAGAGGGCTCGGGGACGGGGACTGTGGGGACAGGGGCTGCGGGGGACGGTGTGTCCTCACCCCGTGTCGCAGCTCTGGGTCCTCTGGGACCTCCGGGTCCTGCCGGTGCAGCCTGGCTCTGCAGGGGTCCCTGCCTCCCTGCGGGGGACAGTGTCCCCATGTCCCTGTGTCCCCGTGTCCCTGTGTCCCCACCCCAGCCTTGCTATGCCAACCTGTATGTCCCTGTTCTCTGCTTTTCTGCGTACGCCTGCACCCATCCCAACCTCACTGCATGGACCTGTGTCCCTGTGCGTGTCCCTGTGCCCCCATGTCCCCATCACAGCCTTGCTGTGCCAACCTGAGTCCCTGTCCCCTACCTCGCTGTACAGACCCTTGTCTCTGTGTCCCCGTGTCCCCAGCCCAGCCTTGCTGTGCCAACTGGTGTGTCGCTGTCCCCTGTTTCACTGCGCAGACCCTTGTCCCCACACGATCCTCGCTGCTCAAGCCCATGTCCCTGTCCCAGCCTCGCCGCACAGAGCTGGGATGGTCAGTGCCATGGGGACGGCCCTTTCCCAGGGACGATGACAGTGATCGTGCCCGCGCTCGCGTCCGCGCCAGGCTCACAGCCGAAAGCCGGCGTCACTGCCCGCCTGGGGAAACTGAGGCAGGGAGTGGCAAGCTGGGACTTGTCCCGGCAGCCGGGGCGGGAGTGCCGGGAGCGGAGCCGAGGCTGCGCGGGCGCCAGGCCAGCCGGTGGCCCTTGGGCTCCGCTGCCTCCTGCCAACCGCCCGGGGTCCCCCCACAGGGCCGTCCCCGCTCCCCTCCCTCGCCTTGGCACGGCCGGGGTGCCGCCTGCTCCGGGCTGAGCCTGCGGGGACCCCCACACCGGGGTCCCCCTCCACAGAGGCCGGCGATGCCGGATGGGGACCCCAGGGTGTCCCCCTGCAGCGCTGGGCGGTGGGGGTCCCGCTCCCGGGGTGCGCGGTCAGAAATGGGGTATGGGGCAGGCGCAGCTGCGTCCCACACGTGCACGTCCCCGTGTCCCCAGCACGCGGAGGACGACGCCTGCACGGCGTCGGTGGCTGCGGTGCCTCTTGCAGCGTTTACGAGCTTGGCTGGAGCCGGGTCCCCAGGGTGGCCGTGGGCGGCCCCCACCCAGGGGACCCCGCCGGGCACCCAGCACCAACCCTCCCCTTCCACCTGCCGGGCCCCTGCCTGCCTTCGCCCCACGGCGGGAAGAGGACCCAGGTGTCGGGGCTGCTCTGCCCATGCGAACCCGGCACTGGCACCCCAAAATGTACCCCCGGGACCCCCATGCGGGGACAGGGTGACGAAGGGAGGGGGCCAGGGGCTGAGGCGGGGGTCGGAGGCGCCGGTGCCAGGCGGTGAGTAAGCAGGAGCATGAGGAGGGGAGGTAATTAAAAGGGAGGCACTCGCCACAGCAAGTTCCCACAAATGAAGGCCCCGCGGCCATAGACACTGCACAACAAAGCACCGAGCAATTATTTGGCTCCAGTGGGAGGTGCTGGTCCCGTGGGGGCTGGAGCCAGCTGGGCACCCCGGGGCTGGCAGGCCTGGCACGGGCTGGGGGGGTCGGGAGCCACCGGGGACCCCCCAGCCAGGCACGGGGTGGCTGGTGGCCCCCTCGGCTGCGGGGCTGCGGTGGGTGGGTGGTTCCGGGGCTGGGAGCGTGGGGAGCTCAGGGTGGGGACGTGTGGGTCACGGCTGCTGGGCACCCCCACCTCTCCGAGGGGACAGGGCAGCCCAACACCCCCCCAAGCACCCTGATCCCCCCAACACCCCAATGCTTGTGAGGGGACTGGGGACCCTGACCCCTCTCTGAGCACCCTGATCCCTGGAGGGAGATGGAGCACCCCGACCGCTGTGAGGGGAACGGGGACCCAAATGCCCTCCAAGCACCCCGACCCCTGCGAGGTCCCCGGGTTCCCCGACCCCCTCTGAGCACCCTGATCCCTGGAGGGAGATGGAGCACCCCGAAACCGCCCCCCCCCCGAACACCACAACTGCTGCGAGGGGACGGGGAGCCCAAATGCCCTCCAAGCACCCTGACACCCCCCACCACCACCCTGAGCACCTCGACACCTGCGAGGGCCCTGGGGACCCTGACCCCTCTCTGAGCACCCTGATCCCTGCAGGGAGATGGAGCACCCCGACCGCTGCGAGAGGAACGGGGACCCAAATGCCCTCCAAGCAGCCTGACGCCCTCCCCAAGCACCCCCCGACACCTGCGAGGGCCCTGGGGACCCTGACCCCCTCTGAGCACCCTGATCCCTGCAGGGAGATGGAGCACCCTGATTCCCGCCCCCCCCGAGCACCCTGACCCCCCTCTGAGCACCCTGATCCCTGCAAGGGGACTGGGCACCCCAAAACCCTCCAAACACCCTGACATCACACCCCCTCCCCAAGCACCCCAACCCCTGCAAGGGGACTGGGGACCCCGACCCCCTCTGAGCACCCTGATCCCCGGAGGGAGATGGAGCACCCCAACCCCTGCGAGGGGAACGGGGACCCAAATGCCCTCCAAGCACCCCGACACCCCCCCTGCATCACCCCAACCCCTGCGAGGGCACTGTGGCCCCTGACCCCCCTCTGAGCACCCCAAGCCCCCCGGTAACGCCACCCCTGGGGTACGGGGTCCCTCGGGAGCGGGGGTCCCGGCTGCCACCAGGCTTGGGGTGTCCCCCCCGGTTTTCTCCCCCACTGGCTTCCCCCCCCGCTCCCCGGGGGACTGGGCCGGGCCGGGCCGGGCGGGTGGGGGTCCAGGGCTGCCGCCTGTGCTGTCCCCCGAGCGGACGGTGACGGGCCTCCCCCGGTGCCTCGGTTTCCGCCGGGGGGGTGAGGCCCGGCCTCGGCTCAGCCGCGGGAGGCCCCGCCACCGCCCCCCGGGCTTGGTGTGGGGGGGCTGCAACACCGGAGACACCCCCGGCCCCACGGGGTCCCAGGAGCGTCCGAGCCCCCACGGAGATCCCCGAAACTTCCCATCCCCGCGGGAACCCCGCCGCCGTCACCGGGCTTCAACGTTCCACACGCCCCACCCCTCCCGGGGCACGCGGCCAATCACAAGCGGAGCTGGGCCGCCTGGCGTCTCCCATTGTCTTCTCTGACTGTCAATCAAAATGGTCGCGACCAACCGGGAGGCGGATTTTTGGTGGCTCCCGCCCACGAGGAAGTCCGCCTCCTCCGCCTCGAAGACTTGTCAATCAACCAGCGGATCACGACAGGCTGGGCTTGCTCCCATTAGCCAACCGCACTGTCAATCAGAGCTCTGCCCTCCCATTGGGTCTCCTCTTCCGTCCGTCACCCCGGAGGCCCGCGTTCATTGGGTGAGCTGTCACTCCATCACGGGTCCTATTGCTCGGCGGAGCTGCCCATCAAGCGGCAAGCGGCGGCTGATTGGCCAGCGGTAAGGTACCTCGCCGTCTGTTGGCCAGAGCGCTGACAAGCCGGGTGACGATTGGTGAAGCCGCTGCCGAGGGGGCGGGCTATACAGGGCGGTGCCCAGGAGGCCCCGGAGGAGGAAGATGGCGCCGTGAGGGGGTCGGAGCCGCCGCCGCCGTTCCGGCCGGTGTGTGCGGGCCCTCGGCGGGGGCGGGCGCGCTGGAGCGGGGGGCGGCGGCGCGGGGGGCGGCAGCGACAGTGGCGCCAGGCCCGGAAGGGGCGTGCGGCCTTCCCGGCCCGCCCTCCCCGAGCTCCGGGCGGGCGGGCGGCGCTTCCGGGGCCGAGGCCCGGTCGGGGGCGGGCCCGCCATCTCGGCCCGCCTCCCCGGGGACCGCCGCCGCCGGCGGGAGGGGCGGCCCCGCCGCTGGGGGGGGTCCGGGCCGTGTGCGGGGGGTGCCCCGGTACGTGGCGGCGGGGTGCCGGGGGTGCCCGGCGGCGGTTGGGGTCCGCCACGGCCGCCCCGCGCTCCAAGGGGTGCCCGGCGCGGGGGGGCGGAGGTGTGTCCGGGAGGGGCGACCCTACCGGGGGTGCCCGGGCTGCTGCGGGGGGCCGGGGGTGCCCGTGTCCGGGGTGCCCGTGTCGTCGGGGAGCGGGCGCGGGGGGGGGTGGTCGGGCCTGGGAACCCCCACGCGTGGGGGGCGAGGAGGGGCGCGTTGCCCAGCTGTGGTGGGGGTCCCCTAAGGTCTGGGGGCGGGGTGCGAGGGGCTGGGGGGCAGCTGGAGTGGTGCGCAGTAGGTGGGGTGCTGCTGTGTGTCAAGGGGGGGCTGTACGGGGAAGGGTATTTTCAGCCCCCCCCCCCCCCCCCCCCGTTCTGGCCCCTGGGATGTTGGAGGGGGATTCGGGCTCGTTCCTCTCGGGCACTGGGGGCTGCAGGGCAGAGCTGGGCTGGGGGAGCCGTCCCAGGGCTGGGGGGCAGCAGGGAGGTGAGGACTGAGGCCCGTCATCCCTGATCCCGAGGGGATCTCAGCCGCGCAGGGAGCAACAAATTGATGCTGCTGGAAGTTTCCACTGGGGCCTCTCGTCACTCTGGGGGTGCCTCGCGATCCGCTTGCTCCCTGCACCTCAAAACCTTTCCTTGCTTGGATGTGTGGAGTGAGGAGCTGCTCCCTCCTCCCCGGGTCCTTCCGCATAGTGCCTGTGCATCCTCGGCAGCGCGGTCTGGCCTGGCTCGCTTTATTTTAGCTGCTTTTCCTCCTCCTCAAACACAGCCAAAGCACCAGGGAATTTCCCCCCAGCATCAGGGAAGGAGAAAACAAACTCTGATGTTGGCAAGTGGCTGTGTTGTCACAGGCGTGTCCGAGTCGGGCCAGGAATTAAAAGAACAACAACAGAAATCCTAGCCAGTTTATTCTAAAACGTTGCTTGATTTCCTGCTGTTAATATGTAAATATGCAGGTGTTTCAGCTGCTTTGTACCCGGCTTTGAATACTCACTTATTGCCCTGACAAACAAATGGGGCTGTTACCATCGGTGTGTTTTCTTTCCCCTATGACTGTGCTTGGCTTCATAATCCTGAGCACTTTTTTGCTGTTGCCAAGGTCTTTTGTGGATTTTAGGGGACTCTGATTCACCTTCACGCTCAAGGTGCTAATTAAAACTGTGGTAACTTGGATCAGATGTGTCAATTGGTTTAAACCAAATGCGTAAAGTTAGGATCACGTTCACCCCACGTCCCCCCCAAAAGATCCATCAGGCAGATGGGAAGGGTGTTTTGGGGAGCAGAGACTCCCCTGCTACTGGAATACCTGTGCCCCATCTGTAAGTTGGTATGGTATTTTGTCTCTCAGAGGGGGGCTGTGGAAGGTAACAAGGATATTGTGGTGATAAGGCTTGAAATCGTGGTCTAAAATACACAAAACTTCTCCAGACCCCCCCCCAGGAGGGAGTTTTGTAGCTGGGTAGAAGTGCCCACCGCTGCTCGAGCTGCAGGACGGGGCGCTGGTTGTGGCTGTGAGGACTGGCAGGTGCCGTCTGGGCTGCGTTTGCCTCTGTGCCGGGCTGCTCTGCCGAGCTGGAAGCCGTAGATCCTGCGGAGGAGAGCTTGTCCTGGTTAGGAGTGAAAAAAACCCATCTCTCCCCTTTATATCTCTTGTAGAATATTGAAGATAATGGCCCAGTTTCCAAAGTAAATAAATTCTTGTGAGAAGCAAAGGAGCCGCCTCTGAGCAAACCTACCAATCGTGCTGGTGTGAGCGGTCCAGCTGGCTGCTAGCGGGCGTTTCCTCCGGCTGGACATGGGGTCTCATGGGCTGGCGCGGTTGGTAAGTTTTCTCTTCCTACAGCTCCATCGCTACAGTCCCGGGGACTTTTTTTTCCAAGTGCCATGAGCTCACGGCGGGCTCCGAGAGCTCCTCGAAGCGCCGTCAGGCAGACCTCAGGGTATCTGGGCAGTTGGCTGGGACACAAGGCACTTGGTCCGTGTGTCCTGGGGACGGAATGAGTCCTGGTTGTGCTCGTTTGAGGAACGCAACAAAGGAAACTCTTCTTGAGCCAGAAATCACTGCGGTTTTGGTTGCTTTGCCCTTTTACAGGGGTGAAGGCAGGGAAGGGGTGAGGAGGCCGTTGTTTCCAGTCTGCAGGGAGATGGTTTCCATACAAAACTGCACTTGTGCCAAGCGGAGGAAGAGGAAGTGGCCAGAGAAAAATTAATTTTATGAATAAATGCTCTTTAATTGCCTTAAGGGAGAGTCCTCTTCCACTTGAGGCTTGGCTGGGGGTTTTCAGAAGGGCAAACTGGACCTGAACTGCTCAGCAAATTCTTCGTGGGGTGTGAATAAGTGCGTAACACGCAGCAGGCGATGGTTTCATGGTGCATGTCTGTGAGAGGGTGCTGGAGGGAGCTCCTGCTTCTCAAAAGGGCCTGTATCCCCCAGGATAGATACAGAAACGTTCCCCGCAGGCAGTGACAGTCCCACTCCCAGTTCTGTTCTGGGCAAACACCCGGAGAGTGAAGCCGTGTGCTTTGGTACCCGCTTGGTTTCACCACTCTGTGAGTAGGTTTATACCACGTTACACCCTCAGGATGTGAAACTGTCACTTCTGGACTCGGACGTAAATTGTACAAGTGAGAAACTCGTGGAGGGATTACACCGCAACTGCGGCGACACTGGGCTTCTCCCCCAGTCATTATCCTTATTTATTTGTTCGGGCTAATGGGATCGCTCCTGGTATGTGTCTCTCTTTCTGGCCAGCTCAGCATCGCTCTTGTTTGTAGTCAGGGCTGTTAATCCTCAGCAGTGCCCTAATTCTGCTGAAAGGGAGGGTGCAGCCGTTGAACTCGGGCAGCCGTACAAGCTCCCGGCTTTCTGGGAAGAAAGCGTCCTTTTATCGCAGGCCAGCTTGCTGGGTGCGAGCGTCTGATGCTTTCGTCTCCGGGAGGTTGCCACAGCGAGCAGCAGCCAGTGGCTTCAAGGGAATGGATGCCCTTCGCTAAGGAACGGGGCGAGTAATTTCCATGCGATGCCGTCCCAGGGGCCTGGGACTCTGACCTGACTCTTCCCGAGGATTTATGCGCACGGTCGCAGCAGGGCTGTGAAAGAGCCTCCGCGGTGCCTCGAGAGGAGCCGTGGAGCCTGTGCTGGCGAGGGGCGAGCTGCCTGCCTTTGGGAAGCCGGCTCCTTGGTGACTTGGCTGGGGGCCCGATCGTTCAGTTTCTTAGCAGCTTTCTCTTTGGCGAAAGGCTCCGCGTTCCCAGGGAGGAGACGTCTGTCTCGGTCTGTGTTGCGCAGGACAGCCGAGGGGTGCAGGGGGAGCTGAGGGTGCCCACCTCTGGTTTTATGCGAGCGTTGGCTGCATCTCAATTACCTACAGGACTTTTCTCCCAGCCTTAAGCTTGGGCTTGATGATCTTAAAGGTCCCTTCCAACCTTAGACAATCCTATGATTCTCAGATGCGATGACCGGCCCTCGTGTTGGACAGCCATGTGTGCAGCGCCTGCGCTGTCCCTGCTAGCGGAGAGTGTCAAAGCAAAAGAACTCCTTTATTTTCCCAAGGCAGATGTGTGCCTTTTGGCTGGGGCTCCCGCAGCCACGTGCTGGCAGCGGATGATGCGTCAAGGAAGGTCAGGTTTGCCCATTCTGAGGTTGGGTGCTGGCCCTGTCGCCCTCAGCCAGCCTGTGCTGACGCCTCTCGCCTCCGCTGCGATAGATGCTGCTGAGCCTTTGCCACGCTGGGCTGCGGAGCTTGGAGTTTGCTCCCTTTGAAACAAAACCCACACCTAGTTTTCCCCATCCGCATTGTCCCCTTGTCCAACCCTGGATCTCCCGCAGCTTCCCAGGCAGGGGCGCGAGGTCGTTAAATAGAACCTCTGCCTGGGCCAGCTCTTCCCATTGCCTGCCGGGAGCCAGAGACCAGCGCTCTGCCGCGGTCCTGGGGTGCTCTTCTTGCCCGGTCCCAGTGAGCAGCAAAAAGCCACTCACAGTGCTTAGACAACAGTTAATTTTTGGCTGGGACGGTGTGTTATAAGCCATCTGGGGCTTCCTATCTTCATCATGTTACTTATCCTATGCCAGTGCTTCCCATCGCTCCTGCCGTCCAAGCATCTCTAAATACCACAGCACTAGCTTCCCATCGCCTCATCCGTGCCGGGGCTGCATTTCAGAGACGCCCTGAGTAAACCCCAAGCATCCGTATTCCTCAGACGGCCATAATTCCCCATTTGAAGTCAGGACATTGTCAGCAGCGGTAATAAAGTGTTCGAGCTCAGACAAGTTTTCCCTGGCACTTTGTCCAGGCAAATATTATCAGGCTATTGAGCCATACAGCGACTGCTGGATGGGGGTGACTGGGGAATTTGCCAAAGGAACTGTCGAGGATGAAATGTCTTTCTAGTCCAGAACAAAAGGTTTAGCAAATTGCGTGGATTTAGGAGTCTCTTTCCCTGGCTTTGCCCTATTAAACCTTTAAAAAGAAACTGTCGTTGCTGTCCCAGTGGCAAGAAGAGCCTCAGCCTCGGGGTTCCTGCTCTGCGGCATTTGGGGCAGCAGAAGTGATGATTGTTGGAGGTTGTGAAGCCACGGGGGGCAATGAATCGCCCCCATCCTCGCAGCTGCCCCTCGGGTTCCCCGTGCCATTGCCTGCCTTGTCCCATGCTCCCACCGCGCCGTCAGAGGAGCCGCAGCCACTTGCCCTGCGCCCTCCCTGCCCACCTGTGCCGAGGCCCTTGAGCAACTGGCTCCTCCGCCGTAACTTCGCCTTTCTCCTCTCCCCGGTGTGAGGATCCCAGGGAAGCTGTAGGGTCTGCGGCCCTGGCTCCTGCAGGCGCCTCCTCTCCTCCATGTGCCGCTTGCTGTTCTCTCTCCTCCCCGCTCCCCAACAGCTTTTCTCAGCTTCCCGAGGTCCCGCTGCCAGCCAGCGCTGGCAGCTTTTTTTATTCCCCGAAGTGACCTTTTAATTACGTAACGACTTACAAACACTCAGCACCCATGACATACCAAAATAATTGAAACAATGTTTTTCCAGCCTCGAAAAACACGATTCCGTACCAAAATTCTGTCCTTTGAGATTTCCAAAGTCAGAAAAACAAGTGGCAGGGAGATGGCATGACCTGGGAAGCGGGAGGCCGTCGGCTTGCTGGGCATGCCTGCCTCTGCCGGGGGGCATGCCTGCCTCTGCCGGGGTCTCCGGAGGGCAGCGGTGGTGTCTCAGCCTGGGGGGGCCATGGCTTCAGGACAAGGCTATGCTGGGATGCAGGCAAATGAATGAGAGCAGCAGCTGGTTGCCCACCGTAATTGGCGTTTTCCTTTGGTGACAGGCAAAGGAAGGTGTGAGGAGAGGGTGATGAGATTCCTCTAGCCCCTTTGTAATCCCCCACTGAAGGCGTGTAGGTGAGGTGTGACATTTTGGGTGATGCAGGGAGACGCTGGGAGAGTCCCCCCGGCATCGGGGCGTTGGGCTGGGCACACTGGGGAGCTGTGGTCTCGACTTTTCCTGCTGGTCTTACTCCTTCGTCTCTCTGCTTCCTCCTCGCAGATTGAGAGACAGCATGGCTGCGACTGCTGCCGTCAGCCCCAGTGAATACCTGCAGCCGGCCGCCTCCACTGGCCAGGTGAGTACGGGGGATCGGTGGGCTCCTACCTCCCCGCTGGGGTGGAGGGATGTGTCCTGGGGTGCAGGACAGCAAAAGCTACGTCATTCAGCCCCTCCTGTCTCTGCCATAGCCAGCATTGCCACGTCAGGAGGAGAGCTGGTTGCAGGACAGGCTGGGGAGCCGCGCTCTGGCCTTGTTCCCAGCTCCGACGCCAACTCTTCCGGAGCGTTGTTTCTCCTTCCCACACTGTGTTTTCCTTAAGGATCTCTTGGGTTGTGTTAGCAGCTGATATCGCAAGGGGGTCTCGGAATTAAAACTGCATGGAACACTCCAGGGTGTGTGTACTGGGTGTAAGTCCAGCAGACGTGCAGGGTATTTGCAGCTTTATAGGCGTTGTAAGAACATAGGCACATGATTAAAAGGCTTTCACCATCCTGATGGCTAAAAGTAGTGTGGCTGGGGTGAGCTAAGGCACATGTGGTATGGGTAATTTAGCAGTTCCCTTAATAAGGGCTGTCTCATTGGCATGGACGGGATTGCTTTCGATAGTGTGTACCCTTTCCTTCGCTGAATCGGTCTCCAGATGTTTGGCACAAGCCCCTGTCTCTAACTTACCTGGCTCCCTCCTGGCTCCCCAGGACTCCCAGCCGTCTCCTCTTGCCCTCCTCGCAGCGACATGTAGCAAAATCGGTCCCCCTGCAGTGGAAGCCGCCGTGACTCCTCCTGCCCCTCCTCAGCCAACGCCTCGCAAACTTGTCCCCATCAAACCTGCTCCGCTCCCGCTGGGCTCCGGAAAGAACAGCTTTGGGATCCTGTCATCAAAAGGGAATCTCTTCCAGATCCAGGGCTCTCAGGTCGGCACCTCCTACACCGGGGGGCAGCTGGTTTTTGCCATCCAGAACCCAACTGTCATCAACAAGGGCACCCGCTCGTCCACCAACATCCAGTACCAGGCAGTGCCCCAGATCCAGGCCGCAGGGGGACAGACCATCCAGGTCCAGCCCAACCTCACCAACCAGATCCAGATTATTCCAGGCACAAATCAAGCGATCCTCACCCCTTCCTCTTCCTCTCACAAGCCCGTGCCCATCAAACCAGCTCCGGCACAGAAGGGTGGAGCTTCGCCAGCACAGGGCACGAGCAACGTGGTCAAGTTAGCTGGTGGCAGCAACGTGACTCTTACCCTGCCCGTGAACAACCTGGTGAACACCGCTGAGTCAGGCACGCAGGCTCAGATCCTTGCAGAGAGTCCCTCAAAGCCCAGCAAAAAGACTCGAAAGAAAGCCATGTCTCCCTCCCAGCCTGCTGCCGTGGCCGTGGCCGAGCAGGTGGAGACGGTGTTAATAGAGACCACGGCGGAGAACATCATCCAGGCGGGCAACAACCTGCTCATCGTGCAGAGCCCGGGCTCCGGCCAGCCGGCCGTGGTGCAGCAGGTCCAGGTGGTGCAGCCCAAGCAGGAGTCGCAGGTGGTGCAGATCCCGCAGCAGGCCCTGCGTGTGGTCCAGGCTGCCTCTGCCACGCTCCCCACCGTCCCCCAAAAATCCTCCCAGAACTTCCAGATCCAGACAACGGAACCCACTCCTACCCAGGTACCGCCTCCTGTGTCCTCCTCCAAGGCCCCTCTGCCCTGTGTCTCCTCTGAGCCCCCACCCAAGCCTTAGAAACCAGAAGGGTTTTGTGAGCCGCCCGGCTCACAACTGCATGCCAGCTTGGCATCCAGTTTAGGCGTCGCTTGTGTGGATTCTCTGATGTCTAAGAAGGGTTGGGAGCGCAGTGTTCCCTCTGCAGGGCTTTATTAAGTTTCTCTTGCTGGCTCCCTGCTTTTACAGGACTTGTAGGAGCACAGTGTCCTTGAAACCTCTGCTGTGCCACCAGCTGGGGTTTGGATGAGCCAGCCTGCTCAGAAGCTCTTGGGAGATGGAGGGAGGTGGGGGAGCGGGGCTCCAGCCTGCAGGACTGTCGTTAGTGTTGCCTTTAGAAACCAGGCTGCAAGGCTAGATCAGCCCTTTGCTGCCGTGCAAGGCCAGGACCTTCTTCAGGAGACCCACAAAGGGTCGTCAGATGCTCGGGCAACGTCTCCTGCACTTTGGCTCATCACAGGCCCAGATTTCTGGGTTGTGCGTGGAGGGTGGCGGTGGAGAGGGGTCTGCCCCGTGACATTGTCTGGTCTCATTCCTCCTCTCTCCTCCCATCAGGTGTACTTCAAAACGCCGTCGGGTGAGCTGCAGACGGTGCTGCTCCAGGAAGCCCCAGCCATGACGGTGGCTCCATCTGGAACCTCTTGCAGCAGCCCCGTGTCCCGCAGCTCCGGCACGGGGGGCAGCAGCAAGAAACCAGCCACGCGCAAGGAACGCACTCTGCCAAAGATTGCCCCCGCCGGAGGCATCATCAGCTTGAATGCGGCTCAGCTGGCGGCTGCGGCACAGGCCATGCAGACCATCAACATCAACGGCGTGCAAGTCCAGGGCGTGCCTGTCACCATCACCAACACTGGAGGTGGGCTGCGCACTGCTCTGCGGCGGGGCAGGGGGGACGGCAGGATGTAGGCAGCTCCTTGATCCGGAGGACAGAAAGCCCCCCCAAGCTGCAGCAGGCTTTGTAAACAGATCCCGCGTACCCTGAAGCTGAATGTTGCTGACTGTTAAATGTCATCAGCTTCTCTAGCTCCCACCGCTCCAGGAGGCCCCGGGTGTTTCGTAGGGTGTCTCTTTGGTGGTTCTGCTGGGTGTTTCCAAGCCTGTCCTGATGAGCTGTGTCAGGGAGGGTGGTTAGCGGAGACAGCCGCCTGCAGGGTCAGGCTCTGCGGTCGTGCCGAGCTGCAGGACATGTCTGAGCGCAGGGGCTGAGGCTCTGTTTGCTCCTGAGCCGCGCGCGGGGGGAAGGCTGAGCTGTGCCCAGACCTTTGGGCTGAGACGCGTGTCTTTGGGCGAGCTGGGACCCAGCCAGGCAGAGAGACACGGTGCACCGGGCCTTTCCCTCCGGCTGCGCGTCTGGACCAGCGGCCCCTACCACAGATCGCACTGCCAGGTCCTGGTCCCGGGGCTGGGACATCCCCCCTCGCAGCTGCTGGATGTAAAGGCGGCTGGTTTGGGTTTCCAGTAGCTGAACCAAGAGATTTGCGCTCACGCACATGGGCTTTGGCTCCTCCAAGCTCTAGCGAGGGATCACCGTTCCCTGAGAGTGAACCCAGCCCCTCGCCTCCGTGGGACAAGTGTCTTCCTTAAGCTAAAAATAGCCAGCCATGGCCCTGGCCAGTGGCTGGAGGGGACTGCGAGCCGCAGACAGCCCCGGCGCGTGCCTGATCCCGCGTCGCCTGCTCATCTCCCCACTGCCAGGAGAGACACGTCCCAGCAGCCGCTCTGTCCTGTCCTGCCCAGCAGAGCTTCCCCAGCCCAGTCCCAGCGGTGTGGGCTGCCACCAGGGAGCCGAGGGGAGGAAGCTGTGTCTGAGGGAAGTTTATCTGCTTTCTGATCCAGAAAGACCTGCTGCCGTGCGGTGGTTTCTCTCTCAGCAAGAACCGGCAGGAGTCCCAGCTCAGTTTTGCAGTTGGAAGCTGTTCTTTCTTGCTTGACTAAACCATGTCAGCATAAAACACGGGCCAGCGTGGTTTCGTGCTCCGCAGCGGGCAGCTGTCCTCGCTGGGGTTGCTTTTAAGGGGGATTTTAATTGCTGCTTCGCGTGTAAATGTGGGGCCAGCCGTGAGCATCGGGGAGATGCCACAGGCAGATGTTGCTGCTGTCTGCGCTGCTGCCCGCAACGCGCCGCAAGGCTGGCAGGGACCTGGCTGCAGCCCTGGCTGCGAAAGGGGACCGGTAGGACATGCTGGCTGCTGCCGTGTATGAAATGAGTGGAGTCGTGTCTCAGCCGGGGGTTCAGCCAGGACATGCTGCCTCCTGAGCGGCCGCGCGTCTCACAGTGCTGCCAAAGGGCTGCCCCGACCCTCAGCTTCGCGCTTTCCCTCCCAGGGGATGTGGTGGTGCCTTTGCTCTGCCTTCGCCCCCTGGTCCCGTCCTCCCTCTCTGCGGTCACCCCTTCTTCACTCCGCCGTCAGATCCCACTCCTCCTCCTCCTCCTTCCCCGCTGCCCCGAGAGCAGCGATCCCGCTTGCTGACGCTGACCCCGTCTTCTTCTTTCCAGCCCCCGTCACAGCTGCCGGGTGCTCTGCAAGGCCCAGGCTGCCGCCTCCGTGAGCGCCCGAGCGTGGAGCGGCCCTTAGGGTCTGGGGTAAGTCCCGTTTTTTTGGTCAATATATTGCACGTTTTTTCAAAGTTTCTTTTTTGTTTCCTCTTTGGTCATTTCCCCACCCCGAAGGGTCAAACCGAAAACTTTGAAAAACCGCACAGTATATTCAGAAAAAAGGGACTTACCGGCCCCGCTTGGGGACCAGCACGTGGCGGGGCAAGGGGGGTCCATGGCAGTGCTGCATGTGGGGCTGGGGGCGTCGAGGCCCGGGGAGTCCCGTCCCACACGCGGGGGGGGGTCTTTCCTCCGGCGGCCGCCTCCGGAGGGTGTCAGCAGGACCCGCGTGAGGAGCATGGACAGACGCGTTGAGCACCGGTGCGCGGGCGCAGCGTGGGCCCCCGGGAGCGGAGGGGCAGAGTCTGACACCCCCTTTTCCCTCCCCAGGCCAGCAGCAGCTGACTGTGCAGAACGTCTCCGGCAACAACCTGACCATCAGCGGCCTGAGCCCGACCCAGATCCAGCTCCAGATGGAGCAAGCGTTGTCTGGAGAGATTCAGCCCGGGGAGAAGAGGCGGCGGATGGCGTGTACCTGCCCCAACTGCAAGGATGGGGAGAAAAGGTGGGCACGGAGGGGGAGAGGGGCAGCTCTGCGGGACCGTCACCTGCCTCCGAGGCTAACTGCGCCTTTCCTCGGCAGGCCGGGGGACCCAGGGAAGAAGAAGCACATCTGCCACATCCCCGAGTGCGGCAAGACCTTCCGCAAGACCTCGCTGCTGCGGGCTCACGTGCGCTTGCACACGGGCGAGCGCCCTTTCGTCTGCAACTGGGTCTTCTGCGGGAAGCGCTTCACACGCAGCGACGAGCTGCAGCGGCACGCTCGCACCCACACAGGTCTGCGGCCCCCGCGGGGCACGGCTCTGCGCCCCGGCGCCGTCCCCTCCCTCCCAGGGCAGCCCCCGAATCGCCCCCCAGCCCGTCCCGGGGTCCTGAACCTTGCGAGAGCCAAGGGGGTTGAGGCCGAGCGGAGGACTGGGATGATTTTGGGCCACCGCAAGTTGTCCTTGCGATTTGAGTTACTGGGAGGGACTGGAGAACGCGGGGAGGGGAGGGTTCTGCTGCCTTTGGGCTCTCCAGGTGACGGTGGTGACAGCGGTGTCATGGGAAGGGGCTGGGGTGGCGCGGCAGCAAAGGAGAGCAGGCGTCACTGCCACCCTGAGAGGTCCCCGCTGTCCTGACCGTGGCTGGTTTAGGGGAATAGAGGGACAAAAGCGGGTCGGTGACGGTGCTGCCGGGGTGGTGACACACTGGCTGCCACCCCCTGACCGCCGCTGCTCTTCCCCCGCAGGTGACAAGCGCTTCGAGTGCGCCCAGTGCCAGAAACGCTTCATGCGGAGCGACCACCTGACAAAGCACTATAAAACCCACCTGGTCACCAAGAACTTGTAGGGCCGGGAGCTGCCCCACAGCTCCCCGCCTCTGCGGACAGACCCTGCGAGGCCACCGGCCTGCGACGCCACAGCTCTCCAGCGTCCCCGGCCACGGCCACCCGCGGAGAGGAGCCCTCGGGGACGTCCTCCTGTCCTTCCTCTGCCACCACCTGGGCCCCCTGGCAGAAGCCGCCCGTTCTGAAGGGTGCGAGGGACCCATCTTCCCCGTGGATCCCACGGGGTGACCCGGCGGTGGCCCGGCGGTGGCCCAGAGCCCGCTAAAAACGTGTCGCGGCCACACAGGAGCCGGGCACGGAGGGGACTGCACGCTCCGGCACAGGCGGGCCGGGAGAGGCTCCACAGCACATTCCTACTTTATATTTAAAGTCTATAAATAGCTATAAATATCTATATAACCCCCTTTGGAAGGTCCCTTTTTTCTATGGAGATCGTTGCCTTACGCTCCCCGCTCCCGATTGCAAACACTGTGTATTGTGAGCGCTTTTTTTAACCTTTATTTAATTTTCCTTTAAGATGCTGCCCATCTTCTCGCCCCCCCCGCCTTTTCTCCTAACGTCTCTTCTCCGATACTGAGGAGTTGTTGTGTTGGTTTTTTCTCTCCGATGATTTCTTTCTCCCCGCTCTTCTGTTTCCCAGCGACGTGGCATTTCCTTTCGAATTTTGGGACTTCAGCCCCCTTTCCTCCCCCGTGTGCTGCCCGCCATCCCCACTGTGTATAGTGTACATTGTATCATAGATTATATTGCTTTTGTGTTTACTACATGTTTAAAAAAAAGAAACAAACATATGGCTTGTTATTTTTGAGCTTTTAAATTAAACAAATCCACTTTATTTTTTAGTTGTAACTGCCCGAGGTTGTTTTCTGGATTACGTGACAGATCTGTTATACTTTATTAACTGTAACCGGTTGGCCGGCGTGGAGTCAGCCGGGAGCTTTCCTTGCTAAATAAATTTAGTTGCCAGAGGCAAATCCAGTGCCGCGTGTGCTGCCGAGGGTCCTTTCTCTCCCGGGCTGGGCCGGTGCGAGCCGTGGTGCCGGGCTGGCACCGGTGTCACCGGGGCTGTGCCGGCTGCAGCGGGACGAGCAGCGAGAGCCGAAGGCGAAAGGCTCGGCGTGGCTGCGGGGAGGTGAGCTGCCGGCCTCGGGCAGAGAGAACCCGGGGTTTATTTACAGGAATCCCAAATATCGCTGGAAACGGAACTTATTTTACAGGAAACCAGCCCTGGGCCGTGGCTGGGCGCGTGGAGCTGCTGCCGAGCGCGGGAGCAGCTCTGCCGATGGGGATGGCCGCTGGCTCCGTCTCCTGCGCCGGGGACCCCGGCACCGCCATGCCGACCGCGGCACCGGCGTCTCCCTGCTCCGGCCAGCCCTTGTCCCTGCCAGCACCCGCTCCCCGCTGCTGGAGGGAGTGGGACGCGTGGCCATGGGGTGTCCCACCATGGGGACGAGCCAGACGGCTCCAGCCACAGACGCTCTGGAAGCACGAGGGTGCGATCCCACTGTCCCCGGCATGTCCCTCCCTGTCCCCTCTCCCCGTCTGCGGCACCGGAGGGCTCCGGGCTCGTCCCCCCCACGTGGCCCTTGGGCCGTGGCCATCCCGTGGGTCTCAGCTCACTCCATCTTCACGACCATCTTCCTGACGGCCCGCCGGGACGTGCCGCACTTGCTGTTGATGACGGCGTTGAAGTTGCAGCCGCGGCCGCACATCTTGGTGACGTACTCTGCGGGGCAGAGGGGCACCCGACACCGTTCAGGGGGGGCACCGCGGCTGATGCGGCACCGGAAGGCGACAAGGCACTCCCCCCCCCCCCCCCCGACTCCTGCCGCTGTCCCCTACCTTTGATGGCGTTGACCACGGCCACGGGCAGGCGGAGGGGCCGCTCCATGGTGGTGTTGTTGTGGGCGATGCGCTGCCCCGTGGCTGAGGACCGGGCCAGCGTCTCCCGCGAGAAGAAGTAACCGAGCAGGCGCCGGGTCATGAGCTTGGGCTTGTCGGTGGGGACCTGCGCGAGGTCGTCCAGCTGCGGGTGGGTGATGTAGACCCCCGAGTTGGGGACCAGCTCCAGTTTGGGCCTCCCGTTCTCCTGCGGCGAGGGGGAGAGCTCTCGTCTGGGTTCTGGATGGAGCCTGGGGACCTCCCCGCGCCATCCCCCGGGCACCCCCACCCCTGGGGACCATCTGGGCCACCTCTCCTGTGCCCTGGGGGAACCCCTTTGTCCCTTCTGCTTCAACCACAGCACTGTAACTGGTGGCACCCCAGAAGCCTTGGTGGGACCCCAAGTCCCTGGTGGGACCCCTGGAGCCTTGGTGGCACCCCAGAAGCCTTGGTGGGACCCCAAGTCCCTGGTGGGACCCCTGGAGCCTTGGTGGGACCCCAGAAGCTTTGGTGGGGCCCCAGGTCTCTGGTGGGATCCCAGAAGCCCTGATGGGACACCAGGAGTGTTGGTGGGACCTCAGGTTGCTGGTGGCACCCCAGGAGCCTTGGTAGCACCCCACGTCTCTGGTGGGACCCCAAGTCCTTGGTGGGACCCCAGGTCTCTGGTGGCATCCAAGGATCTTTGGTGGGACCCCAGGTCTCTGGTGGGACCCCCAGAGCCCCAGCTGACACCCACGCACCTCGATGGGGGATGCCCAGAGCGGGGTGCCATCGGGCAGCGCGTCCCCCCGGCTCTCCTCCCAGAGGCAGGTGGTGTCGGTGAGCGAAGCTGGGCTGCCGGCCCCCTCCTCGCTGCCCAGGCAGGGGGGGAAGCCACCGGGCAGCCCTGCCCGCAGCCGCCAGGCCGGGGGGCTCCGCGGGACGTTGGCCAGGGCACAGCCCTGCTCCCCGGGGCTGGGGGCAGAGAAGGGCCGGAGCCCCCCAACCTGCAGGGACAGAGCAGGGTTGGCTGGGCATGGGGGGGTCCCGCTCGCCCCAGCGCTGCTGGGGGGCCGGGGCCAGGCTGGTCCCCAGCCTCCGTGGGATGAGGAGCTGCGTGGGCTGGGGACACGGGGCAGAGCTGTCCCCAGACCCCCACCCCGTGGGGACGGGGACCCACCTGCGCGGCGGCGTCACCCTCCAGCAGCTCCACCAGCGCCTTGAGGAACTGGACGTTGCTGTCACTGACGCCTGTGGGGACATGGAGGGGGGCTCAGCCACAGGACAGACCCTGTCCCCAGGCAGGGGGAGACCGGGCAGGTCCCCTCTGTCCCCCACAGCCCTGCCAGCCTGTCCCCTCAGCTGTCCCAGTGCCACGCACAAACCGGGTGCCCTTCCCAGCCCACGGCGGGGACACCCACGCAGCCGGAGTTACCGATGCAGCCGGTGCCTGAGGCCAGCGGCATCCTGGTGGCGGTGGCAGCGGTGGCCAAGGGTCCCCCGTGGCCATCCCCGGAGGAGAGCAGGTCGTTCTCCTCCTCCAGGCTGCGGACGTGGCTCCGGAGCTGCCGGTTTTCCAGCTCCAGCTGCCGGATGCGGCGGTCGCGGTGCAGGACGGCTTCGTCCCGGGCTGCCAGTGCCCGCTGCAGCTCGCCCACCTCCGCCTCCAGCTCCCGCAGCAGCTGGGCGTACAGCCCCGTCACCCTGCCCGCCCGCGGCCCCCGCCACCCCCCGCCACCCCCCGCCGCCCAGGGGCTCTCAGTTCCCCGCGGGTGGCCGGGGCTGGCCCTTGGGGACAGCCGGGGTCTCTTCCTGGCCGTGATGTCCTCAGCATGCAGGATAGCCCTGGGGAAGGAAACATGGCCAGTGTTGGCACCCCCGGGCGGCGACAGCACCCTCCACCGTTTGGGGACACCAGCACTGGCGCTGTGTCCCTGTCCCATACCTGCCGGGGCCGGGGCTGGGTGTGGGGGACAGCGGGGTGGTGGGGTCCTGGCCCCCTGTGTGCTCGTCCTCATCCCGGGGTTCGGCCATGGGTGCCAGCGTCAGGGCGCACCGGCCCCCAGGCGCCTCGCCAGGGCCGCGGGAACCCCCTCCTGCTCGGAGGGGACCTGGCGGGGGGACACGGGGTGGCCCCCTGGCACCCCCCGCCCTTCCTCCCAGCCGTGTCCCCTCCCTGTCCCTATTTCCCCCCGGTCCCCAGGGCCCTGCCTGTCCCCCGTGTCCCCTCCGGCCCCCCTGGCAGCTCCCCTGCCCACCGCCCGCCTGGCTGGCCCTGTCCCCAAGTCCCTGTCCCTCAGCTCCTGTCCCCCCCACGCCCCTGTCCCCAGCGTCCCCCACCCCAGTGTCTTGCCCCCCACCTTCCCTGTCCCCAATGTCCCCAAACCCCTGTCCCGCCCGTCTCCCAGCCCCTGTCCCTTGTCACCATCCCCATAGTTTCCCCCAGCCCCAAATATCCCGTCCCCACCTCCCCTGTCCCCAGTGTCCCCAAACCCCTGCCCTCTCCGTGTCCCCCCCGGTCTCACCCCAGTGTCCCACCAGCCCCTGTCCCCCGTCCCCGCGGTGTCCCCCCCCTCCCCTCAACCCCCCGCCCCCAGTGTCCCCCCGCCCCGTCCCTGTCCCCGCCCCCGGGGACGCTGTACCTTTAAGGGCCCCTCCATGTGCCTGTTTACAGCCTCGGCACCACTTCCGGGTCCCCGCGCCCCGCCCCCGCCACCCCCTCCAATTGGCTGGCGGCGCTCGCGCCCCCTCCCCGCGGCGGGCGCGATTCGCCGCTTCCTATTGGCTGCCCGGGTGAGGGGAGGGGGCGTGGTCGGGATCCGCCCCGGGGCGGGGCCATGGCGGGGCCGCGGAGGGTGGGGCGGCGCGGTTTGGCCCCGTTCGGCTCCCGTCGGCCGCCGCCGCGATGGACCTGGGGCCGCTGCGGAAGAGCTACCGGGGGGACGCGGAGGTGGGGCCGGGGAGGACGGGGCGGCTTCTGGGGGCGAGCGCGGGCACGTACTGGGGACGGGGTGACCCCCGGGATGTCCCCAAGGCCCGGGGTGACGCCTCCGCCCTGCGGGTAGTGACCCTGGGACTAGGGTGACCCCCCCCAGGCTGTCCCCAAGGCCCGAGGGACGCTGTCCCCCCCCTTCTGGTAGTGACACTGGAACGAGGGTGGCCCCCTCTTATGCTGGTTTTGCCCCTGGAACTGGGGTGACCCCCCCAGGCTGTCCCCAAGGCCCGAGGGACACTGTCCCCCCATGCTGGTAGTGACCCTGGAACCAGGGTGGCCCCCACTCCTGCCACTTGTGCCCCTGGAATTGGGGTGACCCTCCCAGGATGTCCGCAAGGCCTGGGGCACATCCACCCACCATGCTGGTAGTGACCCTAGAACCCAGGTAACCCCCCCCAGGGTGTCCCCAAGGCCGGGGGTGACCCTCCCCCCCCCCCCCATGCTAGTTGTCCCACTGGAATTGGGGTGACCCCCCAGTGTTGTCCCCACAGCCCGGGTTGACCCCCTGAGGCTGTCCCCAGGGTCCAATGCTCCCCCTCTGTGCTGATAGTGACCCTGGAACCGGGGTGACACCCCCCCCTCAAGGCCCCAGGCTGTCCCTAGGGCCTGAGGTGACACAACCCCCACACGCTGGTAGTGACCCCTGGAACCAGGGTGGCCCCCCCTTCACGGTACTTGTGCTCCTGGAATTGGGGTAACCCCCCCAAAGCTGTCCCCAAGATCTGGGGTGACACCCCCCCCCCCTTTCCTGCTGGCTGTATCCCCAAGCCCTGGGGTCCCCCCCACCTTGCACCCCCGGGGCTGGGGGTCACCCTGTCCCCTGTGCTGGCCGTGCCCTTGAGTCTGGCGTGACCCCCTGCCCCGTCTAGTGCTGGCTGTGTCCCCAAAGGCGAGTGTGCCCCCCCCCCCCTTCCTTACAGTGTCCCCATGTCCCCAGGCCTTCGAGGAGCAGCACCTGGCCTCCCGCGACCCCATCCAGCAGTTCGGGGCCTGGTTCCAGGAGGCCGTGGGCTGCCCAGACATCGGGGAGGCGAACGCCATGTGCTTGGCCACCTGCACCAGGTGAGGCCGGGGGGGGCCATGGGGGGTGGGGGTCCCCTGGTCGCGGGGGGGAGACCTGTCATCGCCTCCCCTCTCCCGCCGCAGGGACGGGAAGCCCTCGGCCCGCATGGTGCTGCTGAAGGGCTTCGGGCAGGATGGCTTCCGCTTCTTCACCAACCACGAGAGCCGTAAGGGGAAGGAGCTGGTGAGGGCTGGGGGGGCTCTGGGGGTGCTGGGGGGGTCCCTGGAGGGTGGGCGGCTTCCCAGCCCCTCTGCACCGGGGCTGAGGCTCTCATTTTCAAAGCTGGGAGCGATGCTGGTTTGCTGACAGCTCTCTCCTCTCTCCGCCCAGGACGCCAACCCCTTCGCTTCACTGGTCTTTTATTGGGAGCCCCTGAACCGGCAGGTGAGTCATGGTCCCCCGGGGGTGTGGGGGGGCCAGGGGGGCACGGTCGGGCCCTTGGCACGGTGTCAGGCAGTGGGTGCTCCCCGCCTCGGGGTGGGATGTTGGGGCTCACACACTTGGGTGGGGATCACCCTCCGATGGGTCCAGGGGATGAGACGGGATGGGGGTGCCCATGTTTTTTGTGGGGGCGGACAGGGCAGTTCCTCGATGAGGAGCCGACGCAGCCGCTTTGGCGCCTGTTGGCCAGAGCCCAGCTGCGGGTGCCCGGCACAGGTACGGATCGAGGGCTCGGTGAAGCGGCTGCCGGAGGAGGAATCGGAGCGGTACTTCCACTCCCGCCCCAAGAGCAGCCAGATCGGGGCCGTCGTCAGCCGGCAGAGCACCGTCATTCCCAACAGGGAGGTGAGCGGCCGTCCCGTCCCCCACGGCAGCGCCCGGTGGGGCTGGGAGAACCAGGGCTGCCCCGGCCGCCATCACGTTCACCGCTTTCCCCTTCCCCGCAGTATTTAAGGAAGAAGAACGCAGAGCTGGAGGAGCGGTACCGGGAGACGACGGTGCCGAAGCCGGCGTACTGGTGAGTCCTGGGGGCTGCAGGCAGGGCGCTGCCCACGGGTGAGGGGACTCCTAAAACCCCGTGTTTCTCTGCCAGGGGGGGCTACATCCTGCAGCCAGACGTCATGGAGTTCTGGCAGGGCCAAACCAACCGCCTGCACGACCGCATTGTCTTCCGACGCCTGCGGGACGGCTCGGCCCCCCTGGGAGACATGACGCACCGGGGAGAGGGCGAATGGGTCTTCGAGCGTTTCGCCCCGTGAGGCTGCCGGCGTCTCCGGATGCGTTCGCCCGATCGGGAATGTCACCTGTGCCAAACCTATCTCCCGTCCTGCCCTGGGGAACGGGGCTGGCCTCGCTCTGCCCTGCCCTGGGAGACGCTCTGGGGGCGCTGGCGGGGACTCTGCTCCAGCCCCAGAGACCCTCGTCTCCCTTCGCCTCTCCCTGGGGGATGGGTGGGTCCCAGAGACCACCCCAGTGCCGCTGGTGGTTAATTAATCACGTTAATGGTTGTGGAGGGACCAAGAAAGACCCCAGCGAAGCCCCTGCCCGTGCCCTGCTGCTGCCACCGCTCGTACCTGGTGTTTTAGCTAGAACCGTGCAACGTGCAATAATTGTGGCTTCAACGTCACCAGTCTGTGCAATAACTTATTTAATTGCAGTTTTAACGTCGCCACCGTGTCAGCGGTGTTGGTGGCTGGCTGTGTGTGTCGCTACCGGCGCACCCCGTCTCCCCGGGGCTGTGGGACCCCGACCCTCAGCTTGCCTGTTCGGGGGGGAATTGGGCTGGCGCCACTCCCTGTCCTCCCCCCACAGCTGCATGTCTGAGCTTGGAAAAAATAAATCCCGATCGTTGTGGAGCCGTGCAGTGGGTCTGGGTTAATATTTACCCGCGGGGGGGCCGGGCCGCGCTCTCTGGCAGACGGAGCTGGGTGCAGCCGGGGATCCCGGGAGCTGGCAGAGCCCTCGCTGCCCTGGGCCGCCTCCCAGTGAAACCAGTATCCGATAACCTTCGCCCTCCCCGGCTCCGTGTTTGCTCAGCCGGTCGCTGGCTCTCGGGGCAGGATTGTCCCCCAGGGCTTTGTCACGGCTGCGTGTCCCCCGGCGGGTTCCCGGCTGTGCCGTGCCGGGCAGAGCCCTGCGGAGGGTGGCAGCGCGAGGGGACGGTGAGGGGTTCGGCCCCAGGATGGGGGGAGTCGGGTTAGGTGGGCGCGGGGGGTGTCACACACCTTGTGCCACTCTCGCAGACTCGCTCGGTGGCCTCAGTCCCTCACCCCTTGGTGAGAGCCGCCGTGGTGGGACAGGAGGGGACGGTGTCACCTCGAGGGGACAGCGCGAGGTGGCAGCTTGGTGTCCCAGGAAGGGGCTGGGGGCTTGGCTGGGGGTGGCAGCACAGCTGGGTCTCCCACCCGTCCCGGCCTCAGGAGCATGGCGGGAGCCCAGATGCCACCGTGATGGGCGTAAGTGAGCCCATGGGCACCCGCTGCGTGCGGCAGCTCCTCTCCTCGCCACTCCCTCCCTCCCCCGCGGGCCAGGATCCCTCCGGCGCTGCCAGCCCGGGACAAAGAGCAGCCTGTGAGCCGGCGGGCGCGGGCAGAGCAAACAGAGCCGAGGGCGGGGGGCCCTGGCCAAGGTTTGTGCCAGGGAACGGGGAGGCGGGGGGGGGTTGGACGCTGGCGCTTGGCACCCTCCGGCTTTTGTCGTAGCTGGGAAGTGGTTGCTCCTGTTGACTTGAGGCACGGCCGCACCCTGCTCGGCACGGCAGCGCTGGGGACGGCCACCCCCGCGCGTCCCCCCTTCTCCGGGGGATTCCCTGCCTCGGGGCGGCCGGCACCGCTCCCCACCGGGGTCCCAAAGGGGACGGGGGGGTCCGCTGGGCTCTGCCCCCACCCCGCCACTGAGCTGCCATTGCTTCCAGACCTGGTTTATTAACAGCAGTTAATTATCAGCAGGCACGAGAGCTGACGAAAGGCTCAGCTTCCAACAACCTGAACAAACCGCGGGGCTGCCAGGCCGGCTGTCCCCAGGGTCGGCTCTGTCACCGTGCTCCAGGGTCGGCTTTCCCCTTCCAGGAGCAGGGAGTGATTCCCGGATCCCAGCGGGAATCTGGCTCCTCCCAGGGAGCCTGGAGCCCTGCACCGTCCCCGTGGGGGTGACTTCGCTATGGGGTCGTTCCCTCGGGGCAGGGAAGCATCATGTCCCCTGTTTTTGGGGTGACTGCTGGCAAGGACACGGCGTCGGTGGCTCTGCCCACGGCCACGCAGCCCCTTGGGAGACAAGCGGGGGGTCCTCCGGAATCGCCCCCGCGGGAGTGACGGGCAGGAGGGGGTCGGGATCAGGGCCGTCGTGCTTGGGGCAGAGCTGGGTGAACGTGCAGTGGTCCACGGCAAGCAGCCGAGCTGGGGGCAGTCCTCATCCCAGTGGGAACCAGTCAGCTGCGGGGGGCTCCCCCTGCCCGCGGGGAGCTGGGAGGGACGGGCTGCGCCTGGCTCCGCTCCCCGCTTCGCCCTCTGCCCCCGGGCTGCCGCCAGCCCGGGGGGCTGCGATTAAACAGGGTCCTTGTTTCTCCCTTAAACAAACTCCAGTCCGAGTCCTTTCTCCTTCCGAAGCCCGGTGGTCCGGCGTCCCTGGCGGGGATGGAGCCATCCTGGGCAGCCAGTGGTGGCGGTGGCCAGCGGGTGACAACCACCTGGGTCATTTCTCCTCCCTCTCGCTGGCGGCGCAGAGGTTGGGGTTGTCGGCCAGCGTCGCCCGCACTTTCTTCTTCTCCTTGAAGCGTCCCGAGTTGGAGACCTTGACGTGCTTGCCCTTGGTGTTCTTGTCCACGATCTTCTCCAGGCGGGCGGTGAAGCCGGGTGGACCCTCCTCGCCCGGCCCCTCCTGGCTCTCGCCGCCGGTGGCCGCGTGGCTATCGGGGCTCTCGTACAGCACCGTGGGCACCGACCGGCGCTTCCGCAGGAAGGTCAGCTTCCACCAGCCATGGCTCTCGGCCATCGCCGCCGGCCCCTGAAATGGAGGTGGGGGTCGTACTCCCTCTCGGGGGGTCCCTCAGCCCCCCAGCCCTGTTACAGGTGGCGGGGATGGACAAAGGACACAGGCTGTGGGTCTGGCAGCACCGGCGGGGACCCCCGTGTTTGCCAAAGGTGGCTCTGGCACTCTCCCACTGTCTCTGCTGGGATGCTCGTGGTGGGCACTGGTGGAACTGGGGGGTCCAGGTGCTGGGGGGGGGATGCTCTGGTGACTCAGGCACTGCTGAGCGCGGGGGAAAGGCTGCTGGCACCTCCGGGAGCTGCCATAGCAGCCATGTGTAGCGGGGCAGGGAGGGAGCCCGGTGAGCAAACAGGAACAGGAACTGGGAAGCAGGTGGGAGCCAGGGAGATTTCGGGGGGTTCCTGCCGGGGGGGGTCACCAACCGCTGCACCCCAGGGTCGGGGTTTTGCTCCTGCCCAGCCCTGCCTGCAGGGACAGGCGGGAGCACTGGTGGGGCTCCGGCAATCCAGGAAGGCTCCGGCAATCCAGGAAGGCTGCGATGCGGAGCGTGGCTGCAGGGCAGGGACGGGGAAGGCGGCTTCCGAGCGGAGGAGCCGAACGCATCCCCGGCAGCGGGCAGGGGGGGCACTCCCAGCACCCCAGCCCCATCCCGGGAGCCAGCATGGCTCCGTGTCCCTGCGGCGCTTTGCCATGACCGACCCCACCACCCAGGGAAGTGCCTCCGGCATCGCTTTCGGGTGCCAGGGCAGGGGGACAAGGACACCGAGAGCGGGGCTGCCACCCCAGGGAAGGCGGCTGGTGGCCCCTGGGATGGTTTGCAGTGTCCCCCCACGACACCATGCCCCCTCCTCATGCCAGAGCCCGGAGGCGATGCCCGTCGCCGAACCGCGGCAGTGCCATGCCATGCCCCCAGGGCAGGCAGCGGGGGGTTTCCACGTCCCACTCCCCACCGCGGGCACCCCGTGTCCGTGTACCTGCACCTCCTACGCCTCCGCTGCGGCTGCCCAGCCCGGGGGGTGCTGGGGATGCCCAGGCAGGTGCCGTCTACCTGCCGCTGCCCCGTTTGCTCCCCGTCAAGGTGAACCCACGACCAAACCCCTCCTGCCTGAGCAAACAGCGGGGCCGGGCCAGGGCACGGCTGAATATTCATGACGGGGGAACCCAGGGCCGAGCCCCGACGGCGGACGCCAGCTCCGACAGGTGCCGGCACCCACCGTGGCACCGGGCCCGGTTTGCCACCCCACTGGCCTCGAGGGCAGGTCGCCGGCGGGTGCCGGGGTGGCACATGGCACGTGTTTCGGGCAGCCAGGAGTTAAGGGCGGCCGGCGGGAAGATGGCTCTGGCTCTCGGAGGCAGGATTAGCCGAAACCCCGTGGCTGCCAGACCGGTTCCTGCCTCCCGCTTCTCCCCGCCGCCGGCTGCCTCTGCCCTGCAGGCATCGCCGGCGTGTCCCCATGCTGCCATCGGCGCTGGGGAGGGGGTGATGCCGTTGAGGGGGGAGGAGAGCCGCCATCTCGCCCCCACATGAGGACATGGCTTGTGGGGACATGCCAGGACCCGTGGGTCCCCCCGGGTGCGATGACGGCCCCGGGGGGCTGGAGGGAGCTGCTCCCCCAGGTCCCAGGATCCCCAGGTCCACACAGGGATCCCCAGCTCCCCCTGGGCATCCTGGGGCAGCTGCTCCCGGCAGGCAGGTCCCTGGGAATCCTGGCTCTGTGCTCGAGCACCCAGTGGGCCCCGAGGGATCTGGGATCTGCTCTGAGGGCAGCTGGGGATCCCCCAGTGATCTGGGATCAGCTCTGGGGATCCCCAGAGATCCGGCTGGGGATCCCAGGGGAATCCTGGCTCTGTGCTGGGGCACCCAGCGGTCCCCGAGGATCTGGGATCTGCTCCGGGGGCATCTGGTGATCCCTGAGAGATCTGGGATCTGCTCCGGGGGCATGTGGGGATCTCCAAGAGATCTGCGATCCCCTCTTGGGGCAAATGGGGATCCCCAAGGGATCTAGGGTCTGCTCTAGGAGCCGCCAAGGATCCCCAAGGGATCTGCTCCAGGGGCCTGCCAGGGATCTCTGAGGGACCCAGGATCCCCTCAGGGCAGGCTGGGGATCCCCAAGGGATCCTGGCTCTGTGCTGGGGCACCCAGCGGTCCCAAAGGGACCTGGGATCTGCTCCGGGGGGCATCTGGTGATCCCTGAGGGATCTGGGATCTGCTCTGAGCCCGCCTTGGGGATCCCCGAGGGAACCTGGGATCCCCTCAGGGGCAGCTGTGGATCCCCGAGGGATCTGGGATGCCGTTTGGGGGCAACTGGGGATCCCTGATGGATCTGGGATTCCCTCAGGGGCAGCTGCGGATCCCCGAGGGATCTGGGATCTGCTCCGGGGCCTGCCAGGGATCCCAGAGAGACCCGGGATCCCCTCGGGGGCGGCTGGGGCTGTTGGAGGGTCCCGGCTCGGTGCGGGGTCACCCCCGGTGCCGCGGGGCACCCGCCCCACTGCGCACGCGTGCGCGGCGCCCCGCCCCCCCGCCCCGCCCCCCCAGCCCGATTGGCCACCGGCGCCTCCGCCCCCCGCCGCCCCCCAGCCAACCGGGACGCCGGCACGTGGCGCTGTGGCGACGCGGCTCCCTTCTGATTGGTAGGAGGGCGGGGCCCGTTGGACAGAGCGCGTTTTGATTGGCTGAGTCGCGGCGGCCGTGCCCGGGGATTGGCTGAGGCGGGGCGGGGCGCGGGGCGGGGGGAAAGCGGAAGCGGAGCGGCGGCGGGCGGCATGCAGGTGGGGGGCCCGGGCCGGGGCCGGGGGGTACAGGCCGGGCCCGGGCCTACGGGAGAGGGGCAGGGGACCAGCCCCGGGGCAGCGGGGCCAGGCCGGGCCCGGGCGCTGGATCGGGGAGGACCCCCAGGCCCCGGCTGGTCTCTGCCAGGCCCCGACGCGTCCCGCCGCCCCTCGCCTCCCCGCAGGTCTCTCCCCAGGACTACCAGAACGTGCCCATCGACATCCAGACCGGCAAACTCCTGGGTACGGCACCCCTCTCCGCGCGGGAGCCCCCAGGATGGGCAGGGGCTTCGGGGGGGGCCGTGCCAGGACCCCCCGGCGGGTGGGGGCGAGGTGGCACCGGTCACTCGTGTCCTTCTTCCCCGGGAGGGTTTGTCGCCCCGCCGCGGGGCAGCTCACGGCCCCAGCGTCGCCCCCCGCGGTGCCATGGCGGGTCGTCCCAGCTCAGATAGCAGTGGGGTGACACCCCCCCGCTTCGACCCCCCTTTTCCCTCCAGCCCTTCCCAGACCTGGGGAAGGAGCCGGGACTTTATCCCAGTGTTTGGCCCCTCTGCAAGGTGGGGACGGGACGTATGGGGAGCCGGTCTGCCTCCCCCTGGTACCATAGGGCAGCCCGTGGGGGTGACCCCCTCCCAGCTGACCCCCCGTTTCCCACCCGCCTGGCAGACTGGCTGGTGGACAGGAGACACTGCAACCTGAAATGGCAGAGCCAGGTGCTGGCCATCCGCGAGAAGATCAACGCGGCCATCCAAGACATGCCGGAGAACGAGGAGATAAAGCAGCTGCTTGCGGGGGCCTGTGAGTGGAGCTTGGGGTCGGGGTGGCCCAGGAGAGCTGGAGCACCAGGGTGGGCGTCACACTGGGAGCCTGTTCCCAGCAGCCTCCCGAGGAGGAGATGGGGGGTCAGTGGCGTGGCCCCTTCTGAGACCTGCGCTCCCTGGGCTGAGCTGGGAGAGGGGTGCCACCCGGCAGACATCCCGGTGACCGCATCCCTCCCTCCGACACAGACCTGCACTACTTCCACTGCCTGCGGATCGTGGAGATCCTCAAGGGCACTGAGGCTTCCACCAAGAACCTCTTTGGACGCTACTCGTCCCAGCGCATGAAGGTGAGCAGGGGCCTGGGGACACGGAGCCGGCTTCGTCCGGCGTATTCGCAGCCTCCCTCACCCTCTGCTTCCTCCTCCCCAGGACTGGCAGGAGATCGTGTCCCTCTACGAGAAGGAGAACACCTACCTGGGTAAGGCAGCTCTGGCTGCGGGCAGGCTCCGGAGAGCCCCTGGGGGGTGTCAGTGGGTGGCTTTTTGTCTCCAAATTGGGATGAGGATGGGGGGTGGGCAGGGAAAGGCGCAGGATGTGATGGGGTGCCAAGTCCCATCGGGGTGAGGTCCCCAGGCTGAGCTGGCTCTTGTGCGGCTGGGACACCAGCTGGGGTGGCCTGGGGCACCCTGAGGGCCCCGCGGGGGGCCGACGGAGCCTCTCAGCACCCCCCTTGCCCCCCCTGCAGCCGAGCTCGCCAGCCTCCTGGTGCGCAGCATCAGCTACGAGATCCCCTCGCTGAGGAAGCAGATCAGCCGGTGCCAGCAGGCGCAGCAGGACCTGGCCCGCCGCGAGGAGGAGTGTCAGCTGGGGGCGGCCGAGCTGCGGGAGCGATTCTTCGCCTCCTGCAAGCAGTACGGCATCACCGTGAGTCCCCGCGGCCGGCCCCGCTGCGGGGGGCGTCCTGCTGTGCCACCTCCCTCCCCAAAGCAGCCCCCAAATGCCTTCGATTGGCCTCAGCAGGGCTCAAGCTGGGGCCACGTGTCCCATATGGTGTCCCCACGGTGCCACCTTACCTGTGGGGGGAGCTGGGGGGGTGTAGAGTGACCCCACAGCCCTCCGTCCCCTTCCTGCCCACCTCTAGCTCTGCAGGCAGAGGGTGAAGCCACCCCGGGGGTGCTTTGGGTGCCAGCCTCCCTGCCCTGACACGTCCCTGCTCTGTCCCCAGGGTGACAACGTGCGCCAGGAGCTGCTGGCCTTGGTGAAGGACCTGCCGTCGCTGCTGTGCGAGATCGGGGCAGGAGCCAGCGCGCTCTCCGAGGCCATCGAGCTGTACCAGGCCTGCGTGGAGTTCGTGTGCGAGAGGTGGGCATGGGGGCACAGAGACAGACCCCCACATCTCCTGTCACCACGTGTGGGTTGGGCTGGCGGGGGGGTTCCTGGCTGTCCACAGGCTGGGGCTCTCCCAGGGGGACTCTGGTGGGGTCGGGGGTGCTGGGGGGTCCCCGCCCTGCGCCTGGCACCGATGTCCCCGTGGTGCTGCCAGCTCTGAGGAGCTGGTGGTGCCCATGCTGCGGCACGTGGGGAAGAAGGGCAACACCACCGTCTACGAGTGGAGGACGGGGCTCCAGCCCCTGCGGGTGGAGCGGCCGGAGGTGGAGGAGGTGCCGGAGCAGCCGAAGGAGGACACGGTATGTCCCGGCCAGCCGGGGCCGAGCTGTGGTGCTGGGCAGAGCCCCAGCCGGCTCTGCCGCGCGTCGGTTAGGGTTAGGCTGTTGGTCTCAGGGGGTCTGTTATTGTCCTTCTCCCCACAGATCGACTGGGGAGACTTCACGCTGGAGCCAACCAGGGGGGATGATGGTGCTGCTGCCCATGGGGGAGCCCCGAGCGATGAGATCGACTGGGGGATCACGCTAGAGCCCAGTCCCCAGGTGCGTGACCCCTGGCTGTGTGCTCTGGGGGTCTGGCCCTGCTCCAGGGCCGGAGCTGGGGACCTGGGGGTGCCCTGGCCCCGTCCCCCCGCTGTCTCACGGGGCACCCTTTCTTCTGCAGCAGGATGACAGCATTGACTGGGGAGACGGTGAAAGCGAGGAGGTGCAGATCACGGTGCTAGAGGCCGGCACCGAGGGTGAGCACGGCTGGGAAGGGATGCAGGGTGTCCCAACGGGTGGCAGACAGTGTCCCCCCTGCATTTACCCCCCCTCCCCTGCCCGCGGTGACCCCGAGCACCCTGGCTGGGCGTGAAGGCCTACTGGGGACTCCACTAAGCAGTGCCGTGGGGTGATGCTGTGGGACAGGCGGTGGGGTGGGGTATGGCCAGACTGTCCGAGCTGTGGACAACCCTCCCCTGCTGCTTCCCTGCCCCGCTCACCCCCGGCTCGTCCCCCAGTGCCCGAGGGCGTTGCCTGCGGCTCCGACGCCCTGACGCTCCTGGAAAACACCGAGACCCGGAGCCAGTTCATCGACGAGCTCATGGAGGTGAGTGGGACGCGGCAGCCGGGGCTGGAGCCCGGTAAGGGGCAGCTCCACCGTCCTCCTACCGCAAGGGTGGCAGTGCTCGAGCGTCCCCCTGCCCTGTCCCCGCAGCTGGAGCTGTTCCTGTCCCAGCGCCTGGTGGAGATGGAGGAGGAGGCCGACGTCGTGGCCGTCAGCCAGTTCCAGCTGGCCCCCGCCGTGCTGCAGGGCCAGACCAGCGCCCACGTGGGCTCCCTCCTGGCCACCACGCGGGCTCTGCTGGGCCAGCTCTGCACCCGCAGCATGCAGCACCTCTTCATGATCCTCGCCTCCCCCAGGTCCTCCCGCAGGGCAGGGAAAGACAGGGGCTGGGGGCTGGGGGGGGAGACCGTGGGGCGGATCTGGAGCGGGAGATGGAGGTGTCCCGGGGTGGGGATGGCACCTGGGTGGGCGTTGGGGTGACGGGAGTCCTGCCTGTCCCCACGCAGGTACGTGGACCGCGTGAGCGAGCTGCTGCGGCAGAAGCTGAAGCAGGCGGAGCTGCTGCTGGCCAAGAAGGAGGCGATGAGCCAGAAGCGGCAGGAGGCCCTGGCAGAGCAGGGCGCCTTGGAGCCCAAGCTCGACCGGCTGCTGGAGAAGACCAAGGAGCTCCAGAAGCTGGTGAGGGAGGGAGGTGGATCCCGCTGGGATGCTGCAGGGCCCCCCACTTTGCCCCCCGCACCCCCCAACTCCCCATCTCTGTCTTGCAGATCGAGGCCGATGTCTCCAAGCGCTACAGCGGGCGGCCGGTGAACCTCATGGGTGTCTCCCTGTGAGCCCCCCCGGCACAGGCACCCAAGGAGGGGTCCTGCGCCCCAGACCTGCCACCCCCCCCACACCTTCCCAGCTCGGGGGTGCCGGTCATGTGGCCGTGGCCTCCCTGCGGGGTGGATATTGCCGAATAAATCCAAAGCCCTTCTCCCACCCGTCCATCTGGACTTCACGGCGGGGAGAGGAGCCCCCAGATCCCCTGCTCTGGGTCGGGCCCGGGGGTGGGGGCCCTAGGGTGACACCAGGGATGCGTCCCTGTCCTTGGGGTGGCCCTGCTGGGGGGGCTGTCCCCACCGGCAGACAGAGCCATGCCCCAGGGCTGCCAGCCCTTGCCTGGGGGGGGCCTCAATGGGGCGGCGGGGGGAAGGGGGGGTGTGGGCTATTCGATTTTAATTTCATAGCAGAGCAGTTGATTCATGGCCGGTTGTCGCCGCCAGTGACGCCTGTAATGACTTTCCATCACGATGAAAAGTGGAGTGACACCGCTCATTATTCCTGCCGCTCGTTATCGCCGCGTGGGGGGGGAGGCCCCCCGCCCCCGCCGGACAGTGAGCGATGGCCCCCATTAATCACCCCCCGCCCCCCATCCATTCCCATCAGCCGGCGGGAGGGCAGAGCCCGGCCCTACTGGGCTGTACTGGGACATACTGGGGCTGGACAAAGCCGGAGCCCCCCCCAGCATCTCCAGGGCGGGGCCTGCCACACCCACCACACGTCATGCATTGGCCACACCCCCCCAGACAGGCCATTGGTTGCTGGGGTCTCTTTGGTCCCGCCCCCTGCTACCTTGCAGTTGCTCATTGGTTTGGCTCTGCTATGGGTCCGCCCCCCCCCCAAGGGCTGGGTGCGCCGGGGGGCAGGGGGGTCCCGCCGTGGGGCAGGAGGGTCCCATTGCTGCTGGGGCCCGGTGGACTGTCTGTCCCCTCCGGGGGTGGCCATGGGGCACAGGGGCCTCCACCCCCAGAGGTGGGGGGGGGTCCCGGCCCTATAGCATCCAGCTGTGGGGCCGGGGGGGCTCCTGTCCCATTGGCTCGCGGCGATGCTGCCCGCCATGGGGAATCCTGTACCAGTCGGCACCTGAGCAAGACCTGGGGCTGGGGGGGGATCCTGTCCCCATCCCTGTCCCCACCGGCTGCGGGGCCATGGGGGGGCAGATCCCCAGGCGATGCCCCAGCTCTTGCACCCCCCGCTCCCGTCCCCCCGCCGGGTCGTGGCAGCCGCGCTCGGTGGCGTGCGGCCCCCGCTGTGTCACCGCCACGCTGGTGACGTGGGTGAAGGTCGCGGAGAGACAGCCCGGCTTGGGGGAGCCCCTCATTACCCCGCTAACGGTGATTAACGGGCAAATTAAACGGTGTCCGTAACTCCTCGCTGCCTGGGGATGGAGCTGGGAACCGTGGAGGGTCCCCCCCCGCGGCCGGTGGGTGCTGGGGGGCTGGGGAGGTCCCCATCCTGCCGGGTTTGGGGGGGAACCAGCACAGGCGCAGGGTCGCCATCACCATCGTCACCATAGCGAGTGGTGGAGAAGGCATCCGGCACGGGGGGGGGGGGATCCCCAGCCATAAAGCCCCCTTTATCTGCCATCCCTGCTGGAACTAACGTCCCCCTGCCGTGGGGCTGCCGCTGGGCCCCCGGCCCCTGACCCCGCTGGCCCCCCCCCCCTGGCCAGCCCCACGGGTCACAGTGGCCCAGCCGGGGCAGAGGCCAGTGCCCCCGCCGGAGGTCACGGCTGGCGGGGGGCCGGCAGCACCGCGGGGGCTTTAATGGGGAATTAAATGAGCCGGCGGTGGGGGGGGGACACACAGACAGCGGTGCCCCCCCACCGCCCGGGGCGGCCCTCCGCATTAGGGGCTTCGTTAGGACGACGGCGCGGGGGCCATTATTAATATTGCTGTCTGGGGGGCCCGGTCCCCGCCATCCCATCGCCCATGAAATATTGGCCGGCGCCGCCAATCGCCATTCCCATTATCCGCGACATTACGGGAGATAATGACAGAAAAAAACACACACACACCCCCCTGCCCGGCTGGCGGGGGGGTCCGGGGGCAGCGGGCGCTCATCGGGGTTCCCAGCCCCCCCCCCCCCGCACCCCGCTGCCGTCACCCCCGGTGTCTGTGTCCCTCGGGATGGGGACGGGGGGTGCTGTGGGTGGAGGGGACGTCGCAGCGGGGTGTGGATGGCCGGGACACGCAGTCCCAGGCAAAGAGCCCCCCAAAATGTTGGGGTCCCCTGCAGGTCCTTGTCCCCTCCCCGGCTGTCCCCCCCCCCCACACACACTGGGTGACTGGCACCAGGGGGGCTGCGGGAGGGGGGACGGTGGCCCCGGGGGGCTGGGGGCTGGGTTTGCTCCAGAAACCGCAGACAAAGGGACGAGGCAGGGATGGGGACGGGGACCCCGGCCCCGTGGCTGTGTCACCCCCCCCCCGGCTCCGCTGGTGCTGGGGACCGGCTCTGCCTCCCCCTCCGCGGCTGGGGGGGCCCCGGCTGCTGCTCCGTCTCACCTGCCAGGGAGGAATTTAATTACCAATTAAGGGGCCTTCCATCTGTTTGAGGCCTGCCCGAGCGCTCCCGCTCCCCTTTAATTACATCGCTGACAGCCATTTCGCTCAATTAGCTGGGAAGCGCAGCAGAGAGCCGGCGCGGGGGCAGCCCCCCAGCCCTGCCATCTGGGGGGCTGCGCGACCAACCCCCCCCGGCGCCCCCCATGCTGTCCCCAGCCATCCCCATGGCTGTCCCCGTGCCAGCCGGCCCCGTGCCCTTGCCTGTCCCGTGCATCCCTCCCTGCATCCCTTCATCCCTCGATCCACCCCCGCATCCCTTTGTGCCTCCATCTATCCCTGTATCTTTTCCTGCATCCCTCCCGCCATCCCTGCATCCCTTCATCCCTCCCTCCCTCCATCCCCGCATCCTTTCCTGCCTCCCTCCATCCATCCCTGCATCGCTTTGTGCCTCCATCCATCCCTGCATCTTTTCCTGCATCCCTTCATCCCTCCCTCCATCCCTCCCTGCATCCCTTCATCCCTCCATCCATCCCTGTATCCCTTTGTGCCTCCCTCCATCCCTGCATCCTTCCATCCCTCCCTCCATCCCCGCATCCTTTCCTGCATCCCTCCATCCATCCCTGCATCCCTCTGTCCCTCTCCTTCCATCTTTCCCTCCATCCCTCCCTCCATCTCTCCCCACATCCTTTCCTGCATCCCTCCATCCCTGCATCTGTCCCTCCATCTATCCCTGCATCTTTTCCTGCATCCCTTCATCCCTCCATCCATCCCCGTATCCCTTTGTGCCTCCCTCCATCCCTGCATCCTTCCATCCCTGCCTCCCTCCACCCCTGCATCCTTTCCTGCATCCCCCCCATCCCTCTATCCTTCCCTGCGCAGGGTGCTCTCACCCCTCCTCACCCCCTCCACCCCCCTCTCAGCCAATTTTTAGGGGGCAGGAGCCGTCCCCAGGGTCTCCAGGGGTGGGGAGGGCAGAGAGGGGCTGGGGCTGCCCCCCCCGGCCCCCCCCCCCCGGGCTCTGCCCATGTTCTCCCTGGGGCAGAGGCTGCAGCTGCTCATCGGGCTCTAAATCCCCCGTTACAACAATGGGGCCGGGGGGGGGGGACAGCGGCCCCCGCGCACCGGGGAGGGATGGATCGGCCGGGGGGGGCGGGGGGGGGTAGCGCTGCTCCGCGGCCCCCCGGAGCCAGCTCGGGGGTCTCGGGGGCTCCCGCGGATCCACGGCGGGGGTGGGAGGAACGGAGCGAAGGGCAGAGTCGGGGCACCGGGGAGGGGAAAATCCTCGGGGTTCATCTCTGGGGGCGCCCCGGGCCGGAGGAGGGGCCGTGTGTGCGTCCCCCCCCCACCCCCGGCCAGCAGCGCCCGCGGGTGTGATGAGTTGGGGGGGGCTCAGTCAGGGGTTTTGGAGGGATGGGGGCTTATTGTGTGGCCAAACCCCCCCCGCGCGGCCAGGGAGGGGGGTGGCCGGTCCCCGAGGACAGAGGACGGGGGTCCCTGGCCCCGTGCCCCCCGCCCCGAGGTGGGGATTGCTGCGGCGGGGCCGGGCCATCCATCACCGGGACAGCCCGGGGAAAGGCGAGAGGGGCCCCCTCCCCCGACACCCCAACCCCTGCCCCCCCCTCCCCGGCCCCGGGGGCTTTTCTTCCTCCTCCCTCCCTTTCTCTTCCCTCCCCCCCCGGCCGGGAGACAAAACCCGCCTGACAAGATGGAGGCCGGGCCATCAATCAAGGCGGCCGCTGGAACCATCCCCCCCCCGGCTAATGAATCCCCTTCCCGGCCCGCCACCGTGGCACCCCCCCACCCCGGTCACCCCCATCATCTCCCCCGTGGAGTCGGGGTCCCAGCTTGGGGGGGGGGGGGGGGATGGAGCAAGGGGGACGGAGGTGACCCGAGTGCAGGGTGACGTGGGGTTGGGGGTGGCGTAGGATTGGGGGTGACATGGGATTGGGGGGGGGGGGGGTGACATCGTTTGGGGGTGATATGGCCTTGGGGGTGATATGGCTTCGGGGGGGGGGGCATGTCTCTGGGGGTGACATGGGGTCGGAGGGGTGATGTGGCTCTGGGGGTGACATGGAGCCAGGCTGGGGGGGCTTCGGGGTGCCGGGTGGCACAGACGCAGGCTGCCAGGATTTGGGGGGGGGGGGGGGGGGGGAATGTCTCGTGGCTGTGGGGGCCAGCGTGGGTTTGGGGGTGGCCTGGCCGGCGGGGGTGACCGTGCTGTGGGTCCGGCCAGCGGGGATGTGGGGCTGGTGGCCCCCGTCCCCGTCTCTCCCGGGGAAGCGCCCTGCTCCGCTCAGTCCCGGTGCGCCCCGTCCCCCGTGAGTGACATCTCGCCCCCCCGCCCCCCCCCCCCCCCCCCCCAGCCCCGCGGTCCCCGGGGACCGAAGCCCCTTTGTCCCCGGGCCCGTCGCCTGCTACGGCGCCTTTGTCCCCGTGTCACTTGGGGGGCACCAGCTGTCATGGCCGGGGACCGCGGGGCCTTCGCGCTCCTCCTCCTCCTCCTCTTTGTTCTCCGCTCCCACGCTGGGGCTCTCCGCCATGGGGAGGGAGAGGGGGACCCGGTGTCCCCTCCCCAAGGAGCAGCTGGGGGACACACAGCCCCGCCATGATGGGGCAACCCCCCCCCCCCCGCCAGCCCGGGCACCCCCGGGGAGCAGACGGGGCCTCGGGGTGGTTTTTGGGGTGCCCCATCCAGCCCAGGCCGGGGTCCCCGGTCTTGGGGTGCCGCTGGTGGGGGGGGGACCCTGGGGCGGGGGGTCCCCAGGGTGGGAAACCACCGCCTGCCAGCCCCCCATGGCCCCCCCCAGTTTTTGGGTGTGAGGGGGACCCACCAAGCGCTGGCCTTTGTTGCCCACTGCGGGGGGCAGATCCAGGACGGGGGGGGCGGTGAGCTCCTGGGGGGGACATGGTGGGGTGGGAGTGTTCGGCTGGGACCCTCCCTGCTCGGGGACACGGGGGGGGGGACGTGGGGACACAAGGGACCCGGGGCTGGGGGTGTGGCTGGGTGGGGGGTGCACAGAAGGGTGCCGGGGGGGGGCTGTGTGTGTCCCGGATGCGGGGACATCTGCCTGGGCCCCCCCGGAGGACGCGGGCAGCTCTGCCAGCTGCTGTCCCTGCCCGTCCCTCCGGGGGGGTCCCGGGGGGGGACACAAACACCATCCATCAACGTCCGCTCGGGGTGCAGCCACCCCCCGCAGCCCCCCCGGCTCGGGAGCGCCCCTGCAGCTGGGCTGGGGTGGGAGGGGGTCGGGGGCGGATGTGGGGAAGACTTTGGGGTGTCCCTCGTGTTTTGGGGGGGGGGTGACACGAACCTTTGGAGTCCACGTGGCTGCGGGGTGACCCCGGGAGGGGGCGGGGTGTGTATGTGGGGGGGAAACCGGGGGGGTGGAGGGGGTCACAAGGGTGGGGGGTGAGTGTCCCACAGCAGGGGCGTCCCTAGGATGGGGGGGCGGGGGGGTGTCCCGAAGGGCGAGGAGTCCCTGTGATGGGGGGGGGGCCGCTGGGGTTGGGGGTGTTCAAGGGGAGGATCCCTGGGATTTGGGGAATCCCGGGGGTGGGGGGAAGATGATGGGAAGGGTCTGGGTGACGGTCTAGGGGTGTCCCAGACCCGGGGGGGTCCCGGGAGGGGGGTTGGGTGGTGGTCCTGGGCCGGGGGCTCTCAAGGCGGGGGCTCCCGGCCGTTCCCCCCGGCCGCCGGCAGGGGGCGCTGCAGGATAGTGAATGGACAGGCCGGGAGGGGCGGGGCATCCGTGGAGGGGCGGGGCTAAGACGGGAAGGGGCGGTGTCACGCACCATATAAGGGGCGTTCCCGCGCGCGGCTGGGTTATGCAAAGTGGGCCGGGCCCCCGCCAGGGAGCGGCGAGCAAGAGCCGCGCTGCGGCCGCGGCGTTAGGGAGCGTCGCGCAAGAAGCGGTGGCGGTTTCTTGGTGGGGTCGGGGGGGGGGGGTGGTCCCCAGGCTCGGGAGGGTCCTCAGGGCGGGGGGTTCCCAGGAAGTGGGGGGAGGCCAAGGCAGGGGGGGTGTCCTTAGGCTGGTGCAGCGTGACAGTGGCAGAGCAGACTGCGCTTGGCTGTGGGTGCAAGCACTGTGGCTGCCCCACGCACGGCACCTACCGGTGGGCAGCATTTGGGTGCTGCCCCCATCCCCACCCGCCATGGCAGGGAGAGGGTGGGGGGCTCCTCTCTTTAACCAGACCCACACCACGACTGTGGGGTCCTGCAGCCTCCAGCCAGCCCTGGGCCACCCTGTGCCAGACCCCATTGACCTGTGGTGGCTTGAAATGATGAACCCCTAGAGTGGGATTGAACAGAAAAACCCATAAATCTCACCTTTTTACCTCCAAAGGAAACGCTTCAAAGAGCAAAACTCAGCGGTGGCCCCAGCTGAGCCCCCAGTGCCTGACCTTGACGGGCGACGTGCCCACGGGGACCCACCACCTGACATGGCTGATGGAGAGAGGATGCCAAACCGGGGAGGAAAACTTTATTTGTAGCCGGCTCCAGGCAGGAGCAAGCGGGAACGGTGAACCAGTCCTCCCTCATTAGCGCTTAATTTTTCCCCCAATATTATTAACGCTGGGGGAGGATAAGAGACCTGCTGAAGGGCTTCTGGAGGCGGCACGGCCAGGGAGGGGGTGTCTGGGGGACGTAGGCTGGGGTGGGAGCGGGGGGATGCCGGGGAAGGTCCGTGTGTCCCCCTGCCCACTGTCCCCTGGTGCTGGGGTCCCCCCTTTCCAGCCAGTCCCTCCGAGGGGAGACCCCGGCGCCGTCACGCCAGCGGGGATGGTTCGCTGTGCGCCCTGGTGGGCTGCAGGACCTGTGAGAGACGACGGGGACGGGGTCAGGCTGAGCTCGGGGTGCCCTTACCGGCCCGTGGGACCCCGTGCTGGGGTGACAACAGGAGCGGGACCCAGGTGTGTCCCATTTCCATCCTGATGGGTAAAACCGGGCAGCCCACCCCCTCATTCGCGAGGCTAACGAAGTGCTTACCTGGGACACGCTCTGCTCAGACAGAGGGTTGTTACCACCCTGGGGGAGGGAAGGGGGCTGGCAGATTTAGGAGGGGGGGTCAAGGGGACCCACTGGGTGCCCTGACGTGGGGAGCACCCCCTCGGTGCCCATCACCCACGAGGCTGCTGCAGTCGGGAGCTTCCTGGCAGCAGCCGGATCCCAACCCCTATCCCTGCTGGACCCCGACCCCAATCCCTGCCCATCCCAGCCAGACCCTGACCCCAGTCCCTACCCATCCTGGCTGGACCCCGACCCCAATCCCATCCCTGCCCATCCCAGCCGGACCCCCGGCACAGGGAAGTGTCTGCACCTCCTCGGCGCTGCCTATTTGCGGCCGCCAGCGTCCCTCGTGTCCCCCTGCTCCGAGCCGCCTGCCAGATAGTCGAAGAGGACGAAGCCATACGCTGCCGGCTCCGGGCCCTGGCGGGGGGGAGAGAGGCTGAGGAGGGTGGGGGAAGGCAGAGGAGGGTGGAGGAAGGCCATGGGATGGGATGGCCGGACTCACCCGCAGGCTCAGCCGCTGGATCACTTGCTGGGGGTCGCTCTCCAGGATCACCCTGCGGAGCAGCGCGGTGCTGGCACCATCCCACAGGGATCCCCCTGGCAGGGCTCCCTCCCGATCCTGGCTGCACCCCGCCGGGCATCGCCGCCACCGCCCCGGGGCTCAGCTTCCCTCCCTGTGCAAAGCTCTGGGATGCCCTGACAAAGGCTGGAGGAAGAGCTGCTGCCATGGTGGCAAACCGGGGTGCCCAGCTCCCCCTCGGCACCCTGAGACAGGGACAGCCCCTTCCCAGCACCCAGGGGGACGATGCCACCCCCTGTCCCTGCAACGGGGGGCTGCTTCTCCCCCTCCATCCCCCCCAGCAGGAGCTCACCCTCTGTCCACGATCTCATCCACCACCAGGAATGTCCCCTCCATGTTGTCCAGCAGCAAGCGCTTCTCCACCTCCTTCCTGCAAGCGGGTGGGAGATGTCACTGCACCCAGTCACAGTTACGGGCCCGGGGACCCGTGCCATCCCAAAGCAGCCACCGGGGTGTTAGGAGACAGGGGTTTCGTGTCAGCTCATGGGGGGCCACCTGGGACGAGCTGCTGCCCCATGCCCTGCCTCAGTTTCCCCACCCGAGGCACAGGGGTCTGGGGACTCACTGCAGGAGGTGGCCGAGGGTGTCGAGGAGGCAGGCGAGCACGGTCGACAGCATCAGCTGTGGGAGAAGGGGGGTGTCAGTGGGGCCACGGGGGGTCCCCAGGGCTGCCCCGCTCCCCCCCACCCTACCTCATTCTCCTGGCAGCCCCCCACCACGTAGAAGAAGAGGTCGGCGCTGCTCCTGTAGACCACGGTGAGTCCTTCCAGACAGGCGACCTCCCCTGGGGACACGGGATGGTGCTGGTGTCCCCCAGGACTGTGCCGAGGCGACACTGCTTCCAGCCTGGTGCCCCCCCAGCATTAAACCTTTTGCAACCGTGTGTCCCCCCCCAGCTCCCGACTGCAGAAGCTCCTGAGCGGAATCCCCCCCCTCACCGCCTGCCCGGTAGGTCTTGCTGAAGATGCTCCTCTCGAAGGCCGCCTGCTCCTTGGCCGTGGGGAAGGTGCCATCGTAGTACTGCAGGGACAGGCAGGGGGGACGGTGACGGCAGGGTGGGTAGCAGGGGTCCTGCACCGGGGGGGTGGGTGCTGGGACCCCCAAAGCCCCTGCTGGGGCCCCCCAAGCCCCTGCAGCCTGGCAGAGGGGAGATGCCTGAGCCAGGGGGGCTGGGAGACCTGGGCAGCACCTGCTGGGGAAACTGAGGCACGGGGGGGGGGCAGGGGGCGGGCTTCACCTTGGCCAGGAGACGTTGGCCGAGGCTGTCCAGGATGAGCAGGGCCTTCACGGTGTACAGGGAGGGCTCCTGGGGGAGAGGGGCCGGGGGGCTCAGCCACCCCCAGCCCACCCTGGGGAGATCCTACCCTGGATTCTCTCCCTTGGGGTCCCCCCAAGGTCTGGATTTTGGGACCCCCTTTGATCCCCCGTCCTGCCCCCACTGCCCCCCTGCTCCCTGCCCTGCACCCCCGTTTCTCCCCATTCCCCCCCCCCGAATTCCATGTCCCCATTTCTCCCCCTTGGTTCCCCACTCCCCCTGTCCCCCTCCTCCCACCAAGAGACCTTTCCCCTCCCGTTGCCCACCCTTTCCCCCCGGTCCCCACCATTTATCCCCATCGCCCCCCCGTCCCCCCCTCCGATGTTGCCCCTCTTCTATTTTTCCCCTGCGTTTTTTCCTCCCCGTGTCCCCCCCCCCATGTTTTTCCTCCCGTTTTTTTCCCGTTCCCCCACCTTTCTCCCCGCTTTTCCCCGTTTTTCCCCCTTATCTCCCCGCTCCCCTCGCCCCCCACCCCCGGTCGCACGAAGTTCCCGATGGGGGTGCGGAGCCCCGGTCCCGTACCGGCCCCGCGGGCTCCATGGCTCCGCCGCCGCGGGCCCCCCCGCGCTGCCGTGCCCGCCCCAACCCGGCCCGCTCCGCCCCGGTCCCCGCATCCCCCCCCGCAGTAGGGGAGGTAAAGGAGGGGGTCCCCCCGCCAGAGGTCCCGCACCCCAGTGTGCTGCCGTGTGTGGACGTAGTGGGGAAATGGGGGGGACACACACGTGTGGCCGTGGGGGGCTGCTCCCCTGGTGCCCCCCTCCCCGCACCCTGGCACCTCCTTTGGGAAAGAACCCACCTGGGGGGGGGTAGTGGGGTGGGATGGAGGCTGGGACCCCCCCGCACCCCGAATTGGGGGGTTCAGGGAAGTCCCGGGGGAGCGGGCGGGGGGCTCAGCAGTGGACAGGGAGGGGTCACCCCTCACCGAACCTCTGCTGCCTTTAATTTGGGGTCACCAAATTGGGGTGGAGGGTCCTGGCAGCTGGTGGGTGCAAGCGCATCCCTGCTGTGGGTTCTGCTGGGGGGGCAGTATCCCCCCCGGCTGCCATCACGGGGGATCCTGGCCATGGGGCACAGCCCCCAGTGCCCCCGCTCCTGTCAACTGGCCTCTCCAGGTGGCGTTTGCCGGTGACTCACTGGTTGCACCCAAATCACCCTTGTTTGCTTTTACCTCTGGGGCTGGAGATTTTCCCCACGGTGGGGGCTCAGCCCACGGGGGAACCCCGGCCACAGCCCTGGGGCGAGGGCCAGAGGGACACACCATGCCCAGAGCCACCCCACCAGAGGGACACTGCTCCCCCCGGGCTGTCCCCAGCTGTTCCCACGGTCAAAAAGGAAGCGGGGGGGGCACAGTTTTCCTGTGGGAGCACTGGGGAAGGGGGTGTCTGTGCCCCCCTGACGGGCACGAAGCACTGAAAGGCTTTTGCCTGGGAGCTGGGCAGGCTGCAGGGCCAGGGACGCCTGCCAGCCCTCCAAATAGTCCTGGGGGGACACTAAAAATAACGCAGCTCGGGTTGCCGGTGGGAGGCTGACCATGGTGGGAGGGTTTTAGGACACTCCCATAGACCCTTTTCCCCATGAGGTGCAGGGGGGGGACGGGGAGATGGTGCCCGAATAAAGCTCTCAAGCACGGCAGCCCCGCAGCAAACCGTCGGTGGCCATCGGGGTGGGCAGGACCCCCAGATTTCCCACCCGGCGAGCAACGTGCCGAGCGGTGGCTCTCGGTCCCGCTGGGCTCTGGCAATGGGGCCGAGCCCCTCTGCCCCCCGGGGCCGCCACCGTTGCCTCAGCAAATTGCTGGTTGTGGCACGACGTGGGCTGTGGCCGCACCCCGGCTTTTGTGGGTGTTTCGTGGCTTGTTTTCCAGGAGGAGATTAGCGAGACGGAGCAGCCGGGGCAGAGTGAGCCCGTGACCCAGAATCGTTTGGATCCAAGTGCTTCCAAGCTCCTCGCCACCTTCCCCTGGCTGCTCCAGCCCCTCTCCTTGCCTTGCCTGTCTCCCTGGATGATCTGCAGCATCCCTGCTCGCAGCATTGGGGCTCTCTGGGTTTAGGGGGATGCACAGCCTGTCCCCCGTCTCTCAGCCGTGCTGTTGAGCATGGTCCTTGCCATAAAAAAAGGGGGCTCTGCTCCCGCTGCTGCCCTGGGCAGACACCCCCAGCTGGGAAACCTCACCCTGCTGCGAGGTGTCAGAGCCCGCACTCGTTTTCCACTGTTTTTTTTCGGATGAACTATTGTCTCTGGCATCCTGTTTGTCCCGGCAAGTTTCTGGGGCAGGGAAGAGGGTGTCTGGTTTTGGCAGCTGCCGCCGCTCCAGGCAGCTGCAGCGTTGCAGGAATAGCAGGCAGGGGTGGTGCTGCCCTTACCTCCTACCTGCCTGCCTCCACTGCCGGCTGCCCCTCGCCCCGTGGGCGCTGGCATTGATTTGGGCAGGAAGCCGGCGCCAATCGATGAGGGAAGGTATTAAATAACCTGCTCACAGGTGACAGTTTTAACACCGACCCCGCTCCGTGCTTAGTTATTTAAATACTTCATGGAGTTCCCGTGGGTGATCTGGTGGTTGATTATCCCAGAGAGGTGAGGATGGGACAGGGGCCTGATGCCGGCTGTTTCACAGCACCTTTCTGCCTCTGCTCCTGCAGCTCTAACAGAAGATCCCGGCGCTTTTTGTCGAGTGGCTTCAGAGCCACTGGCTTCATGTGCTGATGGTGCTGGCGTGGGTCCTCGAGCACCTGGGGAGGTGGTTGGGGTGAGTTGCAGCCTTTCCCTCACCTCCGCTGGGTAGTTACTGTCTCAAAAGGCATCTAACATCGAGACCTTGGTTGCTCAGTCAAACTCAAACTGGCCGGTGGGTTCCCCCATGATGAGCCGCGGCACTCATGGGATGACCCATGGACAGTGCGACTGTTTTAGGCCAACAAGTGACGGCCAGACACACAGGCAGCACCTGGCTCGTGAGCTGCAGTGTGGTGGCTCTGTGTGGTGGGGAGCCCCATCCTGCTCCAAGCCCTAGCACCCCAGAGTCGCGGCGTTCCCCCGGGGCTGCCCCCTTCCCTGCGGCTCTTGGCCAACCCAGGTCGGGGCAGGGAGTTTCCTCTCTCCGACAGCCATTTGCACCTCCAGCAGCTCCCATTGCCACAGGCGAGGAGATGCGGACCAGGAGAGCTTGCTTTTCTCAACCCAAAACCAGACCTGGGCGTAATGAGCAGGGGTATGCCGACTGGGCAGCTGCTGGAGCGTGAAATTAAAGACTTTTAATTAGCAAAGGGCTGGAGCAATGAAGAAAGTAAACCATAGGGTTTGCAGGCGATGCCCTGGCTGCGCTCCCAGCCCCGCCACTGACTCACTGGGGGCCCGAGGCGAAGCTCCAGGTTCGGCTTTGACTCACTCCTTCCATCTGCAAGTGGCTTCGCGCCTGCGCTGCGCCGGGGACCTGCGAGGGCCGCGGGTGAGCGCAGGGCAGGGCCGTGTTTAGACAGTGTTATCGGCCCCGGGGCCTGTGGCAGCGCAGAGGAGGCTCCTGGGCCACTCCGGGGGAGCCAGCAAGGCCGAGGCGCCATGTCCTGTGTGGGCCCGGGAGCTGGGGTGTGGGCCTGGGAGCTGGGGTGTGGGCCCGGAGCAGGCCCAGAGCTCCCTCTGCCCGCGGGAGGTGTCGGGATTGGGGACCCCGGGGACACGAGGGCCCCCCTGTCGGTGGCGGGGCGAAGGACGCTCTGCCATGGCGGCCCCAGGCCTCGCCCTGCGCCGGGGCCGGGGGCGCCCGGTGCCATGGCAACAGCTGCGGGGCGAGGGGGGGGCGGTGTTTCCGCGCCGCGGGGATTGGTGCGCGCCGCTGGCAGTCAAGCGCCCAGACCGGGCGGCTGGCTCCTGCGCGTCGTCTCATTGGCCACTGCCGCTGTTGCTCGACGGAGACTTCGCGTTCCATTGGGCCGAGGCGTTGTCACTCAAACGCCGCTGGGGGCGGGTCGCCTAACCTCGCTTCTCCGCTCCCATTGGCCTAGCGCCCGACCGCCGGGCCAAGCACAGCGGCCTGCGGCGCTGTGGGCGCGCCGATTGGCCGCTCGGCCTGCCCATCCGGGCGGCGGCGGGGGCGGGCGCAACGCCTGACCGCCGCTTGCCATTGGCCCGCCGCTCCCTCCCGCCTCCCCATGGCGGGCGCTGATTGGCGGCGACGCCGCGTGAGGCGGGAGGGGGGAGGTGGTTGGGCCAGGGCGGGGAGCGGGAGCGGGGCCGGCGGCGGCGGCGGCGGGGCCGGGAGCGAGCGGCGGCGGCGGCGGCGAGCGGGTAGCGGCGGGCGGAGGAGCCGGGACTGCGGCGAGGGGTGCGGGGGGCGCGGGCCGGGCCGGGGCTGGGCGACGCTGAGGGGCGCGGGGCGGGCGGCCATGAGGGGCCGGCGCTGAGGGGACGGCGAGGCCGCGCGCGGGGGGGCGGGTCACGAGGCGCGGGGGGGGTCTTAAAGGGCCCCGGGGGGGCTTAAAGGGCCCTGCAGGGGGGGGGTGTGTCCCACCGGCCCCCACGCTTGGCAGCGCTGGGATCCCGGGAGGGGAGAACGGGCAGAGCCGGGGCCTTGGCGGCTCCTCCCGGGAGCCGCCCCGCCGGGCCGGGTGGGGCGAGCCCCGGAGCCCCCACCAGCGCGGGGGGTGGTCGGGGGTGTTTTGCCCCACCCCCGCCCCGAGAGCTGCTGGAAAGCGGGTTGAGGAGTGAAAGGGAGTCGGGGCTGGATTCCTTCAGAGAGAGGGGAAGTTGACGCACCGGCCTAAGAATAGCTCCGGGAGGGGAAGCACGGGCAGTATTGTCACCAGAGGTAACCTCCGCCGGGGGGGGTGTGTGTGTGTGTGTGTCTGTGCCCCCCGCCCCGTGTCAAGAAAATCATCGTTCTGGAGTGAAATTGGCTCGGCTTCCCCGGGCCCCGCGCGTGGGGGACCCGCCGGTGTAGTAGGTCCATGTGCAATGTTTAGGGTGGTGTCTGTTCGGTGCGTTATCGCCTGCCCTCTCGGGTTGCGTTTCAGCCGCTGATGAAATTGCAGCCGGAGAGCGGAGGAGTCTTTGGACCTTCCCAACATCGGGACCTTTGAGTGGTAAAAGGCTCCTTCAGGAAGCTTCGCGGAGCAGAAGAGGGGAAGAAAAGAGCAGGCGGCTGTCGGAGGGAGCGGACCCCGTCCCGGAGTGTGGGGCATTGGGGGGGCGAGAGGAAGTCGCTGTATGTGGAGTTTTTGGACAGTAAGTCACGTGGATTTTGATGTAGCTGCATGGTCTGTGTTCCCAAACAGTTGCGAAGAAGAGGAAGGGGCGAGAGAGGGTGGAGGCTGTCATCTGGGGAGGGTTTGTTGCTTCTCGAGATTTAAATCTTTAATTACACTCTGCTGGCTGACCGGTGAGTTCCAGAATTTGAAAAGAAAAACAAAGTCGTCCTGAACCCAAAGTCTTGAATCTTCTTTGAACTTTTATCCTGTTTAGTGATAATTCGAATGCTGAAGTCGTTGCTTTATTTTGTTTGTTTAAAAGTGGGGCAGAGGAAAGACAAACCCAACCAACCTGTTGTGTGGAGAATTCATCTGACGCTGGGTTTTGGTGTTTTGTTTTTTGTTTTTTTTTAGTTCCCAAACCCTCCACCTGTTTTCTTTTCTCCTCTGCCAGAAATGCTTTCTCTGAAGAAATACTTCACTGAAGGCCTCATCCAGTTCACCATTCTGCTCAGCTTGATCGGCGTTCGCGTGGACGTGGACACCTACCTGAACTCGCAGCTCCCTCCTCTGCGGGAGATCATTCTTGGCCAGAGCTCTGCTTACACCCAGACACAGTTTCACAACCTGCGTAACACCTTGGATGGATATGGCATCCACCCAAAAAGCGTAGACCTGGACTATTACTTCACCGCTCGCAGGCTGCTCAACCAGGTGAGGGCCCTGGACAGGTTTCAGGTGCCCACCACTGAAGTCAATGCCTGGTTGGTGCACAGAGACCCCGAAGGCTCCGTGTCCGGCAGCCAGCCCAGCGCCGGCATCGCCCTAGAGAACGGCAGCGGCCTGCAGGATGGCAACAGTCCCGACAACGGGGTGAGGGAGAGTGGAGCAGAGCAGGGTTTTGGGGAAGAACTGGAAGATTTGGGAGCGGTGGCTGCCCCGGTGAATGGAGACCTGACCAAAGAGGTAGGCAGGACCTTCTTTCGCCTGTGGCGGGGGGGAAGGGTAGCCCTTGGGGGGGGCTCGTGCGCTCTGGTACCCATCCGAGTGAGCGGTACTTTGTACGTTGTGGGTGTTTAGCGCCTGGGAAAAGTGGGTCCACACTTGGGAGTGGCGTAATACAAAAGGAGGGGGGTATGCGTGCCGTGGGTTTTTCCTTTTTGTTTGTTTTATTCTTGCTCTGAAAGTAATAGTGAAAGGAGAGGGAAAGGGTTGGGGTCATCGTCTCAACCTGTGTGCATAGCTTTGTGTTGTGAAACCCATAAAACCAGGCTGGGAAATAAACAGGGGCATTGGGTAACAGCCTCAGCCCAGGTGTCGAGCGGGTGGTTGGGTTACTTGGCTCTGGAGTTCATCCAGTGGCGGTGTTTGTTGCTTGGTTTTCATCACAGACGGGTGGGGAGAGGTGAACTGGAAAGCGGGTGGTTTTTTTTGTTTTGTTTTTTCTTTTTTTTTTTCTGTCTGAGTGCAACCTTTCGGAGGCTGTGATGCAATGCCGGGCCCCGGGAGCTGCTGCTCTTTTTCCTTTTTGGCACCGCTCTCTTTGTCACGGCATGTTCAGCGTCTCCCTGGCTGCCGCGTGGGGGATGTTAGTGCTGATTTGCAGCGTCGGGTCCTTTCCAGCGTCGCTCTTGTGTCTCGTAAATTGTATCTCGGAGGCGGCTGGGCATGGGGAGAGCCCAGCTCGACTGCTGTCACCCCTGTCCCCTGCGGCGAGGGGTGGTCAGCGTGGCAGGCAGCTGTCGCGGGTGCCAGGGGGCTTTTGTGGTGTCAGAGCAGCAGCAGGCAGGGAATGGCATGAGCAAAGCGGTGTGAAGGCCTGCGTGCCCGAGAGACAAAGGTGACGGTTGTTTGGGGTCTGGTATTGACGGAGGAGGAGCGGGATGCTGCCGTGGATGGTGCCTCGGCTGTACCTGCCAGCAGCTTTTCCCCTTCCCGGGGGAATCTCCCAGCTCTGGTGGTGCTGGGGCTGCGGGACAGAATGAAAATCCCACTCTGGGTTTGCAACCAGCGACCTTGGAGGTGTCAACGAGCGGAGCGTCGGTCAGAGGGTCACAGAACGCACAACTGTTCACGCATTCAGCTTTTTCCCTGATAAATGAGAGGGGTGATTCCCTGCCTTGGGAACGGGGAAGAATTTGATGAAATGCCGCGTACAAGGTCACGCGCAGCCCGTGGAAGACTCCGCTCTCCCTCCCTGGTCGTCTTGGCTGAGGGTGTCGGGTGTGGGGAGCCTTTCAAGCGCGGTGTGGAGAAACCGGGGTCGGGTTTTCGAGAGAAATGCTGCGGATTTGGGAGGCGAGAGGCCGCTGACACCGCTCTTTCCCAGCAGCCTCGTTATTTCTGTCTTTAAAACCCCAGTCCTGCGTTCGATGTTGTTGCAAACCCATCCAGCTCGGGCTGGAATTGCTGAAGCGAAACCCCCAGGCGATGCCGGGAGGGAATCGTGCTCCTCCGGGGCAGGGTGGGGGGCTCAGGCTCTGCACCGTCCCCGCCCTGGGTCTCAGGCACCCGTCCTCTTCCTCAGGTCTCTACTTTCTCTCTCTTTTTCCCCCAAATGCCTGGCTTGCAGGGGAGGGGAGGGTGTTACTGCACCTGCGAGGTGTGCAGGGCGCCAGGAACTCCCGTCCGCCGGCCCGCCTCGCGCGCCCGCGTCACGCTGTCACATCATCACGCCGCCACCCCGTCACGCCGCCCGCTCGTCCCCCCCCAGGGCCCCCAGCCGCGCTCGCTGCCGCTGTAACGCTTCAAAGCCCCGAGTCTTATTTCAAAGCATTTTTTGGGGTTTTTTTTTTTTTTTTTTTGTATTTTTTTGCTGTCTTTGTCTGGAATCTTGGCTCCCCACGGGAGACGCTGAGCAGCCGCCCAGCCCTTCCCATGGGAATTCAGTGCGGCTGCCTCTGGAAAGGCACCTGCAGGGCTCGATCCGGCCCCCCCTCCCCCCTTCCTGAGGTGGAGGATGATGATGGTGACAATATGCAGATGGCTTTAGGGCCGGGGTTTAAATTTTTCCATGACTTTCCCCGGCACTTAAAATATTGCAATTCCCCGCAGGCCAGGCGCAACCTTGCTCGGGGAATATGGCTGTTATTAATAATTTCAGGAGCTGGAGCTCGCCCTTGGGTGCGGTGTGGGGTTTGGGAGGGGGGAAGGGGGGGACTGCAGCAGGAATCAGCCAAAATGGGGGATTCAATTTTTAAAAAAATCTTTAATTTCTATTTTTTTTCTGAAATCCGTTCCTCGCTATCCTGGGTTTAATCCCTGGGACTTTTCCCTGCAGCATTGGGGGTGGGGACGGCGGGAGGCATCCGCTGCCCGGTGCCGTCTCCACAACAGCAGGATAAAAATACGCGGCCGCCAGACATGTGATGAGCTGCTGGTGCTCAGCCCGGTGCCCCCTCCCGCTGCCCCCCGGCTGGGGACGGGGGCGGGGGGAGATCTCCTTACACTTGGCCTCGCCTCCCCAGCGCCCGTGGTTACCGCCCGCCCCCGGTGCCCGTTGTGAGGGACCGCGGGGGGGTGCGAGGAGCATCGAGGAGGTCCTACGGGGGGGTGGGGAGAGTCCCCTCCAGGCCCGGCCCTACCGGGGGAGGCGGTCGGGGTCTCCCGGGGGAGGGGGAAGCCAAGGTCACCCTGGCATGTCCGCCCTCCTGGGGGTGCTCCGGGCCGCTCCCCCCCCCCCCCCCCCCCCCCGGTGCGGCGCAGGGCGAGGCCGGGCCCGGGGCGGGGGGGGGCGTCCGCGCTGCGCCAGGGCGGGGGAGCGGCCCGGTGGGCGCCGCGCGGCCGCTGCGCCGCTTCCCATTGGCCGAGGCGTCGCCCCCCCGTCGCCGAGGATTGGCCGGGGCGTTGTCCCTCCCCACCCCTCGCCGGCGCGGATTGGCGGAGCCGCGCCGCCGCCCGGGCGCGGGGGCGGGGTTTGGCGGCCCATTGGCCGGGCGGGGGGCGTGGCCCGGCGGCGCCGCATCCCGGCGGGGCGGGGCGGGGGCGGGGCTTGGCGCCGCCGCAGCCACGGTACCGGCGGGGGAGGGGCGGGCGGGGCGCGCCGCAGCCCGGCCCGGGCAGGGCGGCGGGAGCCGAGCCCAGCCGAGCCCGGCCCAACGGAGCCGGGGGTGGGGGGCGAGGCGAAGGGGGGCTCCTGCCGCCGCAGCCCGGGGCCGCGGGCACCTGTGGCCGGTGGGGCGGAGCGGAGCGCGGCTCCCCCAGCCGCCGCCCCGACCGGCGATGCGTGCGCGGCGCCGCGCCCCGACCATCCCGCCCCTCCGGGGACCATGATCGGCGTGCGCCGCGGCCCGGGCGGCAGCTGGGGACATGAGAAAGGTACCGGGGGTCGCTGCCGGGGGAGGCGGGGGGAAGGGGGCGGCCGCTCCCCGCTGCCGCGGGGATGCTGCCGGCGGGGCGGGAGGTGGGGGAGGCGCGGCGGGGCGGAGGCCGGCGGCGGCCGGGGCGCAGGGCAGGCTGGATGGCCGGGGGAGGGCGGCGGGGGCGCTGCGGTCAGCCGTGGGGCGAGGGACAGCCCGGGGACGGCGAGGGGCAGCCCGGGGACGGCGGCGGCGGCGGCTGAAGTTGCATCAGGTGGGTGGAAATGCGGGGATTTTCCTACCGGCGCACCCCACCCCTTATGCAAATGGCCGGGATGGCACCACGGGCTGATGCAAGGCGGGCACGGCGCAGCCACCGCCGCGACGCGGGGCCCGGTGGCCCCAGCCGCCTCTGCCGGCGGTGGGCGGGCGGCCATGGGCGACGGGGAGCCGAGGGCCGGGCTCACCTCCCGCCATGCAGAGCCGCTCTCGGGAGGCAGAGCCCCCCCGGGGCGCCGAGGGAAGGCGGGCGGAGGTGCCCGGCGGGTGGGCTGCGGGTCAGCCCCGGCGGAGGCTGGGGGGGGGATGTCCCTCGGGTGGGGACCCTGCCCAGGGCTGAAGGAAATCTGGTCTGTCTTTCAGGACATCGATTTGATTGACATCCTGTGGAGACAGGATATTGATCTCGGCGCTGGGCGAGAGATTTTTGACTACAGCCACCGTCAGAAAGAGAGCGAAGTGGACAAAGAGCTGAGCGATGGGAGGGAGCGCGGGGACAGCTGGAGGAGCGGAGGGAATGAGATCTTGGATAGAAACCTACTAGTTGATGGAGAGACCGGGGAGAGTTTCCCTGCGCAGGTAACACCCCTGGGCCGGCTGGGCTGGGGTCTGTGCCTGCGGGGATGCAGCGTTTCGGGCGTCCGTGCCCCCGCCGAGGCGAAGGGCCCTCCGTCCGTCTGTCGGGGCGAGCGGCACCGCGTGTGCCTTTCGTTGGGGATGTGCTGAGCCGCAGGATGAGGGTTTGCCTGGGGTGGACGAGAGGATTTGATGGTGGAAAAGAGCAAGGCAGGCTGCCTGCCGGGCCGGGCAGCCGCAGCCAGGCGGGCAGGGTAATGGCCGTGTCACCCTCGGCAGGACGCTGGGACGAGGGCGGCTGGTTCTCGCTGCGCCTTTTGGTTGTCTGGCAGAGGCGGTGGCGTGGGCAGGCGCAGAGTCCCCTCCAGCCTGTAGCCGAGTCCTTGCGCTGGCAGTAGGTGAGCAGAAGCAGCACGTTCCCTTTCCCCGCTGCGCTCAGGGGGCTGCTCCGAGGCTCTCTGGAGCGGGAGGATGGAGTCTGCGAAGCACTGGGTGGGGCCTCTGGCTCTTTTTGGATGCGCTGTAATAAAGCCCTGCTGTAAAGAGCTCATTTCTCATCACCTCCTCCCTAATCCCGGGGCTACGATTGCTTGTGTTTCACATCAGGTGCCTGGTGCGGAGGATCAGACAGCCCTGTCCCTGGAGGAGTGCCTTAGGCTGCTGGAGGCCACCTTCCCTTTCGGGGAGAATTCGGAGGTGAGTGCATGGGGCGACGGCTTCTGCCCCTCAGCAGATCCGGAGGTGGCGGCTCTCCTTCGCTCGCTCGCCGGGCTTTCCGTGCCTCTCGTACCCCTAACCCAGACCGCAGAACCGGCAGTAAATTGGGTTAGGCTGCTTAAGGAGGCTCCAGGCATCGTGCCTGCGAAACTAGCAGTGGGGGGGGGGGGGCGGGGGGTGGTCACAATTAATTAAAGACTTCTGGCTTTGCTTCTAATTAGTTCATAGTGAACTGTGGAGGAATAACTGCAACCAGTTTGCTTTGAACAAAGGAGAAGCGATTGCCCGCGCGGAGGTGGAAGGGCATTGGGGATTGCTGGCTCCCTCAGCCGGGGACTGACTCTGCCTCACGTGGTTAGTTCCCAGCTGCGGATGTCTCCACCCTGAGCGAAGCCGTGCCCGGCGAGAGCAGGTCCGCGGGCATCCAGACCAGCCTGCTGTCCCCTCTCCTCACCGAGACCGAGTCGCCCTTCGATCTGGAGCAGCAGTGGCAGGACCTCATGTCTATCATGGAAATGCAGGTGAGCTGGAGCGGGGGCTGTGGGAAGGCGTTTGCCCCTCCAGGCTCTCCTGAATTTAGGTTCGATGGCTGTCCCGAGCACCCGATTCCCAGACAATCGTGGTTTGGGGTCGGTCGCAGCCGCTTTGGTTTTTTCCCAGCCTGTGCGGTGACACCGTGTGTGGTTGCTGCTGCTGTCGCGTCCCTCCTGCGGCTGGCAGACGATGCCGGGCCGCTGGGGAGAGCTCCTGCCGTGGGATCTAGAAACATTGTCCGTACTCTTTTTGGCACACACCAGGAGCGAAGGCAGGGCCTGAGCGCGGCTCATTTACCGAGCTGTTTCGCGTCTCTTCCCAGGCTATGGAAGTGAACAACACAACCGCAGAAACCCTGTACAACGGCACGAGCGGAGACCTGCTGACTTCGAACTACAGCCTGGCCCCCAACACTCCCATCAATCAGAATGTCAGCCTGCATCAGGCCTCCCTGGGGAGCTGCTCGCAGGACTTCTCCCTCTTCAGCTCCGAAATCGAAAGCCCCTCCATGGCTGGCAGCTCGGCCCTGCTCCAGCTGGCGCCGGACAACTCCACCGGCCTCAACACCACCTTCAGCTCCACCAACTTGAGCGGCATCTTCTTCCCTCCGCAGTTGAACAGCACAGTCAACGAGACGGCTGGCCCCGAGCTGCCGGACCCGCTGGGCGGTCTTCTAGACGAAGCCATGCTTGATGAGATCAGCTTGATGGACTTGGCGATTGAAGAAGGTTTCAACCCGGTGCAGGCCTCGCAGCTGGAAGAGGAGTTTGATTCCGACTCAGGTCTTTCTCTGGATTCCGGCCACAGTCCTGCTTCTCTGAGCAGCTCAGAAGCCTCGTCCTCCTCCTCTTCTTCCTCCTCGTCCTCTTCCTCCTCCTCGTTTTCTGAGGAAGGAGCTGTCGGCTACAGCTCAGACTCTGAAAACGTGGACTTTGAAGAAGCGGAAGGGGCGGTTGGATACCAGCCAGAGTACAGCAAGTTCTGCCGCATGAGCTACCAGGACCCGTCGCAGCTCCATTACTTGCCTTACCTGGAGCACGTTGGCCACAACCACACCTACAACATGGCTCCGGGGGCCCTGGATCCCGAGGAGCCCAAACTGCCCAGCGCGGGGAAGAAGAGCAGCAAGGAGAAGCCGTCCGAGTTCCTGGATAAGCAGATGAGCAGGGACGAGCACCGAGCCAGAGCCATGAAGATCCCTTTCACCAACGACAAGATCATCAACCTGCCTGTGGAGGAGTTCAACGAGCTCCTCTCCAAGTACCAGCTGAGCGAGGCGCAGCTGAGCCTGATCCGCGACATCAGGAGGCGCGGCAAGAACAAGATGGCTGCCCAGAACTGCCGCAAGAGGAAACTGGACACCATCCTCAACTTGGAACGGGACGTCGAGGACTTGCAACGGGACAAGTCCAAACTGCTCAGGGAGAAGGTGGAATTCCTCAAATCCATCCGCCAGATGAAGCAAAAGGTGCAGAACCTTTACCAAGAAGTGTTCGGCCGCCTGCGGGACGAGAACGGCCAGCCCTACTCCCCCAGCCAGTACGCCCTGCAGTACGCCAGCGACGGCAGCGTCATTTTGATACCCCGCGCCGTGGCCGACCAGCAGGGCCGGCGGCAGGAGCGCAAACAGAAGGACCGGAGGAAGTGAAGGGACGGCACCGCGGGAGGAGTGGGACACTCGCTCAAGTGAGAACTGGAGAAGGGCTGAGCCTGGAAGTACTTTAGAGGAACTTTCATGCCTTCTTATCCGATATATCGTCTCAAAAAAAACAAAACAAAACAAAACGTGACTGCTGCCGGTCGGTGTGCGGGAGAGACTGCGGGACCTGCAGGCTGAGGTTTGAGGGCTCCCTGCGGGGAGGGACGGGGAGGAGCGGACCCCGCACTGCCCAGCCCGGCGCCTTCCACAACCTGGAATCCTTTGAGCGCAGGAACCGAGCCGGCATCGCCGGCCCTGAGATTGGCAGAGGTGGAAAAACTACTGTTAGGAACTGGCTTTAAATAAGAAAAGAGATTTAAGCAAATGAACTTAAAACAAGTTATAGGAGAGACATTTTTCTGAACTTCCAAAGTTCTGTGATTTCAGGTAGTTGGTTTTTTTTTCTTTTTTTTTTTTCCCCCTTTTTTTTTTTTTTTCTCCTTTTCCTGAACCAGTTTTGACATCGGTGTGTGTGATTCAATCTGACTTAATTCCAGATTAACCGACATCCCTTCCTAGAGCAGACCAGTGCACACATGGAAACACAAGTGGTGTGACTTCCATTAACCCTTTCCAGTCTTGGGGGGGGGGGGGGGCTCGCGGGAGAACCGTTACTGTACGTCTGGAGGAGCTGTGATGCCTTGGGGGGGCACGTAGAGCTTTAGGATTTTGGGGAGGGGTGTCTGGAGCTGGAGAGGGTTAAGAGAAGCGGTGTGATACGCGGTCCCCCACCACACTCAGAGCATGTCACTGCCGCCGGGCCAGCGCCGCTGAGCCGGCACACGCAGCAGCCTGCATGCAACCGCCGGCTTCTCCCACCGCCTGCCTGCGGAACTGCCTGGGGAGGAAGGGGAGGAGGAGGGTGGTCGTTCCCCCCGCCCAGTCAGCGTACAGCACAAGGGGAGCAGAGGGTTCCCACCCCAGGCCGTGGGCTTGTCACTTCTAGAAATTAGACAGCTGTTAGGATTCCTGTTTCTTAACCGCGCTTTGATTTTTTTAGGGCTTCCGCCCTGGTTTTTTCCCTATAGGGTCTAGAGTGCTTGTGTTGAGTAAAAGGGAGAAGCCCAACCGTTCAAAGCTGCTAAATGTTCTCTTTGCCATAAAGATTCAGTGTAACCGTGTGATCACATTATAGGATTCTCTTCTGTCCCTAGGTGTTGGTCTGACTTCCTTTGTTTTCAGGAGGGGGGTGGGGGTAGTGCCTTGATCACTGTCGGTCTCCGCCACGGAGACCATCCTAGAAGCTGTATTTACAATATAGCACAGCTGGGAGTGTACTGACTTTACCAGCAACTGAAAAAGCTTAAAAAAACAAAAAAAAAAAAACAAAAAAAAAAGGCTTTTCCTAGCCAGTCCTGTGCATGTGATACGGGGTGAGGGCGGCACGTCGGAGGGAAGACTCGGGGTGGTAACTCAAGGGAAGGAAACCTGGGAATGCAGGAGGGAGGCCTGGAGCAGCCCCCGGCACGCCCCCCCCGGGGGAGATGTGCGGCCGTGGGCGCGTTTCTCCAAGCTCCAGGGAAAGTAGTTGGATCTCGGAGCGCAGCGCGGGGGGTTCGGAGCGTTCGCTGTGGCACTGGACAGCGTGAGACAGACGCGCCGAGACCCAGTGGGGGTCTCGCATCCCATCTGCCTGAGATCCAACGGCTTTACTTACGCATGAGACGAAGCACAAGTGGTGGAGATGTGGGTGTGGGGAGGTTGGAAGGGAGCCCTGCGCGTATGTTTTAAATTATTTTCCTCTTAGAAACTTTTATTTTAATGATCTGTGACCTGTCAGGGAAAGAAGAGAGATTGTGTGAGCACAGGACAAAAATAAAATGGCTTATTCACTGTACAAGCATTTGTTTCATGGATTTATTTTTTTGTTTTGTTTTTGTAAAAGAGTAAGAACATCAGGGAAATGCAACAGCCTTTTCCCGTGGGTCCTTCTCACCCACAGCAGCTCCCAGTTCTCCTCTGTGGTGCGGAGCTTGGAGCAGGTCGGGTTTGCCTCCAGCCACGGTCTGGGGAGGGAGTTGCCGCTGTCCCGGCAGGTAACAGCCCGGGAAGGGAATAAAAGGCTCCGCGGTTGCGGGGAACAGCCAGCTCTGGCTCAGCTGCTTGGGTTTTTCCTTACTTCCCAACAGCATCTTCTCAACAAAGCCGAGGAAAAGTGTGTTTCTGGTTAAATGTGGAACAAGTTGCGACTCCCTCGGCCAAAGCCGCCGGGGCCACCCGTGTGGGGCAGAGCCACCCCGGCACAGCCCCGGGCCCCTCCTTGCCGCTTCCCCTCCGGGTCCTGGGCGAGCGACCGGCATCGGCGCAGCTCGAAACCTCCCGTCCCTCTCGCAGCTGCCGCTGTTCCACCGGCCCCACCTTCCCCGCAGGTTTCGGCTGGAGCGCTGGGTACGGAGCCAAAGTTTATTCAATCCTGAGTGCATTTATCTGGGGCTCTGCAGGCCGGCTCCTGCCCGTCCTCTCCCTGCGGGAGCGAGGAGACACAGCCCTTCGTCCCACTGCCTGGAGGGACCAGCGTTCGGAGCAGCGGAGCCGACGAGGGACATTGCGGACCCCTTGGCTCAGCTTTTGGCTGCACCGTGGCCATCCCTGTGTGGGCTGGTGGCTCTGAAGGGCTGGCTACGAGCCAGCGGGCAGCTGCTAGGCCGGGGCTGGCTCCAGCCCCTGGTTTGCAGCCCCGTTTCCCCGGGGCAGGGCTCAGCGGAGCTCGCGTTGCGTCCAGCCGGGCTCAAGGGCAGCCCCTGACTTTGCTGCTCTTTTGTGTGGGGGATTGAGCGCAGGGAGCCCGGCCGCGCAGACCCCGGGGACGGGGACAGGCTGCTCTGACGCCTCCGAACAGGGCGGGCAGGAGCCCAGGCCCCGCAGAAAAACATCACAAGCGCTCGGATGAATGAACTGGGGACGGAAAAACTGCTCCTGGGAACCGCTCACGCACCAGCAAGAGACTGGGCTGGTCCCGGCCCGCTGCACTTCAAAGAAGTACTTTGCGATGCCGTCCCTGTGGCTCAGCCCCCATCGGCTCCATGTCTTTTAGTTATAGACGCCTTTCTCTAAGGCTTTAATGCCCACCGCCGCCTTGGCGCTGCCTTTTCTCATCTGGCAGCATTATTCCATAGCAGTTCCCGCACCCCTACATCGAGTATTAAATAATCTGAGCCACAAAAGCCAGGCCGCCTGGCTGAGACGCCGCTTTGGGAGCACCAAAGCCTTGTGTCCGCCGGCCTTGGACACCTCCCGTGGCCGGACACGACCAGAAGAACCACCCAAAAGCGCGCTGCCGGCCCCGCTCTGCTCCCTGAGGGTCTTCCCCTGGCATTCCCATGGGACAAACGTCATTTTCCTGCGGATTAAACCTCTCTGTACGGGACTGTTAGAGTTCATCTGCTCCGTCTGCCGGAGTTGAGCCCAGGCCAGGCCACAGCTCAGCCAAGGGGAACGTGAAGCATTAAAACACACACTCCGAGGTGCTTCCTGTCTCTCTTCCTGGGCTCTAGGGTATTTATTTCAGATATTCCTTCAGGGGCTGTTTTAGACCATAACACCGGCTTGCAAAAAACCCCGCACGGATTCCCCCGCCCCGGTGATGCTGTGAGAAGGTTTCAGCCCTCCCCGTGGTCACTGTCCCCTCCCCGAGCGGAGCAGGGACACAGCAGGGGAGGACTCTCTGCTCTCCCTGGGTTCTGATCCCCCTGTGCTGCCTCCCCCCCGCAGAACGGGACCTTTCACTTCCCGGCTCCGCTCCCGCACTCACCCATCTCCCCACTCCCGCACGAACCCCCCAGCAAACCCCCATCTCCCCATCCAGAGGCTACAGGTGAGCAAAGCGCCGGCCCCCAGCCTCCACCGCGGCTTCAGCGCAGCAAAGCCCAAGCTGAGAACGAGCCTGACAAAATCCGTTCCCCTCTGGCTCCCTGCCCGTCAGAGCCCGCGCCGGGCGGCCGAGCACCGGCCTCCTGCGGGCAGCGAGGAGGGGGCGGGCGAGACGGGCGCTTCGGCAGCTCCTCTCCTCCGCCGCTGTCACCCGTGTGTCACGCCATGCGCCGTCAGCGGCGCCGGCTGCCTGCCAGCCCCTAATCAGGTGAAGTGCAGACCTTTCATTCGCCGTAGCAGGAAGCACTTAGCCACCAGCGGGGCCTCCTCCCTCTGATCCCGGCCAGAGCCACGGCTCAGCGGCACTTTTAACTGGTGTCCGGCTGCCGCCCGAGCCCTCGGCGTGGTTTCTGCCGGTCTCCGCGGTGGAGGAGATGCCTCTGCCCTTCCCTGCCCGGCTTCTGCCAGCCCTGGACCACTAAGCCTGGGCGAGGACCACCTCACCATCATCGCCCACAGATGTCCCGAGCACGAGGTGACCCATCCTGCTTACACAGCGCCACAGACAGAGACAACCGGTACCCAAAATCCTGCCTGCAGCTCACCAGGAGCCCCCTGGACCCGGTGCGTCCGCAGTCCCATCTCCGGGACGGAGCAACGCGCATCTTCCAGCTACCTGCTGCGATCCATCGATCGCCCGGGAGCCTCCCCGGGGAACCGCAGCCTTCTTACGTTCAATTAAGTGGACGATACCCCTTCCATCTCTAGCAATTAATACAGGTTTAATTGCTGCTCGTGCTGGCTGCTGGGGCAGGGCAGACATTTCGCCGTCCCACTGGGTACAGCCTGTGCTGTTGCGAATAACCCGGATTTCAACTGGCTGCGTAGTTTTGCAGCTCCGAGTGCCAGCGAGGGGCTGGCAGAGCCCCCGTTCAGCCCCAAACACCACCCAGAACCTGCCGGCCTCTCCCTGCTCCATCCTGCACCCTGCAAACACCCAGAAACCTCTGTGCTGGAACCACACTCCTCCTCCCTTGGCTTCAGCCCACTCCGCCGTCCGTGCTACTGCTGAGCAGAGGACGGGTCTACTCTTCTCCAAGCACAAAGCTTAAGGCCTTCAGCAAGTCCGCACCGAGACTCAAGCAAAGCCATCTCCATCTTCAGCCAAATGGTCACCAGAATCACAGAATCTTCAGAGCTGGAAGGGACCTCTAGAGATCATCCAGTCCCACTCCCCTGCCAAAGCAGGATCGCCCAGAGCACGTCACTCAGGGCTGCGTCCAGGCGGGGCTTGAAAATCTCCAGAGAAGGGGACTCCACACCCTCCCTGGGCAGCCTGTCCCAGGGCTCTGTCACCCTCATTGTAAAGAAGTTTTTCCGTGTATTTGAACGGAACTTCCTATGTTCCAGCTTGTGCCCATTGCCCCTCGTCCTGTCACTGGGAACCATTGAAAAGAGTCTGGCACCATCCTCCTCCAACGCACCCTTCAGATACTCGTATGCCATAATAAGGTCTCCCCTCGGCCTTCTCTTCTCCAGGCTGAAGAGTCCCAGCTCTCTCAGCCTTTCCTCAGAAGGGAGATGCTCCAGTCCCTCAATCATCTTAGTTGCCCTACGCGGGACCCGCTCCAGCAGTTCCCTGTCCCTCTTGAACTGGGGAGCCCAAAACTGGACACAGTACTCCAGTTGTGGCCTCACCAGTGCAGAGTAGAGGGGGAGAATGACCTCCTTCGACCTACTGGCCACACTCTTCCCTATGCAGCCCAGGATTCCATTGGCCTTTTTGGCAACAAGGGCACATTGTTGGCTCATGGATAATTTGCTGTCTACCAGGACCCCCAGATCCTTCTCCTCAGAACTACTTCCCAGCAGGTCCACCCCTAACCTGTACTGGTGCTTAGCATTCCTCCTCCCCAGGTGCAGGACCTTGCACTTGCTTTTGTTGAACCTCATGAGGTTCTTCTCTGCCCGGCTCTCCGGCCCGTCCAGGTCACGCTGGATGGCAGCACGGCCCTCCGGAGTGTCGGCCACCCCTCCCAGTTTGGTACCATCAGCGAACTTGCTGAGGATACACTCTGTCCCCTCGTCCGAGTCATTAATGAATATACTGAACAGAACCACTGCCAGGGCTTTAAAAACCCAGCCGTAAATGCAAAGTGACAGAGTCTGCTCGATGTTGGGATGAGAACTGAAGAAAAGGTCACTTACCCCACTGCCGGTGCCGGATCCCGGCTAGGAACACACGCGGCGCTCGCTCCCGGCTCAAGCAGCATCTTGCCGCATCAACGGAGGTCCCGAATCACAGCTCCTCCTCTTGTCTCCAGGGGCGAGACTCGACTCGGGCCTCTAGACACTAACCTCTAGGACACTGCTCTTCTCCAGATGGAAGTCAACACAAATCAGAACCTGCTGTCAGCTGCTCCAAAGCTCCTGCCGCTGTCGACACCCAGATGGGAGCCGCCGGCTAAGCGGGGCTGCGCCAGAGCTCCCCTCGCGGAGAGGGACCCACGGCCGCAGGCTAACTGCCCTCCGTCACCTGCGCTACACCTCGTCACTCACCTCCCGCACAAAGAGCTGGTAGAGAAGAAAAAAATCAGGATTATAAATCTAAAATTTTATTGAGACAAAAACTGACAGAGCTTGGTATGAAGTTAAAATCCAAACACGTACTTTACATTTAAACAACGTTTTCACAGAAACCTAAACACATGCTTTTAAAAAAAGGTTTGTACAATGCAAGTCTAGATACATACCACCCTACAAGGAGGTGCCAGGAGTCTGGTGGGGCTCATGACTCCAGACATTAAATAGTTCAGTATTCGTAATAAATCTGATTTGAAAAAAAACCCCCTCAGAAGGTTCAGGGTCACACATCCGGCTCCAGCACCAAGGTCTGGCCTCCTACAAACAATCACTTCTTATGGGAGAATACGGAATTGATTTTTTTTTTTTTTCTTGTGCTGCTGTTGGTTTCCTCTCCCTCCCACAACTAAAGGGCTCCCAATGCTGCTGGCTGGACAGTCGAATTCGGGGGAGAAAAGGAACAAGTAGTCAAGCCTCTTTCCCCGCCCAATTTTGAGAAATAGCACCTTGTAACGGAAAGAAGGGTAGAAAGGCTTTTAAAGGGTTAAAATCCATTCCCCCCCCGCACCCCACCCTCCCACATACAATGCATGTGTCAGTAACTGGCAGTTCTGGACAATACGAATCACAAGTTTGCATTTTCACAAGTCTCCCCTCATCCCCCCCCGCCCCCCCCCCCCAAAAATTGCTCGCAGGGTTTTGAGGATCTTGGCTCCAAAGCTTTGGACATTCACAGTTTCAGTCTCACGTCACTGTCCTGTGTTCTGTCATCAATATTGGGTGCTTTTTTTTTTTCTCCCCCCACCCCCCCCCCCCTTTTTTTTTTCTTTTCTGAATTCAGGTTCTAAAAAAGATCTGGAAATGATCTGAAACGTTGTCACCAGACCTCATCTCCCTCCCTCCCCGATTAAACAAGAGACCAATTTCCCCACATCCCTCCCCCCAGCCCCTCAAACCGATACACCAGTAAATAGCAAAAGAAAAAAAAAAAACAAAAAAAAAAAAACAAAAAACCAAAAAACCTACACACATGCTACGCCGTAAAAATGCAGAGTTAACACTATTGGGAAGAAGGCTGTGGGTTGCTGAGATGGTCTTTGAAGAACAAGCAGTATCCATCTGCACTCCCCCTCCCCAGCCCACCCATACCAGCGAGAGTCCTTCATGGAAGGGGCTTTGCTTCCTCCACCACAAGCTGCAAAATAGTCAGCCTTGAAACAAACACCCCAATTCCTCCCTCCCAAACCCCCCCGGTATCCCCCCTGCCCTTCCCTGTCCTTCCCTTCCCTTCCCTTCCCCCTTCCCTTCCCACCCCCCCAAGACTGAGCCGGGCTGGTTTGAATCTGTACACAGCATGAAGCTGCAGAAAGCAGTTGAACAGCTGCAGGGCACAGAAACCATACTGGTCTCTTCAAAGGGCATCTTCTTCAGCCATCTCTACGCTCCCAACCGAGCAGAGCTGCGTTCTCTCCCTCTTGCTCAAACCCACAGTTCAGATCTTTATACAAAGGCTGGCCAGGGCGGGTGCCAGGGGTTAGTTCTTGTCCTCTTTCTTGTCATCGTCCTCTGAGGGGTAGGAATGCCATGTCAACCTCTCCTCATAGAACGAGATGACCACCTGGGGGCACTTGATGTTGGCTTCCTTGGCAGGGACCAGGTCGGCCTCGTCAGAGTTCTTCCTACAGGCCAGAGCAGAGGTGCAAGTTAGGGGGCTGCGGAGGGGAGATGGAAGAAGTGGAGACCGGATTAAAAATCAAGAAGCAGTAGGTAAACAGAGTCCCCGAGCTGCTCAGGGGATCTGAGCGATCCCTTCCCGAGTGGCTCTGGAGCGGGGAGAAGCAGCACGTGAGCCCAGGAAAAATTCAGGCGTCAGTTCAGCTCGGTGTTCTCGGGGATGGGGAAGAGAAGCCAAATCAAAGCTGCGGCCCTGCCCTCAGCCACTCCGTACTCCTGAGACGGTGCAAAAGCAAACGGCTCCCACACCTACGCCGGACTGGTGTGGCTCCCACCTGCGCCAGCGACAAGCCCTGTGTCACTACGGCCGAAGGGGACGTGGTCATGGTCAAGGCTCTCCTCTGGGTGCAGCCTTCCGAAACTGCAGCCCGCACACCATGACGCCATGCCCCTCTCTCTCCCCAAGCTCACGCCTGCTGCCGGGGGACATCTTAAGAGCCACACAATCCCGAGGGCCCTACCTGCTCGTTTCACATCCACGTTAGCCTCAGCGCAGAGGGTCACCTCAGGCAGCAGTGCCATCGCGAGAGATTTCATGCCAGGTAGCAGGGACTCCCCAGGCGCAGGTCCTTCCCTCTCTGGCATAGAATAAGCGAAGAAGTGACAGACACAAAGACACACTCACCACTTCATCAGGAACATGAGCTCCCCGCTGGAATCCGTGGCACCAATGATTCGCTCTGGCTCAAATCCTCGGGCAAAGCCTCGCGGTTTCTCCGACTGAAAAGAGACAAGTTTCCACTTGAAGCATCGCAGGGTGACAGCCACAACCCTGTTTCTGGTCACCAGGACACACTGGTGGCTGTTCAGAAGGGCTCTAGTGCTCAGACCAAGGCCAGTGGGGAACTGTGACGACCACCCAGGTGTAAACCCACTGCACAGAGGTGACCTCTCTCTGCCAGGCCCCGGGGCAGCCCAGCAGAGTGCCCTGCTCATGCAGCAAGCAGAGGATCCGATTTCCAAGGCTCTGCTGGTCAAACTCTCGTGCTGGCCAAGACTCGTAGCTCCTGGGATGAAAACCAGACGGCAGAGCCTTTTTACTGCCCCTTTTCCCAAGCAAACATGAGCCCCCTGAGCAGGAGGCTCTCTGCTCCACCCTGTTCTCTCTCTTCAAGGGGCAACAGGTAACTCCTGCCTCTGGTTTCACCCCTTGTGTGGTTCTTCCAGAGAAGCTGGGGCTCTCTACCCTTTTGGTTCAAGATCTGGCCTTTCCCTTTAGTGCTAGGGCTGGCTCTGGATTCGCTCAGAGGCCTGGCTTAGACGACACCTCGTGCCTCCTTCCGAAAGCTACAGCTTTTCAAAAGCACTTCAGCGGTGTCTCGTTGAAGTGAAATCATTTCCCCTCCGTGCAGGAGAAGAGTTTGACTGCGGGTTTGGAGCGTGGCTGCTCCAGCTGCTAGACACCGTGCCAAACACAGGGGTACGGAGGTGAGCACTGAAACCACCCCCCCCGCCTCACCTCCTCCTTCTTCTTCTTTGGTTTGCTCTCTTCCCCTTTATCCTCCGTGTCAGACTCCGCTTTGCGCTTGCTTCCCTCGGACTTCTCGCTCTCATGTGCGGTTTTCTGGGACTGAAGGAACTCTGCAATGAGGTCTGGGCAGTCGAGGTTCTCCTCTGGCTCCCATGTGTTATCTTCACTGCAATCAAAGACAACAGCTTAGTTTTACATACGGGCAGCTCGCTGCAGCTTTCCCTGCCAAGAAAAGTCCTGGGCACCAGGTCACACGGAGATGCCGAGAGAAGCAGCAGTCTGGATGAGGATGTCCTCATCCCATGAAACAGGACCCTGCCCCGATCCAGGCTGGGATACCAGAGGGCAGGGCAGTTATTTCCCTTTTTGGGAGAGAAACGCAATTCATTTTATCTGGCTGCCTGTTTCACACAAGGTTTAAGAGGGGGAAGCCCCACCACGGCGCTGCGCAGCCTGTTTGCGAGACAGAAACGGGACTTTCTCACCCAGGCTGTGCTCTCGTCGCCCTGATTAGAGCTCGAGGCATTTAGCACCGCCGTTTTTATCACCACGGCTGCCCTTGGCCTGTTAGCTTCCTTTTACAGACAAGGAGAGAGGCGCAGGGAGACCGAGCCACCCGCCCGGAGCCTTCGGGAGCCAAAGGCAGAAGAGAAGGCAGGCACTTACTCCGAGAAGCCTTTCCACTTCAGCAGGTATTCCACTTTGCCCTTTACCACTCGCCGATCCAGGACCTTCTCCACCACATACTCCTCCTCCTCTTCCTCTAGGACCTCTTCTACTTTCTTCTTGTTCTGTTTTTTTCCCATTGTGCTGGCCAGTTTTTCAGCTTACGGGCGACGCTGCTAAAAGAGGAGAGAGAACCACATGTTTGTGTCAAGGTCGGGTTTGCCTTTGCCAGGCAGCAAACATACTGGGTACGCAAGAGGCAAAGCACAGCACAGGAACGCTGCTTTGGAGAAAACGGGCGCCTACAAAGTAGGTAACACACCAAGAGCTGGGCTGGGCTGGTCCTGGAGCTGGAAAGGGCAACAGGAATCTCCAGCAGGAGCTGCTGCACTTACACGACACCATTCTGACACCCAGCTTTGGCCTTTTTGTCTCCCCAGCACCTTATTTCACCTACTCCATCAAAACCCCACCTGACTCCACCCATACTTTGTCCCCGCTCTCAGTACACCGTGTCTTGACCTTGCTGCTCCCATTGCTGCCCACTGACCTCTAGAAATGAAGCGGCATCCCACGTCAGCTGCTCCACACCTTGTCCTTCCTCTGTCGAGTCCCACGTGTCCCCCCTCAACCTGCTCCTTCCTCACCTCGCTGACCTGCCCTTTGCTTAGCCCAACCCCGCCTTGAGCGGCAGAAAGCATTTGCAGAGCTGTACAGCAGTGGGGAGAAGATACCATGCCGCTGATATTAACTAAAAGGTAATAAATAGTTAATCCAAGTTAAATACAAGTCACAGTCCCTGATACCGAGCTCCCAATATTCATTTCTTTGCTGGTTTATGGATGTGCACTCTGGGATATTTATCTAATTCACCAACCGAGAAAACGTTTTTTCCCCCCCGTATCTTCCAGAGCTGTTTAGACAGTCAAAAATTCCTGCATATATATCCAGTGCTTGCTGGGAAGCGTGAGAAGCGATGCAGAGCTAGGAGAACTCCCTGGCCCGACACAGCCCAAGGCTACCTGCCGCAGACGCCGCAGCACACAGGTAACGCGTGACGTGCGGCCCTCGGCGCAGCTCTGCCTTCCACTGGCGCGGGGTGGGGACCGCGGAGGAGGAGCAGCCCTGCCAACACGCCGGGTGCTTCCCCCAGGCTGAAACGAAACACCTCAGAGAGCCAAAAACCACAGAGAGGCCCCGCTTCCCTGCTGAAACCCAGCTTGGACCATAAAATCACCACAGCCGGGCAGATCCCGGGTCAGAGTCTCCCCCCGCTGCTGGGGGGGATAGCCGTGCGCCTCGTCCCTGCCCTCTGTGGGGCAAGTGGTTCTGCTAAAAACACCCCTGGTCCTTGCAAACGCTCTCCAGCCGCTTCTTGGCTGGTACCAGTTAAACCGACAGGTCCCAGTTCTGTAGCTGAGACCATGAGCCACCACACAGCCCCGCCAGGGGACAGAGGAGGCCACAAAAACCATCTGAAGGCTGGAGCCCCTCTGCTGTGGGGACAGGCTGAGAGAGCTGGGGGGGTTCAGCCTGGAGAAGAGAAGGCTCCAGGGAGACCTTCCAGCCCCTTCCAGTCCCTAAAGGGGCTCCAGGAAAGCTGGGGAGGGACTCTGGAGCAGGGAGGGGAGCCATGGGACGAGGGGAGACAGTTTTAAACTGAAAGAAGGAAGACTCAGACTAGATCTAAGGAAGAAATTTTTTACACTGAGGGTGGGCAGACCCTGGCCCAGGTTGCCCAGAGAGGTGGGAGATGCCCCATAGAAATCATAGAATTGCTGAGGTTGGAAGGGACCTTTAAGATCATCAAGTCCAACCTTTAACCTACCCTGACAAAAGCCACTTCTAAACCATGTCCCTAAGTGCCCCATCTACCCTTTTTTTAAACACCCCCAGGGATGGTGAATCCACCACCTCCCTGGGCAGCCTATTCCAACGTTTAATAACCCTTTCAGCGAAAAAATGTTTCCTAATACCCAATCTAAACCTCCCCTGACATAACTTGAACCCATCCCTGGAAACGTTCCAGGCCAGGTTGGACGGGGCTCTGAGCGACCTGGTCTGGTGGGAGGTGTCCCTGCTCACGGCAGGGGGTGGAACTAGATGGTCTTTAACGGTCCCTTCCAACTCAAACCATTCTGTGTTTCTATGATCTGCTCACGTGGGAAGGGCTTTTTCTTTAGGTTCAAGAAAAATACAGAGCCTTCGAGTACCCCGACCTCATCACCAGCCTCTGCTCCAAAGAAGTCCGCGCAGCCAGCCCAGCGCGCCGAACAAGTTGCAGTGATTTAGATCAACCAAAGGGTCAGGAGGTTCTGAGTCTCCCCATCTGTTATCTCCGATAGGCAGCCACGCCAGCACGGAGAGCCGCTGGCAAAGCTGGCAACGGGACCCAGACTGCCTGAAACCAACTCCGTACCTCAGCCTCCCCAAACCCCACCCTGATGAAGAATTGCCCGAGGAGCTTTCACAGCCCAAACGCTGAGGAACACTTCTTTTTTATTCCAGTAAAACGTGGATCTTCTGCCAAGCAAAATGACTGGTGAGCAGGTCAAACATTACCTGCCTGGAAACTTTTCGTTTTGGCACTCGGGTTATCACAAATCTTCTAGAATAAATTTCATATGGGAAAATCTATGCAAACCGGGGCTGGTTTATACGGCAAAACAAAGATCCTGCAGATTTACGCTGGCTGAAGGAGATGTCCGAGCTCAGCAACAGCCTCAGCTCTCGGGGTACAGCTGGACAGGCTCCCTTGTGCGCAAGATGCTGCTGAGCTGAGCAGCTGCTGTTAAGAGTATCCTTCAAAGGAGAAAGCTTAAAACCAAGCCCCACAAAGCTCAAAAGACGTACGGCCAGTTCTGACCAGCAGAAGCCACAGCAGAGAGGACGGGAGGGAGCAGAGCCGAGCCAGCAGGCTCCAGACCACGCCGTCTCTGCTGCTATCTCTCAGATGGGGCTTGAGGGCAGCGAGGAGGAGCGTGGAAGAACGCGGAGGAAGAAAGCAGCACTCCCCCACTTGGCAGGCGCTGGACCAACGTTTTTTATACTTTGGACCCTGCCATTGCGCTGCTGCTTTCAACCCGACCTTGGCGCAGAAGCTGTGCCAGCGCCCGGGCTCTCGCTCCGCAGGGCGTTCAGCCTCCAGCCGCGCTTGCTGGCAGACGGACATCTTCCCTTTACACCCCACCCCTGCAGGCACCAGCCGTGAGCTGACCACAGCCCCCTCCTTTGATGGCAATGTTGGGGCAGAAGGAAGAACGAACGCCTTCCCCCCCACCATAGCACCCAGAGCTGGGGCTACTCGCCAGCCAGGCAGAGGACTGGCAATAAAAGCCAGCCAAACTGGCTACCGTCTCGGGTGTTTAGTGGTCACTGGGCAAGTCAGGGGGTCGCAGAGCCCAGGCTTTGCATCACAAGCCCTTTCCTCCTTCTGCTCATGTTTAGCACAGACATCTCCCCTGCCTTTCTCTTGACTGGTGGGCTCCGAAGAGGGGTCGGCACCTGAAGGGGCTGCAGAGCAGACAGGGACAAGGCAAGAGCTTGTTCTGCTCGTGCTGTGCGTTGGTTGCAGAGCTCCAGCATCCGCCGAAGGTGAAAACTAAGCCCCCTCTAAGTGTTAAATGAAGTGAGAATTTCCTTGCCCTCTACAGACCAGCAGCTGAGGTGGTGGTGGGGATATCGCCCCATAGAACCTTTATTCAATGCCAGAGGACACCCAGCCCCCCAAGGACGAGGTTTTATTGCCCTATTCAATAGGGGGGAAAAAAACCCAACCACCTGGAAACAGCCCACTAAAACGGAGCTGTACAAGAACATGGACGAGAGAGGCTTCTCCCTCCTCAACTCCTGGGCTGAGATACACTGTCAGCATCTTTAATCAGACGCCGGACGGAGGCAAACCCAAAGCAGCGAGGCTCCCGGTGGCCTGCGGACTCGGCGGGGAGGAGGCCGGGCTGCCTGGCGCTGCCTCAGCTGGTGTGCAATACAACAATGTAAAGCCTCCGACCCACCGCCAGCATCTAATCCCCGAGCAGGAGCCAGCGCTGCAGCAGGAAGCCGAGAGATCGTGTTTCACTCTGGAATTCTTCAGGCAGTTCCTTCCTCCCGCGCAGGATGGCCTTCCTCCCCTCCATCCTCCTCCTCCAGCACCACATGGCTGACAGAGAAGGGGACCAGAGCTGAGCACGCCACGGCAGAGGAGATTCTCAAGAAGGTGCTGTCGCAGCTCCGACTACAATCAGCAAGTAAACTCCGAGACAGCCTGGAGAGGCGAGATCTTCCCCTCTCTCAGCAGGGACTTCTGTTCAGCTGCAGCCAAAAAGGACGTTAGTCGGATGCGCTGTGGTTATTGCTTGGAGATGGACTGGTTTTTAAGGCATCTAAGGGTGCTCAGACGGATTGCTGGGCCACTCCAGCGGCTTCGTAAGACGGCAACTGGATCCAAGCGTCTAACGGTAGAGGCTGGCCAAGGTGAGTTGCTAAAACCAGAGGTGGTGTGTAGGTGTGGAAAAGGAAACAGAGAGAGGCAGCAAAGCAATGCAACACTGCGGATCCGTCATTTTATTGTGGTGAGCACCGGGCAGAGAAGATGCAAATCCAAGGCCAGGAGCACTTTGAGAAAGAGCTTGCCAAGGGGAGGGACAAATATCCCAGTGCAAAGGGCTGCAGCAACCGTACCTCGAGCGCAGGGCAGGCAGCAACCTCTCTGAAGTCCCCGGTCACCCGGGGCCTGTTCCTTTCAGCAGATGTTCCCCTGCTTCTGCCAGAGGCATTTACACCAGATTACCAGTGTCCCCCCTTGCACGGACCCCCTCTGCCCCGTGGGTTCTCAAGATGTCTGCTCCCACGCAGGCACGGGGCCGGCGCCCCGCTGCCGAGCCGTCCCCTCGGCACTCACCCCCGCGGCGGGGACAACATCTGCTTTTGCCACCAGAGCCTGCGAGCCAGAAAGGTGCTCCGGGCAGCTATGGCCAAGCCATAGCTCCCAGTGTCTGCTGCGAGAGACGGTGCAGGTTTTAGCGTTCCAGCCAGCAGCAGAGACAAGCTGCTGCACAGGCCTCTCGCTGCACTGCAGTCAAAAACGCAGCTCCAGCGTGAGAAAGGAACTTCAGCTCCCCCCCTTCCTCGGGGGGGACGACACACGAACTCAGTGTGTGGCTTTATCTGCAAAGCATCTGAGCTGCTCCCCACACCCTCTTCCTCCTCGTAAGGAATGCCTCCATGGAACACAGAGCGCTCGACAAAGATTTCAGCCTTCTGTGACCGGGAACATCCAAACCCTCCAATTTTAGTTATTGAAAACAAACCACAGCCACCCAAAGCACGGCTGGTTTCTGGAGGAAGGGGGAGAGGTTGAACAATACCCGTCTATTTGGAAAGGCAGCGCAGGGAAGACTTACCCTGTGCTCTGCTCCCTCGACTCCAGAGCTTTCAAACAAACACATTTCACTCGCACCGAGTTTCTGTGCAAGGAGGTGCAGAACGAAGCCATTTCATTCCGCCTGGGCATTTTTGGGGAGAGCAGACGTTTACACAAGCAGGCTCATGCGTATAGAATTTGGAGCTAGATTACTCCTGCCTGAGAGAGATCTCATCAGTAGTATGCTTCCTAAAATTCAGCTTCAGTTTTATATAATTAATGTGTGAAAAAAGTTGGCTTATACCGAAAAATATGATTTCAAGACAAATTCAGGATGGGCCTATGCCAAATATTTCCATTTTCATTTGCTGCTTCTTACCTAACACTCAAGGCAAAGCCGAAATCCTTTGCGAAGAGGAAGGTAGAACAGAGAGAGAGCGAAAGAATAACTTCTTGGTCTGCAGCTAAGAGGAAAAGGATCCAGGACACACCTAAGCCACTTGAAAAGAATTCAAACTCCGGTAAAAGGCCATGAAGAAAGAGACCCAGCACGAAGGTACGTACAAAAGCCTGCGTTACTGGGGCAGGAGGAGCAGACGGAGGAGCAAGAGCCAGTGTTGAAGGCATGTCATCGCAGATCAGAGCGAAACACGTGCTGGTGTCATGAGATCTCCTGGAGAAGAGCATCCAGGTAGTGAAACCACCACCAGACAAGTACAAATACACTCAGCCCCACTGGCTGGGACGCTTTCTTCGGAATCTGGTGAAGCTCTACCTAACACCCTTCCCGCGCCTGGCACTGATCTTTTCAGTAGAAAGTTTAACAAAGGAAAAGAAGACCAGCCTAAGAAGAAAAAAATGTGGAGACCCAGAGGTTTAATTTGAGTACAGACTAGTTCCATTAGCTGCATCTTATAGGATTAACAGTTCAGCTCAGCTTTAATGAGTTTTAGACTTAAAACATTTCCTCCTCCTGCCTTTCTCAAACTTGGCTGGGATCACTCCTCTCTTTAGAGACTTAGGAGCACGCCAAGTTTATTCCACATGCGCCAGGGAAAGGCAGCAGGCATCTTTCTTTTGAAGTGGGAACAAGCATGTTAAGTCTTCCACTCTCCAGAACCTGAAAACAGCAGAAAACGTTTCTGGAAAGTTTGAGTGAAAGCTCAGGCCTTTGAGCGGAGACCAAACTAAAGAAAAGCCATAGCCTTCAAGCTCAGCCACACCATTTCCAGTTAAATTCACAATCCATGAGAGAATGCACCTCTGGATTTAAGAGAAACACACATGCAACAGTAGGAACGTTACCTCCCTGCTGAAAAAAGAGGTCAGAAATCCCATCGCACAGACAAGAATTTTGTTATGTGACGGCAGATACAACTTCTGAACTCCTCAAGATCAGATAAACGCTCACGAAATCAGAGCGGGGATTCGCGTTGCTCTTCCCCCTTTTGTATAAATATTGTCCCAAGTGCTGGAGGATTCCCAGCTCTCCAGTGTCCCCGACACCGCACTGCCTCCCTCCTCACGAGCAGCCCCAGGCCCTCCAGCACCATCCCCTGCCAGCCTCCATGCCCAGGGACAGAGGGACCGCACCTGGGGACGTTACCCCCAGCAGCCCTGTGCCCAAGAGCCACCGGCACTCGCAGGCCCTTCACCTGGTTATTTTTGCATTTCCCCGGCGCTGGGCAGCGGGGTTAGAGCAGCCACATCTGTTTCTCATCATTTTCACTACCAGCACCTCAAGCACTAATAGGAAACCGTGCCTGGGTTGCAAACCCAACGGGGACCGTTGATTACAAACATACCCATCGCAAACACCTTCCTCTCTCAAACGCGCAAGGGAATTTTTTTTGTTTTTAAGGGTTAATAAAATCTTTCACAGATAGAGCCTGTAACTATTCAGCCAGAAAGCCCTTTTATACTTTGATCTCTCAGTTTTATATGGACAACAGATGTGCTTGTCGCTTCCAAACGGATCACCCCCAATGCCACGAGCACCGCCCCGTCTCTGGGATGCTCACGCTCACCCCCTCACCCAAACGCAGGCCGCTTTCCCGTCCCTGCCACCTCCTCCACACCGCAGGGGAGCGGGTCAGCTTCCCAGCACAATCCTGAGCCAAACCCTGCTGCCACCCTCTTGGCCAGCCCCACATCTCAGCATCTGCCACTTCTCAGCAAAGCTTTGCCACCTCCTTGTCCGGAGACACAAATCCCATTGTGGCTCCATCGCCTTCCCTTTCCAGGAGTCCTGCTCTTCCCCCAAACACTTTACAACTCCCATTCCAAGTGTGGCATGACTCCCCCAGCTCCCAAACCTCCTGCCTCAGCAAAGGAGCCGGAGAAAGCCAGCCGTGCCGGGGGGGCTGCCCCGACACCCACCCCCCACTGGGGAAGAGCAGGGACTCGACCCAAAACCGGGTCCCGCTGCATCTCCCCCCTCCCCTTCCCCAGCACATCCCTGCTCCCAGCCTGCCAGCCACAACCCTCTTTTCCACCTCCTGCCAGCCCCACGCCGAGGTCTCCACAGCAGAGCTCTCCCTCAGCCCCAAGGCCCCGTGTCCCCCCAGTTCAGTCCCCAACAGCTCTCCTCCCCCCGGCCTGGCTGCCCTCCCACAGCCCGCTGAGCAGCTTCCCGCTCATTCTCCCCGCCAAAAGTTGACACTGGTCCCCTCCCCGCTCTCAGAGCAGCCAGAGCCTTTCCCTCCCTCCTCTTCTCCTCACCCCAGGGGCTCCAGCAGCGGTTCTTAAACCGCCACCCTACCCAAATGCCACCTCCTCCCCCGAGCAGGGACCCTGCTCCGGCCTCCCGCCAGAGCCTGCAGCCCCCCACCCACCCCCCCCATTTCCCCAGACCCCCTGCAGCAGCCCCTTGTTCCCTCCTCAGGCGCCAGCCCCCCAAGACACATCTTTCTCCTCTATCCGACGGCACCCCCTCCTTCTCCCCCAGCTCTTCCTCTCCCCCAGAGACCCTCTGGATCCACCTTTGTCCCCCACCCAGCCCCTCCTCGCTCCAGGTCCCGGTTTACTCCCGCTGCAGCCCCTTTGAGGGCCACAGCCCTGCCAACACCCCCAAACCCCCTTCTCAGGGGGGAACCCTAGGAAGGGTTAGGGAGAACCCTAACGCTTCTCCCAGCGCCCCGACACACCCCCCACTAACACCCACTCCCCTCGCACCCCCAACTCCCCCTTCACTAGTAACCCCTTTCCCAGCACCCCCAAGCCCCAAACTCCACTAACACGCCCTCTCCCAGCACCCCCCTCCACTAACAGCCCCTCCTAGGGCCCTCAGCACCCCCCTCCACTAACAGCCCCTCTCCTAGCACCTCCAAGCCCCCCTCTCCACGAATACCCTCTCTCCCAGCACCCCCCAGCACCCCCAACACCCCCTCTCCGATAACATCCCTTTTCCCAGCAGCCCCCCACTGACACCCCCCTCTGTCGGCACCCACCCCCCACGACCCCCCCCCACCCCAAACACCCCTCCATTAACCCCAACGCCCCCAACATCCCGCCCCCACACACAACCGCCACCTCACCGCCCTACACGCCACCTCCCGCGCACCCCCCCCGCCTCACCCAGTAACACCCAGTAACGCCCAGTCCCTCCCCACCATCGCGCCCCCGCGCCCCCCTCCCGCTCACCTTGCACAGCCCCGCCAACGGTCGCCGAGGGGAAGGGGCCTGCGGGGCGGGTCGGGTGGCGCCGCGGGCCTGGCCGCGCTCCGTCCGCCTCCCTCGAACAAAAGAGCCCGGCCAGCCCCACTGCCCGCCGCGCACCACTGCGCCTGCGCCGCGACCCGCACCCGCCCGCCCGCCGCGGAGCACGCTGGGAGGCGTAGTCCTCCGCCGCGAGGTGTGCTGGGAGTTGTAGTCCTGCCTCTATCTTCCGCCCCGCTCCGCCGCTCGCCCCGCCGCAGCCTGTCCGCCGCCCCGGCGGGGATCGCGGCGCGGCGGGGCCGAACCTCTCGGGGAGGCCGCCCGCTGTCGCAGGGCCCGTACCGCGCCTCGCCGCCTTGAGGGAGGGGAGAGTCGGACTGCAACTCCCAGCATGCCCCGCGCCGGAAGGGGAGGCACCGCCCTCGCTATAAGGCCGCCGCGCCGCCGCGCCGCTTAAAGGGGCCGCGGCCTGCGAGAGGAGGTGAGGGGGCCTGGGGTGGGGGCCGGGGATGGGATTGTCTGGTCCCCGCGGGCGGGGGGCCCTTGTCCCGCCCCGGGCGGCGGTAGGGCAGGGCCCGGCCCGGCGCGTCCCGGCCTCACCCCCCGCTGTGGCCTTTCCCGGTGGGGCTGGGCCGAGGCCGCGGGGACCGGCGCACCCCGAGCGCTGTGGGGGCCGGGCCCAGCCCCTGGTCGCGGTGAGTGTCCGGGCCTGACGTGCTGCGGCGCTGGTCCGGCTGGGGACAGCCCCGCCGCTGGGCAGCGTGGGCTGAGGGGGTCTGGCTCTGGGACATCTCTCTGAGTTGGGGGGGCCGGAAAATGCTTTTCCTTCAGCAGCTCCTCCCCGGTGCCGGCTGTGGACGGCTCTGCCCAAGCCCGACAGGCAAAAGGAGAAACAAACGGGACTCGTTCCCTTTTTTCCTGCCGTGGAGCTCCTCTGCGAGGCTTTCCTCAAAAGCCGGGGGTTCTTTTGCGGGTGGGAGTCGCCCAGAGCCGTGCTGTGTCTGGGCGGATGGACGTGAAACCTCGGCCGGAATGGAGCCGGGGGGGGAGCTCTGAGCTGGACTAAGCCATCACTGGGGTGTGCTGGTTAGGGAAGACATTCGGCAGAGGTCCTGCTGGTACGGGGGGGTAGAGACCGCTGCCAAGGATGTGTCTGAATCAGCACGGAAGGTAGAAGATAGCAAGCAAGAGATAAAAACTAACGCTTTCTCTGTCAGCAGCGTGAGTAGAGGGCTGGGGAGGCAATCCACCCGGAGTCGGACCATGTCTGTGGCTCCTTAAAAGACCCCGACGGCTGTATCCTGGGCAGGAGAAAGTCCTGAGGCTCCAGGAGCGTGGATGTGGGGCGTTTCTGTGCGGCTTCCACCTCTCGCGTCTTTCTAGCTAGAAGACATTGAAAGCGCGAGCCCTGGAAACAATGAAATGCAAATTGGAGGAAGATTAAACCAAACCCCAAACCACGTATCCCAGGGCCCCTTAAACTGAGGCTTTACACCAAATCCTCTTTCAGGGCTTTTGTTTAACTGTTTAAAGCTAACTCAGAGCTGCCTTCTCCATTGGGTTTAAGTTGGTTTATCAAGTTAAGATCAATTAACTCCAAATAAAGCGTAAATAAGATTATGAGTTTCTTGGTACAACTCTGGATGAAAGCGTAGGTAAAGGACGTGAGCTCCTGGACTCTCTGATCTCAGGGGTTTTTTCCTGCAGCCCGTTCGCCTCTTTGCTGACTGCAGAGAGCCGTCTCCCCCTCCTGGGTCTCTCTGCTCTTCGGAGCACCCTTTCAGTAGCTGGGAAATTAAATTCCTCTTCCTGGCAACCCTCCGCTTTTCCATTAGGCAATTTCTGAGTCTCTCTCTTCTCCCTCCTGCATTTTTAATCTAGGCAGGGCTGTTATGCAGAGCAAGGAGCTTTAAAAGCAACGGGAGGGCGGCAGCATCCCCTGGGGAGGCCGGGGAACATAATGGTCAAGTTCTGCCGCTGAACTGGTTCTGGCTGGGAGCCCCCAGCACGGGGGAGGATCGGAGCTCCCCCATTACTGTGCTGAGGAAAGTGACTCATGTCACATTTGGCTCCTTCTCTCCCCTCCTTCCCCAGGGGAAGAATCATGTGCGCTGAAGCGTGGGGGTTTTTTTTCGGTAGGTTCCCCTCGCCCTCCCCCTTACAGCTCAAATTGGAAACAGCAGCAGCCTGACCCAACACCAGCGAGAGTTCAATTACTCGGAGACACCTTGCGGCGGGCCCAGGTCTCTTGCTGTCTATGCCGAAACTCTTCTCCGCTGTTATTAACAATTTCTGTGCTCTCCGGGTGGAATCGGATGGCTGAAGTCTTGCAGAAAGTACCTGCAAACCGGTGGAGCCAGATTTTTTTAAAGCGTGGTTTGTGGCTCAACCCCTCCCCTTGTCCCAGCTAAAATTAGCTCTGTCTTCAGAAGAGCTTTGCTTCACATCTGAGCGTATAAATAAAGGCTGGGTTTCCAGCGCTGCCTGACACTTGGCAGCTCTCGTGGCCTAAAAGGCAAGACTCCAGGAATGGGGAACAGGTGAAGGGTTGCTTCGCCTCTGCGATCCGGCGGACGTGTCCCTCGGGAGCCTGGGCTGTGACAGGCGGAGTCCTGTGCTGCCGGTTCATCCCAGGGGCTCCAAAACCTCTTGCAAACAATCCTGCAGAGGAGGTGAAACCAGGACACAGGATGCGCCTGGTCTTCCAGCTCCCCCTAATGAGTACTCCCGGGCTGTGTCTGCACAGGGCGTCTGCGGGGGGCACTCTGAGGGGTTTCAGTGGCTGGACTATGCATTTATTGGGTGTGGGGGGTTATCTCGCTGTCCCCCCGCTTCCTGCAAGCCCTGGCACTGTGTTCATGGTGTTGTTGCAGAACAGGAATTACTGCAGGAGCACGTAATGGTGCAGCAAATTAGCTGACACGGTCCAGCAGGACCTGGGAGCGCCAGAGGGATGTGGCGGAGGAAGAGGCTTGGTGCGACGGGAGTGTGCGAGCAGCTCAGGGCACAGCTGAGCTGGGAAAGCTGGGGGGCACCGGGCACCTCTGCAGCTCCCCAAGGGCCTCATCAACACTTGTGAGCCCCCCAGCTCCCGCTGGGAGAGGGGGATGGGGGGGTTAGGGAGGGAGGACGGTCACAGATACGAAACCCAGCTGGGTGGGGAAATCGGGTACCGAGTTCACTGCTTATTCAGGTGGCTTGTGAAAGAGCCAGAAAGAAAGGGCACATCTGCGTCTGGTGCTAATGTGAGACTTGCTGAGGTGGCAGCTGGGGAACGGGTCTGGTCTACGCAAGAAAAGAGCAGGTTTCCTCTGGGGAGGGGCAGCGGGGTGCCAGCGGGGGCTGGCAGCTTCCCCTGCTCGGACAACCCAGCGGAGCTCGTGTTGGGCAGGCACTGGGGGAGACGGAAACCTGTAGAAGGAAACTGTGATTAAAAACAGGGTTTTCTCCTCCCCAGCTGAACTGGCTCCCCTGGAATTTCAGTGCAAACCTGCCCATGCGGGGACTGGGACGAGCTCTTCCACCCTGTCTCCCTCCCGCGTTGGCAGTTCTGGCTCTGCAGGAGCAAACTGGGGAGCTGGGGTCTCAGTGCTGTGCAGCGAGGAGGCTGTTCCTGGCTAACAGGAGTTATACTGGGGAGAAGAGTCCTCTTGGAGCTATGTCCGGCTCTCCTCAGATCTGCCCGGGAGCAGGGACGTGCTGTGGGAGAGGAGGGCAGGCAGGGCTACCCCTTCCCATCCTCGGGAGGTTACAGCCCGTCTGAGCTGGGAGCCCTGCCCACCTCTGTCTGTGATCCAGGGGTTTCTGAGTGCCGTCCCAGAAGGCTGCAGGATCCCAGTGGCTCTCTGTGGGCAGGGGTGACCTGAAGACGAGCCGTGAAGGAGGGAGGTGCCGCAGGCTCCGGCTCTGGTCACGGTGCATTCCCCAGCACACCCTAGCAAGAGCCCGGCGGGCCACGTTGCCTCAGGAGCACATGGAGATTAATGCTGGTTGCTCTCTCCCCTGTGGGCTGCTGGATTTGAATTCACCCTCTTTATTTCATGGTGACTCAGGGGAGAGGATCGGGGAGGGCAGCCGAGTGTGGATGTGGGGCAGGAGAGGAGCCTGCTGGCTGGGAGAGAGGTGTGAGGTGCCTGGGGGGATGCAGAGTACGTGAGAGACCCTGACGTGTTGATCTTGTCTTACTAAATCCTTTTTTTTCTGTACAGATGTTTCCCGCTGGGCTCTGGCTCTAGGATGTTGGAGGCCCGAGAGGAAGTAAGACCCTTTCTGACATGGGTTTGGTCTGTTTCTGCCTGGGGTTGGGCAGTGCCGGAGGTGGTTGGTCTCGGCTGAGCGTGGTGTGGAGGGGCGGGGGGCGCCGCAGGCTGGGCAGGGACCGTGGGGCAGAGCCGAGGGGGTGATGCTGGTGGGGGCAGCGAGCGGTGCCTCCCCGCGCTCAGGTGGTGTTTGTGCCGTAGGAGCTGACCACGGTGCGTGTTCAGGACCCCCGGGTGCAGAACGAAGGCTCCTGGAACTCCTATGTGGATTATAAAATCTTCCTCCACGTGAGTCGGGGCTGAGGGAGAGGGATGAGCTGAAGAGCTCGGTCGTGCCATACGTGAGGCTCATGAGAGGAGTTGTCCGGCCGTGCCTGGCTGTGCTGAGCAGGGATGGAAGGAGGGATGAAGGGGGAACACTCGTCCCACTCTTTGTGCTTTCTCCATGTGGATCTGAGACCCAGCTTCTCCCCTGGAGCCTGCTCAGGCCTTTAAGGCACTGTCAGCTCCCCCAGCACTGCCCAAAACCCGGCGCCTCGAGGGGATCCCTTAGTCACTGAGCTCAGGGGTCTGTGAGGGCGAGGTCCTGCCCTCCTCTGCTTTGCTGCCCCTCAATCACGTGGATTATTTCCGTGGTGGCTTTTTTTTTTTTTTTTTTGCAGACCAACAGCAAGGCCTTTACTGCCAAGACCTCATGTGTGCGGCGTCGGTACCGTGAATTCGTGTGGCTGAGGAGGCAGCTCCAGAAGAATGCTGGCTTGGTGTAAGCATGCCTTGTGCTCCCTCCTTTCCCTCGCCCACAGCCAAACACTGTTTCCCATTGCCCTGGAGATCCCAAATCCTCTCTGAACAGGTGTGGATAGAAACCCCAGACACTAACACAGGATACCTGAGCTCCTGGGATCCGGCTCTGCACGAAAAAGGGTCCTGGCTGCTGCTGCCACGGTGCCCCTGTGTCTCCTTGCTCTGATCTGACCCTGAGCCGCTGCCTCTGCTCTGTGCCTGCAGGCCTGTCCCAGAGCTGCCCGGGAAATCCACCTTCTTCGTGGGCAGCACAGATGAGTTCATCGAGAAGCGGAGACAGGGGCTGCAGCAGTTCCTGGAGAAGTGAGTAGAGCGTTTGTGAGGGCTGGCTGGAGGGAGAGGACACGCTGCTCCGGTCTTGCTTAGAGGATGCTGGCTGTGAGGTGGCAGCAGAGCTGTCGATGGTCGCCCTGATGGTGTGGGGCAGGGCTCAGCATGCTCTGTGCTCCCTCCTCACTCGCCCTCTTCTCTCTGTGCACAGGGTTGTGCAGAACGTGGTCCTCCTCTCCGACAGCCGGCTGCACCTTTTCCTGCAGAGCCAGCTCTCGGTACCCGAGATAGAGGCGTGCGTGCAAGGCCAGGGCTCGCAGACAGTGACAGAAGCCATCCTGCACTACGCCATGTCCAACTGCGGCTGGGTGCAGGAGGAAGAGAGCCGTCCCGTGCTGCTGCCCGGAGAAGACCTGCACGGCAGGTAACGCAGGCAGGGAAGGACTGGCCCCAGGGGCGCTGACAGTGGGGCAGCCCCCAGCATCTCTGCTGTGCCTGGAGCTGCTCTGGGCTGGCTGGAGCAGGGCTGGCTACCGGCAGTGCTCTGAGCCAGCTGGTGACTGGCTGTCTGCACCTCTCCTTGGCAGTGCTTGCAGCTGTGGGGCTGGCCACAGCCTGATTTGAAATGGTTGGTGCCTCTGCAAGGGCCTTTCACCAGTAGTGAACAGCCTCTGCTGTGAAACAGGAGCTGCCGGGCTTTCTAGAGACCCCTGGATGTTCTTGAATTTCCCTGTCCCATCCTTGCAGCGGTCGTTTGAGGGAATGAAGTTGAGCGTGTGTTCCCCTGCCCTGCGCACCGAATGGGCAGGATTCCTGGGGCTCAGCCTATTGGAGCTGGACATCGCGGGCTGTCACCAGCAGTCTCCTGTGCTGCCCTTCAGGCTGCCCCCGGGGGTGACTTGTCCTGGCTGCGGCCAGGGCTTAGCAGAAAAGAGCTTGAGTCTCTCAGAAGAACTTAAGCTGAGATTTACAAAGGTCTTGGGCTGCTTTCCTCCCTTAATCTCTGGGGAGCAAGGAGCCTTTGGAGGCTTTCAAAGCTCAGGCTTTCTGTGCATCTTGCCTTCGTCCTCGCAGCATGACTGGGTTGTGCGATTCCTCATGCCCATCAGAGCTTCAGAGTGCTTGCTGCATGCCGGGGAATTAATCAGGCATCTCCCTGTGGGGGGGCTGGCTCCCCTGCAGCCAGTCAAGGGTTTTCTGCACCTGGGGAGGCAGCTGACCTGGTGGGAGAGGAGGACATCCTCAATTTGCCACTGCTGCTGCTCCCTGCAGGAAGCTGAACGAGCACAGACATCACCTGCGTGTTTGAGACTGCGGCAGGCGTGGGGTCCCTGGCTGTGCCTGGCAGAGGTGCTCTGGGTCCCCCTGCCCCTCAAATGAGGTGTTTTTCCGCTCAGCGGGAGGCCGTGTCTGGCCTTCTGCACCACCCAGTGCCCGTGTTTCTTCATCTTGGTTTTCAAATAGCAGGAAGAAAGAGGTGTCTGGACTCCAGCAAGAGACCTGTTTTTAAATAGAGCCCCTTCTGGTTTAAGGAAGGGGTCTGAGGGGAGCGCGGCAGCCCAGGCTAATGGGTAGGTACCCAGGCAGTGCGGCTCCGCGCGTCCCTCCCGGCTGCCAGTGCCGTCTGCCTCTCGCTGGTGGCTGTCTCCCCCGCCTTTCCTGCTGTGGGCTTGTGTGCGAGGGTGAGCGGCTGCTGCGGTGGCTGAGGCAGCCGAGGGCTGTGCTGGGGCTGTGCAGAGGGGAAGCAGCCTCCGCTGCGCAGGAGGGGTTGCGCCGAGGAGGCAGTGGTTGACGTGGAGACACACGGGCACCTCGGGCCCTGCATCTTCCCCAGATCCCTTCTCTGCTCTGACCTGTTCTCTCTTTCCAGCTGTGCCGGCCTGGGAAGCCCGCAGGGTCCGAGCCGCCTGGAGACCTTCCCGTACTGGAGCGACTTCGGCATGGATGACACCCACTCGGACAGTCCGGATGAGCCAGCTGAGCCCTTGGGCGGACGGCGGGAGGTGCAGTAAACGGCTGTAGCGACCTCGCCTGCCTTCCCCGGGACCTGCAGCCCTTGCTGGAAGAGAGACCGCTGCTGAGCCGCAGGGATGTCCAGGCTGGCGGGACTGGGGCTGTGCTGGGAACACGGCCTTGTCCCGGGCTCACGTGCTCTCCCCCTGCTGACTCTCGACTGTCCTTGATGTCCCAGGCAGTGTGTTCGTATCGCTCTTCTCTTTGGAGAGGAGATCTAGTGGTTAGTGAAACCTGTGTTTGTTGTTCCCATGGCCTTTGCTTGCTGACTGGAGCAGTAGCGGGGCTTACTTAGGTTGCAGTGCCAGCAAGGGCCTGTGTTTTTGGCATGTCCCTGGCCCGGGGCAGGGCGGGATATGCTGGCTTACATCCAGCACGATGGAGGAAGGCTTCCCTTGGTGGAGCTGCAGGCTGGGAGCAGGGGCTGGGATGGCCCAGCAGGTCTCTTTAGTCCCCCGTGTTCCCCTCCACACTGCAGGCAGCGGGAGGCTGCATTTCCCCGGTAATTCTCCCTGTGCAGCTCTGGGGGAGGGTGGTCTCAGCTGCGCGGAGCCGGAGCCCACATGTGGGTTGCAGAGGCCGTATCCACACCTGGGGCCTCCTGGCACAGCTCGCCCCACAGGTTGCCTGCAGCTGGGCTTCTCCCCGGGAGCGTGGGGCAGGGGAACGAGTCAGTGGGGAGGCAGAGAGGGGGCAGTTTGCCTCCCCTGCCCTGTTGAGGCGTTGCTCCTTCCACACATGCCGCTTGCCAAGCACAGGGGGAATGGGGGTCTCACAGCTGGGATCTGGTTTGCTCAGAAAGAAGGAGCACGTAGCTGCCTCGGAGCGGGTGCCCGGCAGCGCTGGGGCTCTGGTTACTCCTGATGCCTCTCCCTGTGCTCTCCTGCACCTTTTCGTCCCACCCTGGGCACTGGTGAAGGCAGAGCCGACGTGCTCTGACTGGAAATAAAAATGAAGTAGAAGAGACTTACTGGTTGCTGGCAACGTGTGTCCTCGCTGCGTGGGCGGAGGGAGCCGAGCCGAGGCTGAGCTAATTGCGGATAGATGGCTTTGGGGGAAAAGAGGGGGTTATTGCGCCGAGACACGGGGCTGGAGCCGCTGAAACCGGCGGGGTGACCCTGCCCTGGGCAGTAGAGAGGTCCCTGGGGCCAGCGTGGGATGCTGGGGACAGCACCGGGGTGGTGGCAGGGGACGTGCAGGGCTGAGGGGTCCCACCTTGGCCCCGAAGTGAGTTTTGCAGTGCTGGGCTCGGCTGTGGGGGGGCCTCTGCCCCACGTGGGGGGCCAGGACAGACCAGGGAGGGCTGGAAACCCGACGAGGCGCATCCAAAATGTCAGGAGAAGTTCATTGTGAAGGCTGGCAGCTGCTGGTGCGCCGGAGCGCCGCTGCCATTGGCTGCCCCCCCTCATGCATATTCATGTGTATTCATGAGTGTGCGGCTCCAAATGGCGCAGCTGTGAGGCCAGCTGTGCCCACGGACCCGCTCCCGCGCCCACGCGCGCCCTCGCCCACGCCTGGCCTTTGCCTGGGCGCAGCCTCACGCAGGCAACGTGCCCTCGGCCGGGGCCGTGTCCTGCCCCCCCCGGGCTCCCCGCGGTCCCCCAGCAGGGTTGTCGCCGCCAACTTGGCCTGGCACGGCCACCTCCTTTGCCTGACGCCTCGCCAGGAGCCAGCCGGCCCCGGGGCTTCCCTCTGAAGGCGGATTTGGAAAGGGCAGCCCATGGGGATGCTGGAGCGAGGGCTGCATCCCCCTCCTGGCAGGGCGCTGCGGTGCCCATCCTTCCCCCTCGGGGCTGCGGCCACGTTTCTGAGCCAGGCAGAGATTATTTTTAGTGGTGTTGATCAGCTTTGCAAAGCTGTCGGGAAAACAGTGACTCAGAGGCGGCCCTGGCCATGCTGGGGGGAGCAGCCCTGCTCCTGGGGAGCTGAGCGTTGCCGCCCCACCCCGGGGGATGCAGAGAGCCCCTGGGGTGGGGGGGGTCCTGCCCTGGTGGCACCATGCAGGGCTGCTTTGCTGCAGGGGCTGGGGGGGGTGACAGTCCCCTCTGCCACGCATGGGGCTGGCTCAGCCCCTCATATCTGCCACCCCGGGGGTGACGGCAGCCGGTGAGTCAGCTCTGGGCACGGAGCCGCAACCCCCGTCACCTGTGTGGGGTCAGGGACGTGGCGGGGGGGCACATGGAGCCGCTCAAGGTAACCTTTCCCAGCTGGAGCAGGGGAGGATGGCTTGGCCCTCCCCTCCCCGTCCCTGCGCCCTCGCAGCCTGGCACGTCTCTCTCCTCCCCACCGCCTGCCAGAAAAACAGCCTCGCCGCTTGGAAGCGGGCCAGGCTCTCCAGACAGCGCATCCTCACCATCCTCACCCTCCCTGGGGAAGGCTGGCTCTCAAGTCTCTGCAAACAAACCGTGGTGCTTCCCCCCCGCCATCCCCCCCGACGCAGCACCCCGCAACGGGGGGGCTCCTGCGTGGCCCTGGGGCTGGAGCAGCCCCTGCTTGGCCAAAGCATCCTGCACCCCCCTCCCTCTCCCGTCCCCTCTCCCCAGGCGGAGCGTGAAGGTCTCAGCCCAGGCGTCCTGGGTGAGGCTGGGGCAGGATCAGGCCTCCTGATGCTCGAGCATCGGGAGTGGTAACGCGGTGCAAACAGACGCTTCCTATACGTAGGGCTGGGGCAGATGCATCCAGTCTGTCCCAATCCCTGGTCCTTTTTGCACAAGAGCATCTGCCTGGGCAAAAGCAGCGGTTCTGCCCTGCCAGGATCCCAATGAGGTCCCAAAAATTATGCTGGTGAGATGAATTCTGTCCCTGCATCTGCCCTCAAAATGTTCCTTCCAAGATGCTCGTGGATGGGGAAATGGAGATGGGGGGCAGAGCAGAGGGAGCGTTTCTCTCCCTGGGCACACAGATCCCTCCTGCTCCGGGCTCCCTTGCCTGCTCAGGGTGCGGAGAGCTGGGGCTGGAAGAGCAGCTTGGGAACACCGGAGGGATTTGAGCCAAGCCTGTGCCCTGCCAAGCTGAGCTCTGGACACCCCAAAGCCAACCTCTGCATCAAAGGAGTGCCTGGCAGGGAGGTGGGTGCGAGCGAGTCCGTGTGCAGGTGCCTGGCGAGGCACGGGGATGAGTCCGGCTGCATCCCCGCAGCCCCGTGTGTGCCTCTGGGGTCCCACAGGGTCCCCCTGGTCCCACCTGGCTTCCAAACATCTGCCCAGCTGTGCTTAAGTCCAGCTGTTCGGCCGATGCCTGGGCTCACCCCACGGACGATGCTCCTGTTTTGGCACTGAGCGCCCCAGCAATGGGTGCCGGGGGGCTGCTGTGGCCCAGGGGGTTTGGGCACCCTCCCCGGGAAGGCTGCAGTCAGCAGGTACTTACCACCATCTAGTGGCCCTTCAGCCAAGTGCGGGAGGAGGAGGAGGAGGAGGAGGAGGATGCTCTGGGTTAATCCTCAGTCCTGGGCTGGGATGGGCCTGGACCAGAGGGCTCCAGGGATGCTCGGAGCTGGGGCTGGGGGCGAGGGGCCACTGCCCGCACCCAGCTCCGGCTCCAGACCCACAGTGAAGCCTGGAGCAGCCCAAAGTGGAGAGGAAAATGGCTTTATTGTGGGCTGTCAGCCCCCCGCACCCCCGCCATGCCCCGACGGCGTTGCAGCAGGCACCACGGGGCAGAGCTCCGGGACACCGCGCGTGGCCGGTGATGGGACGTGAGTCTCTTCGTGCACTGGGTGCCCGCAGGCAGGGGAGGCTGGTGCTGGGGATGGTGTCACCGGTATCTCAGCATGGCCAGGGAGGGAGAAGCACCTGGATTTGGGGAAGGGGGAGACACGGGTGATGGTGGGGAAGGCGACACCGAGACGCAGGCTGGGACTGACGCAGCCGCACACGTCGGTGACTCGCGGGCACAGAGGGGACAAGGAGGGTGGGAGATCTCCAGGTGAACGGGGAGGTCCCGCTGCCCCAGGCAGGTGCCAGGACTCTGCCTCTAGCTCGGCTGCAGACCCGCTCTGCTTTCCCAGCCCTGGCCTGTGCCTCAGTTTCCCTGTCTGCCACACGCCTCCATAATGGGCTTTGGTTGGGAGAAAACCACTGCTGGGCATCAGTGGTGGTGTCAGAGCTGCCCACACACAGCTCTCCGGGTCCGACGGAGGTGGCTGCGGGGGTTTTGGCACGGTTCGCCCATGGAGCTTGAAGGATTTGAAATCTGGGGAGGGACACCGGGCAGGGTGGCATTGTCCCTGAACCACGACTGTGGTTCCTGCTCTCGCCTGCTCCCAAGTGAAACAGAGACCAGGAGATGGAGCCAAAGACAGTCCCTGAGGCTCGGCACCCCGGAGATGCTGGGGGACCCCAGGAAGGGAGCCACCTCCACCCCCCATCCCCAGCAGGTGCGTCCCCGCGGTGCCACCTCTCACCTGGGGTGCTGCGGTCCTCATCGCTCCTCCAGGTCGTAGGCTGCCACCAGGTAATCCTTCGGGACAATCCCGACCACGTTGTTGAGTTCTCCGACCCACCAGCCGTACATGTTGTACTCCTGGGGGACACAGAGGGAGAGCCCTGGGCTCAGGCAGGGGACAGGGGACACAGCCCAAGTCCCTTCCTGCGGTTCCTGGCAGATAATACCCCAGTCCCAGCTCTCCTCCTTCATCCTGCGGGGCATGGCTTCGGGCTCGCTCCAAACCTCAGCACTGAATTCCCACCTGATATTTTGGGGTATTTTAGTTACAGATGGCAGCCCTCGGGACATCCTGGGCCCCAGCCTGGAGCTCTGTGAAGCCCCTCCAGGCGGATCATGCCTGGGGAACACGTCCTCTCCCCAGATTTACCTGTGATTTCCCCCTGACAGCACATATTGGAGGCAAATCATAATAGAGGAAACCTCCCCCCACGCCGTGTGCGAGAGGAGGGGTTAGCACATAGCAGGCCGAAGAAGTTTGCCATCAAAAATCAAAATAGGAGATTTTTATTCTTTTTTTAAAGGAGGTGTTCAAAGCAATGTGCACAGCAGCACGTCCCGTCCCATGACCCCCCCGGCCTGTCTGGGGCGTTTAATGGGTCCCCAAGCTCATCCCTGCTTCCCAAGAGGGAAAGGGCTTTGCTCGGGAGAGGGGCCAGATGCTGTTCCTGCGCTCCCAGCTCTGCAGATGGAGCCGGGAAAGGGTCCCAGGAGTCCCCCCACTCTCCGGGGTGGGATGCCAATGCTCCCGGGGGACCCACCCCCAGCAAAGTGCACCAGCACCGAGTCAGGCCCCTGCGATGCTGCCGGAAAGGAAGGAGCGGGGAGGGATGGGGGCTAAACTCTCCCCGCCCCACCGTCCCCACCAGCCAGGGGGGAAAAATCCCGCTGCAAAACCAGAAGGAAGGAATTGGGGTGTATCTGCTGGAGAGCCGTGGGCAGAGGGGCCGGGGCGCACCCCAGGCGTGATGGGGAGCCCCCATCCGCTCGCCCCCCCCCAGCTCTACCATAGCCTGAACGCTGTGAGGTATTTTAAAATAATTTCTGCTTTGATGAATTGCCGGGTAGTCTGCGATTGCTCATAATCAAAGGGAGGAAAAATGCAAATGAGAGCCAGCCGAGAACGCGCGGCACCGAGCCTTTATTTCACTGCGCAGTGCCAAAAAGAATTAAAACAACATTAAACTCCCAGCAATAATGTTTAAGTCCTCGTTTCCAAGTGCCAAATTGCACCACTCTGGATCATACAGATGTTCGTTAATTATGCTAATTTTTATTAAACTATTAAAACGAGGAGTGCACTGGCACAGCAAGGCAGAGCCCAGTGCAGGGTGAACTCTGCTCTCGTCTGGAGGAGCTCATTTACATCTCGCTAACGCGCTGCTGCCTGGTACCGGCTTTGGGGGGGGAGGAGAAGGAGGGAGTCTGAGGATGGTTTTGCTGGAATCTACCTAATTACACGCTAATGAGGCCTCTGCGCTCAGTACCTGCCTGGACTGGGTTGGGGGGGCGGGGGGGAGTAATTTAGCTGAGACTTCACAGAAGGGACTGCAAACCCACTAATGGGGACAGTAATGGCTCCAGCGAGCCCCGAGCGCACGGGTACGGCGGCGTCGGGAGAGGGGAACGGGATGCTCGGCCCCCCCCGGCCCCCGCCGGCCTCACCTCCATGGGGCGCCGCGTGATGGGTGCGGAGGCAGCACCCATGGGTGATGATGCCACACCGGGAGCCTCTGGGAGCCGGCACCGAGCGTCAGCCAGGACACGGAGCAAAGCCGTCGCCCTGCCCCGTCCCCAGGAAGGCAAGGACTGAGCAAACTGGGAACCCAGCGACCTTTCCAGGCTGGCGTCTAACAGGGAACTGGATTTAGGGGTCACCCCAACACCCCGGCGGCCATCCCCCCTCCCCAGCCATCCTCGCGATGGCCTCGCTCCGCTCTTGGAACGCTGCGATTTTCTCCCAGATGGAAGAAAACCCCTCAAAGAAAACCCCTCAAAGCGCTTCTCTGTGTTTCACTCCCCAGATCCCCGGTGCCGAGGAAGCCCGAAGCAGACGCTCGTTCAGATAATCGCCCGCAGTCGGGGCTTTTATGGCGGGTTGGTGCACGGGCTGTAAAAAGCTTTTATGCTGCTGATCTCCATCGAGGAGGGAGAAGGGAAAAGGGGGAAAAGAAACAAGATGACGACAACCACAAAGCGGTTTCCCTCCCTGCCTTGCATCACGGCTCCTCCAGCATCGCCTGGGAGAGACGATGCTCTTCCGAGGAGGGGGAAAGCGGAGCCCCCGAATGACCCAGCTCCAGATTCCCCCTGTCCCCATCAGGGGGAACGTCCCACAGCCCAAGCCCGAGGTCACAGAGGCAGTGACGGGAACGTGGCCAACTGTCCCCTGCATGGCCTCAGATGGATGACCGCCTGGTGGGACCCTAAATGTGCAGCCACATCTCTCCTGTAGCACTTCCCCGGCTCCACCAAGCTCAAATTATCCCATCCAACATCCCGCCTGCCCCTCGCGCAGGCTGTTGTCCTCCACCAAGCGCCGCAGGGATGATATTTACTCCCCACCGGTGTTCCCAAGCTCTCCTTGCCACCGTGCTCCCTCGCCAGCCCTCGTAAACAACCCCGTCGGGCTTGGGGAAGGCCATTAATCACCCCCCTTCGCACAGAAGATCAATGACGCTTTGATGGATGCCGAAGGAAAAGCCAATCAGTCAGGGACTTATCGGTTTATGATTGCTCGGCCCCATTATTAGTGCTTGTGTGTCATACATTATTGTTAGGAAAATGGAGGAATCTAATTCATAGATGAGGTATGGCGGGCGTGCGAGGGGTCGGCTGACACCGGGGAGTTTTATACCGGGTCAGCTATACATCTATTTACCTCGAAAACCGGCTCGGAGCTGCGGCGAGCTCTGAAATTGAGGGGCTACCTGTCCTTGGGGGATTCGGAGCCGGCAGCAGCTGAGGGATGCGGCGGGGAACGCCGTTTCCTTGGCACGTCACACAGCCTGGCGCAGCGAGGAGTTCACTTGGGTGATGCTCGCCCTTCGCTTCCGATGGTGGCCTGCCACTGCCTGCCCCCAGCCCCCCGCTGCTCTTTTGTAGGGTAAATCCCTATAAAAGTAAATGATTCCCACTTGCTTCCAGTGATTCAATTCTCAGCTGTCGCGAGGAGCTGAGGACACACGGCTGGGGCTGGGACATTGCTGCTCCTGCCCCTTGTCCCATCTGCAGCACCTGCCCCGGCATCGCCCGGGGTGGCCACCGTGTCCCATCCCACTGGGATCCATGTGTCCCATCCCACCAGGCTCTCCATGACCCAGCCCAGAGGGAAGAAGCCAACAGACATAGGGGAGGTGGAGGGAGAGGAAGGTGATGGTCCCCAGCTGGGAAAGGCCAGGCAGAACTGACCCCCCCAAGCAGGGGGGGGCACCTGGGCAGTTTTGGCAAGGACAACGGCTCAGGTCCTCCTGGAGATGACTCTCACTGGGGACACCAGCCTGACCGAAGGCGTTCAGGATTTAGCCCATGAGTCGTTTCCCGTTAAAAACAACGCACCGGCCAAGCGGCCGAGCAGGGCAGCGCCAGGGACCCAGGCTCCCGGTGAGACACACGCCACGGCGCTGGCACGACCCGCCCTGGGATGGCCAGGGCAGGAGGGACAAATGTCCCTTGGGCACCCCGAGGCCGGCCGGCTCCTCGCCAGGACACCGCAGCCAGCGGGGACACGGCACAGCGGGGGGGACACACAGCCGGGACAGACAGACGGCGGCAGCGCGGGAGCGGGCAGAAGGTGCAGCTGGAGCCCCGCCAGCCGCCGGGGACGGGCCGGGAGACAATAGCGGTGGCAGCATCCGATCGGTGGCGCTGATGGGATTGGGAGCCCATGTGAAACTGCCGTATTAATATTTATTCCATAAAGCGCGCGGCTCCCGAGCTTTGCGCAGCTCCGGCGCGCTCTGACCGCAGTACCAACCCTCAGGCACCGCAAACACAATTTGAAAACAATGTGACGGAAATGTTTAATCTGCTCAGCCCATCTGTGCTGCGTATTTCTCCAGATCTCCCTGAGAGAGGCGCCTTCGAATCTCCACATTGCCTTTAATATTCTCCTAAATCACCTCCCCACTGCACTTCAAGGGCCATTGCTACAATATCACAGGTTCATCGAGAGTGCACGGGAGAAAGGGGGGGTGCAGGGAGGGGAGGGTGAGGGACGGGGGTGTCGGCTGGGATATTTTTTATTTTAAAATATTTCCCAGGGATGGTGTTCCTGTGCCCCTCGGACAAGCGAGAGGGAAAAAAAAGAAAGGGGGGGTTTGTGGAAATCAGAGGGAAGTTATTGTGCTGTTGCTGGGAGGCGATTAGCGAGGCTGTTTAGAAGCAAACAGGCTGGAATGGAGCAAAAATCATTTCCAAAGAATCGCTTTTATTAATCTCCTTCCTCGGCCGCTCACTTTTGCGTGCGGCTGCTGCTGTTCCTCTCTCCAGAGGGCCCCATCCTGCTCCCAGATTCACACGCAAAACGGGCGCGGATGCTGGGGCGAGGGGGGACACCCCGAAGCAGCGGCAGCCCGGGGTGGGGGTGGCTGGGTCTCACACTCCTGGGTCCCCCCACCCCGGCACAATGAGACCTACAGCCGAGATGCTCCAGCTCAGGTGCATCACCGCTCCCTGCCTCAGTTTCCCCATCGCACCAAGACTGATCCCCCGATGTAGCCTTTCAGTACTTAAAGGGGGCTATAGGAAAGATGGGGACAGGCTTTTTAGTAGGACCTGTAGCGGTGGGACAAGGGATAACGGCTTTAAACTAAAGGAGGGGAGATTTAGACTAGATCTAAGGAAGAAATGTTTTACACTGCGGGGGGTGAGCCCCTGGCCCAGGTTGCCCAGAGAAGCTGTGGCTGCCCCATCCCTGGAGGGGTTCAAGGCCAGGTTGGACGGGGCTTGGAGCAATCTGGGCTGGTGGGAGGTGTCCCTGCCCAGGGCAGGGGGTGCCACTGGTTGGGCTTTAGAGGCCCATTCCCACCCAAACCATTCTGTGACCCTATCTCCATGGGGAGGCCCCCGCTCCCTCCCCAGGCTGCTGGGTGCTGCCACCTCCAAACCACCCCAGAGCCATGTGTGGGGTCCAGGGGGTGCACGGGGTCCAGGAGGGGTGCGCAGGGGGTGTGTGTGAGGTGCAGGAGATGTGCGGGTTGCTGCAGGTGCAGGGGGTCCACGAGGGGGCTGCAGGGTCCAGTGGATGCGCAGGGTCCGGGGGTGCATGGGGTGCAGGGGCTGTGGGGGGTGCAGGGGGTCTGGGGCGGGGTGCAGGATCCAGGGAGTGCACGGGGTCTGGGGGGGGTTTACAAGGTGCAGGGTGTGTGTGGGGGGTCCAGGGGGTTGCAGGGTCTGGGGGTGTGTGTGCGGGATGCGGGGGTGCGGGGGTGTGTGTGTTGAGTGGGGTGCGGGGGGATGTGTGCAGGATGGGGGTTCAGGGGTGAGCAGGATGCGGGAGTGTGTGTGCAGGGTGGGGTGCGGGGGGATGCGTGCCGGATGCGGGGGTGCGGGGGTGTGTGTGCGGAGTGCGGGGGGATGTGTGCGGGATGGGGGTTCAGGGGTGAGCGGGGTGCGGGGGTGTGTGTGAGGGGTGTGGGGGTGCGGGGGGGTGTGTGCGGGGTGCGGGGGTGAGCGGGGTGCGGGGGTGTGTGTGCGGGATGCCGGGGTGCGGGGGGGTGTGTGCGGGGTGCGGGGGTTCAGGGGTGCGGGGGGGTGTGTGCGGGATGCCGGGGTGCGGGGGGGTGTGTGCGGGGTGCGGGGGTGAGCGGGGTGCGCGGGGGTGTGTGCGGGATGCCGGGGTGCGGGGGGGTGTGTGCGGGGTGCGGGGGTGAGCGGGGTGCGGGGGGGTGCGTGCGGGGTGCGGGGGTGCGCGGTCGGTGGCCGGTCGGCGCTGCATCCCCGGCGTTGCCATGGCAGCCGCTCCCGGCCGGGCTCCCGCATCCCCGGGGGCCGGCGCAGCCGGATCCACCTGCTCCTTCCCGACCCTCCGCGGGGTCATCGCCAGGTCGGCAGAATAAATGAACGTGAGCACTAATGATGTGTTTGCTGGCTGTTTATGCTCTCTGTGTGTCAGGGGCACTCACATTTAGAGAGCTCATTATGGCTGCAATTAGACTGCACCATTGCTAGATATTTAACTCCTTTTTCTTTTAAATTAGCATTTTAATAACGTGCTTTGAGCAGGGGAAACAAAATGACCATTTTTCACGGACAAACTTCCTAGCTGTAGGTGCAACTTTAACGGCAAAGTTGCAAGGGAGGTAAAATAAGCCCAGGCCCGTTCCCTTCCCACCTATCCCTGCCTTCTCCCCCTCCTCCCCGCCACCAGGAAAAGGGAGGCGGCGGGGGGGGGAAAGCCGGGAGAGTTTTTTATTTGCTTTATCGCACACTCCATTTCCTAAATTTGTTCTGCAGCCAATTATTTTCGCCTTTAAAGTCCCGAACGCGCTCACGCCTGATGAAAATTAGCAGCCATCGGAGTTAAACCCCGCCTGTGACCTGTGAAGAGGGCTCGAAATAATTGTGTCCGTGTGTGTGTGCACACGCGTGTGCGAGGAGCCATCCGTCCCCGAGAGGGGAGCGGGAGCGTGCGGGTGGGAGCAGCCAGGGCCCATTATGTGATGGGTATTATCAAAATAGCTTTATACAGTAACCCCCAGGGCCGCTTCCCTGCAAAGGTCACCGCAATTATTTCCCCTTCATTCATAACTCTTCGCCTGGGTTCCGGGACCGGGGGAGGCAGAGGGGGACGAGGGGACAGCCCAGGGGGTGGCTGTGTCGTGAGGAGGGATGGGGACCGGCGGAGGGGATGCGGCGAAGGCGACGGCTCCGTGACCTCACCGGGAACTTGGAAAAACACACGTTTTCTTCACACCCGCATCACCGCAAAGCCCAACCGCGGCTTGGGCACAAAGTGGCAGCTTGGTTCCTGCGTTAGGATTCACGCTCCTAATTAAGTGATGACCCCAAATCACCCATCCTCCCCCCGGGGAGTGCTGCCAGGGCTGCGGGCAGGGGGCCAGGGACCCCCGGGGGTGGGTGCACCCGCTGCTGCTGGGCTGGGAGAGGGACCCGAGGCGGGACAGGGGGTCTCTGGGAGCGGGTGCCCCCCCCTGCCCCAGACCCTGCTCCCAGCCCCGGCCGCCTCCAGCCCCTTTCTGTAACCTCTGGCATCCCCCAGACAGCCCAGGCCAGGAGCAGGAGCCAGAGCCGGGACCCCCAGGGCCCCCACGCAGCCGAGGTGACGCCGAGGGTCCGGAACGAGCGGGGAAGCACAGCGGGGAGGAGAGGAGGGAGAGAGGCGCAGCCTTAGCGAGAACGACGCTTTAAACGTTTCCTCTTTCGCACCCGCTCAGCTGTACCTTAGCCACCGCCGCTTCATAAATACAATCCGGGCAGCGCAGGCTATAATTTGGTGATAGCTACCCCAGGACATATCTAGATACACTTCTGTTATTTTAATTAAATACTGCATTATGGTTTGTGACAACTTCATCGCTATAGCGTAAATGAATTTGGAATTAAAGTCTTACTTAGGCATTCCACTACTTCCCCCCCCTCCTCCCCTCCGCGTTACAAAGCAAAAGGCTATAAAATCAAGATGTTTGTTCATTTACAGATGGAGCAGCTTGGAAAAGGCAAAAAAAAAAAAAAAAAGGAAAAAAAAAGGGAGGAAAGGCAAGACGGTGCATAAGCGAGCGCGAAACACCGGTGGCTTCGAGCATCCTCGGGTGGAGGAGAGCACAAACGGGGGATGCTGAGCATTAACTGTGTGCGTTACCGTTATCCTCCGAACCTGGCTCCTCCGAACACCCCTCTCCCCCGCCGCGGGATTTCTGTGTTGTCCGTGATTCTCATATTTAACTCTTGATTTGTGACTTTGCTGTGGAGAGGACGAAGCGCTGGAAGTTTTCGACCTTTGGGGCTTCGGGCTGGGGAAGGGCACAGCGGCGGCCGGAGAGACTGAGTTATGGCAAAGGGAAACTTCTTATTTTATGCCCAGGCCTGGGAGTTTCAATTCCATCCATCTATTAACTCGTCTCTAATGAAACTAGACCGTACGTGACATTTTGCAATATAACTGCTTTAAATGTTACCACATCAATTGGTTTAAATGTTACCCGCGCCTCATGAACCGGGAGATGGTTTTATAATTATCTCCGTCTCTCTCTAACGAACAAAGATTTCCACTGTCTGCTGGTATTTTACATTAGCAAAGGAAACAAGGACGCCTGCTCGAAACGCGGGGGCTCAACAGGCTCGGACAAACAAAAATCCCGAGTTGTGAGGGTGGCAGAGGGGCTGCCTCTCACCTCTCGGAAAAATCCCTGCCGGATTTAAAACCTTCCTGATTTATTCTGCAACTGGGGGTTCGCCCTCAGGTCTCCTCTCGGTCCCTCTATCGCCCATTAACCACCTCCCCAAACCAAACCGACTGGCGTCCCCCCCCGCACCGCACATGTCTATGTATAAATATGTAGATCCATAAAACGACGTCAGCCCATGAAAGTTATGGCCGGGGAGGGATGGGTTTAACGACGAGGCTCCGCTTTAATATTTCCCGTTGTCGCAACCCCCCAGTGAAATTTCCACTTCCATTTACGAAACAAGCCGGGAAATCGTCGGGCATTTGTTAAGGCTGGAAACAAAAAGCTTTTTTTTTTTTTCTCTATCCCTGTTTTTTTTTTTTTTGCCACCCATTTGAAACAGGGCGTCGCAGCAAATGTCACCCCCCCACCTCCCCGGCAGATTAGCGAGGGGCTCGTTACTAAATCTCTGTCTAATAAAGGCAGAGTTGACTCTGGAGGAGCTGCTGGTTATAACGCTGGCTTTGGAAAATGGAAGGATTGTCACACTTAAAGACACAAATTTCCCCTGTAATATATTCGAATGGAAACCTCTGAATCCAATAGTACATGGGCATATCTAATAAATTCACAATATTTCAGCCTCAACAGCCTACAACGGTTAGTTTTAAAGATTTATGTGGTAAAAAATTACTCGGTGATGAATATAGTTTATTCTGTGCGGTATTGGAGGGTATAAGGAATTAAACTACTGTCTTTAACAGTGAATTTATTATTACCTCTGTCAAAGCCAAAGTCTTTAACAGCATTTATTATAAATTTCTGTGCAAAATAAATGCTCAGAGTACGCCTTGAACCTTAAAGACCCCAGTGTAACCTTGTGCCAGCCCGGGAGAAGTTCACAGGCCAGGGGGCAACGTGTCAGCATCCCCCTGAGACCCCCAGGGCTGGCATTGGGGTCCCACGACCGTGGGGAAGGGGCCACTACGTGTCCCTGCCACGGCCACCGCTGCCGCTTGGGGACCGGGGTCACCCCCCGCGAGGGCAGCATGGCAGGCTCGGAGCAGGCACGGTGGTCAGTGTGGGGTGGAAGCAGTGGGTTTAGGGCAAAATTTGGGATGCAGCATCGGGGATGTACATGTGAGTCCCCAGGGATGGGGCAAAATTTGGGATGCAGCATCAGGGATGTACGTGTGAGTCCCCATGGATGGGTAATAATTTGGGATACAGCATCGGGGATGTATATGTGAGCCCCCATGGATGGGGAAATATTTGGGATGCAGAATCGGGGACGTGCAGGTGGAGCCCCCATATATGGGGCAAAATTTGGGATGTGGCATTGGGGATGTACAGGTGAGCCCCCATGGCCGGGGAAATATTTGGGATGCAGCATTGGGGATGTACGGTGAGCCCCCACGGATGGGGAAATATTTGGGATGCAGCACGGGGGCCGCGCGGACGCTGGGCATCGTCGGCGCTGCCTCCCCGGCGCTCGCCCACCCTTTTGTCCTCGCCTGCGATGGGTGTCCCCTCATTTATAAAAATTACCTGGGAGGAATGAGGCTGCCAGGGGCCTGTTCTGGACGATTGGTTCCCGACGGGGGGGCGAGGGGGCCGGCGGGGGAAGGATGGCCCTCGCTTGAATTTGACCGGTGGGTGACCGTTGCCTTCCAGCTGACCCCGCCGTCCCATCCCATCCCTCCCAACTTGGGAGCCTCCCGGAGGGGTTATTAATGGGAGTCGAAGGAGCCCGTCTCGGCAGCCCACCCCACCGGAGACCCCGCGGGGCTGAGTCCAGCGCCCCGGGATGCTGCTGCGCGCTGAGCCCCGACCGGGCTCGTTACACCTTGGCTCCGTCACCCAGGAGGTTCGGCACGTTGCGGGGGGGCTGTGGCCACCCCCGTGGCCTCTCCCCACGAGCGAGATGGCCCCGAATCCAGGCAAAATGCCACTAGATGTCACCACACGCCTTTCACTTGGGGTCCGGGGTATGGGAATATGCCCCCCCGCCCTTTCCCCCCCTGCTTTCATTGGAAGCAATTGAGAGAATTAACTTATCCGGTTTTATGGCCTGCTTGTCACATCCAACTAAGCCCACTTAAAATAGGAAGTCTCGCTGCATTCAAATAATTATCATAACGTACAAATCACTCAGCCAGGGGACAAGGGACCAGTGCCGGGGAAAGGGACGCCGTGCCGGGGTTTTGCTGGAATTACTGCTTCCCCCTCCCCAAATTAATTTTCCCGTGTATCAGCCCGGCCGGGCAGCACCGAGCTGGGTAGCGGTGTTCGGGGGTCCCTGCAGAGCGGGGTGACAAGGTGGGGTTCGGGCTCTGCAGCTGGTCGGCTCCACCCATGACACCCCCTGGCTCCATTACCCCTGCGGCACCGGGGCCCAACAAAGCGCTGGTGGTGCTGGGGGGTGCAACAAGGAGCCTCCTGCCCGGGTCTGGGGGGATGATGAGAAAAGCCCTTGACAGTGGCATTCCCTGGACCCCCACTGAAGCCCCCCTTGGTGCCGCCACGGGCGCCCGGGCACGGGGTCGGATCTGCGGGGACACGGCACCAGAGGGACCGCTCCAAGGAGGGATGTGGTGGGTGACGACGCTGCCCTTGCCCCGGGCAGGACCGAGCATCGCCCCCCCACCACAGCATCCCTCACCCTCCCGGTGCCCTCAGCCCCGGGGCTGCCAAGTGCCCCCCCGCCGGCCACTGATGTCCACTAACCCCCAAATCACTTTTCCCCGCTGTTGATGCTGGAAATGTCAGACAGGACCCGAGCAGCAGCCGGCGTGTGTTTCAAACACACCAGATGGATTTTTATATTAGCCACTATTTCATGTTCAGACAGAGCGACCGCACCGCTGAAACGGCAGCCTCGGTGCTGCCGAGTTTGCTTCTGTGAGATTAATTCTGCGAAATTAATTGGGACAAGATTGAAAAGGAAATTAAAATGCAGCTGAGTGAACAGGCTTTTCAAACACCTTTCCCCCTCCCTCTTTCCTTCGCCGTCTCCCTCCTTTACCCCCCCTCCCCAGCCCCGCGCCGCCTCCGTTCTGTGGCGGCCGCGAGCATCCGTCGCGCAAAGTAATTTACGGGGGAAAAGCTCTCAGGACCGATCGGTTACGTGTGAGGGAGCCAGCACAAGAGTCGCAATCTGGAGCCACTGAAGAGAGCGAAAACCCTGCCGTGACTCCAAGCTGTGGCCCGGAGCTGGTGTTGGGGGGGGACACGCAACCCACTTGGCCATCAGTGGGATGGACCGATGGGAACATCGGCCCCAGGGACGGCCGTGGGTTGCTCCTGATGTCACTCCCCTGGATAAATGAGGTGACGAGCTAGGGCTGTGGGTTCAGTGCCCGGAGCACGTCAGTCCCATCCTGGGGGGGCAGCGGGTCACTAAATGCCACCGTAAAGTGCTTTGAGATCCTCAGATGGGGAATTCTCAGCCCCCCAGAAAGGGGGGGTGAAGCCCAGGCGCGGAGCTGCTCTCGCTGCTGCCAGGGGTGCAGCTGCCGCCGCAAAGAGGCGCAGGACCCGGCTTCAAATACACCAGATAAAAACGTCGGTGCCACGCTGGCTGCCAGCCCCTGGAGAGGCTGGACGTGCCCACACCGGGCTCGGGGCCACCGCAGCACTGGCCGTGCCCAGCTCGAAGCCCGCTGGGCTGAGCGGCTGTGCTGGCCCTGCTGCTGTGTGGACGTGTCCGTCGGGTCCGGCCTCGAGGGCTCTGATGGACCGACAAAGCTTCCAGGAGACATTGGACACTGCCACCGCGGCTCTCCCACCCGTTGCTGCGGTGTCCGATTGCCCGTGTCCACCCTGGGGCTACCACCAGGATGCTGAACTCAATCGGATTCTGTTTCTCGGCTCTAAAATGTGGCCTTGGTCTTAACAAGCCGGAGACTCGGAGATGCTCTTCATCGCCAAAGGTCCGCCCTCCCCCAGCTGAGCCACCACCGCACGTGCCGCCCGTCCCCACGTCAGGGCCACTTGACCTTCCCTGGGTGGGCGCCCACCGAGGGCGGAGGGGGCGCAACCACCAAATTCATCCCTTTTGCTGCGCCAGATTGGGGCGCAAAGTGCACTGCGGAACACCATCCGCGCCATCCAAGCCCCCCAGGTTCTTTGCTCTCCTCGGGGTGCAAAGTGTGTGCCGCAGAACACCACCCCCCCCCCCCCAAAGTTCATCACTGTTCCCGCACCAGATCGGGGCACAAATTGCGTTGCAAAGCATCACCCATAAAACACAACCCCCCCCGCCAAAGTTCCTCACTGTTCCCATGCCAGATTGGGGCGCAAAATGCATTGCAAAACATCACCCATAAAACGCACCCCCCCACACTCACAACTTCATTGCTGTTTCCTTGCCAGGTCAGGGCACAAATCGCACTGCAAAACGTCACCCATAAAACGCAACCGCCCCAGCCCATCGCTGGCCACCACGGTCCGGCGGGGACCAGCTGGGAGCCAGGATGGAGCCCTGCGGGACAAGCAGGGTAAGGAGAGGGTCACAGGCGTGGGTGGCTCTGCTCTTGCCCCCCACCATCCCCAAGACCCGCTTAATGCGAAGACTTAATTTATTCACCTGCGTGCGCTTGCCGAAGGGAGCCCTGGTCACACCCGGCTGAGCAACTCAATTACCCCTGTAATACCCGAGCAACAGCACGTACAGACTCCATCACCGTGGAAAAAAAAATAAATGTATATATATAAAAATAAAAGAATCTTGCTTTGGGGCACTTGAAATGCCACGTGAAGCAGGGGTGGCGTTAACGGGGCAGTCACGGAGGGGGAAGCGGGATGCCGGGGTCCGGTTCCTGCACGTACGTGCGGGAACCGGACCCCGGCATCCCGCTCCCCCCTCCATTAAATTGCTAATTTCACTCCACTTTGGACCTTGATTTTTACCAGTTTCACCCACTTTTGACCTTGCAATTGAGCCCCAGCCCCGTGCTGACGAAGGTGGGGCTGCCAGCGATGCTCTTACCTTGCTTAGGATGTAGATGAGGTCCCCGCGGTGGAAGGAGAGCTCGTCGGGATGCTCGCTGCTGCAGTCCCACATCCCTTGGTAATAATTGGCATAATCTCGCCGGGGACCTCCTGGGGACAAAAAAAACCAAAACACCCAGAGAGGTCAAGGTGACAGGGAATTATACAGGGAAATATTGGGGCTGTGGGGTGGTATTTGTTGGGGAAAGGAAGGAAATGTTAAGGGTTCTTAATTCTGCGTTGCAATTAAAAGGCAGAGGTCGAAGAGGTACTGCAAGAAAAAAGGGGCTGGTCAATAACGAAGTGCAGTATCTATCAGTAAACGCGCATAAACACAGGGATAACGGCTGCAGTTTCAGAAGATGCTGAATTAAAGCTGTTTACTACAAACCACAAAGGGAAACGAAGACGCTTTTCCCTCTCTCCCAAGTCCCTCATCTCCTCCTCAGGCTCAAACCAAGCTGTCCCCAAGGTCGACATCCGTAACCCGGTCAAGAGGGGACACGTGGCACCGGTGCCAGCTCTACTGGGCAGTGTCCCCAGCACGGTGACAGCCACGCCAGGGGCCGTGGAAGAGGAATACGATTGATTAACGTGGGTGTTTGCACAGGGCCTCGGGGAGGATGCTGCCAGGGAAGGCGATAGCCACATTTATTTATTAATTAAAGCAGCCAAGCCAGGGATTGCAGCAGATGGAGCAGGGCACCGCACTGACCGCTCGGCTGGAGTGCCCGGAGTAGGAACGGGGATGGGAAGAGAGCAGGGAGCAATGTCTGCCGTCACCCCCTGCTCCTGGGGGCTCAGAGAAGGTCCCAAACCTTCGGTAGCATGATACAGCCCCAGAGCTTGGGTCTCGGTCTTCCCATGGAGTTGTGAGTTTGGGAAGGCAGAGCCTTCGCTCGATGCCGGGATCGGTGTCTGCTGCAGAAAGGGAAGGGAACGGAACATGAGCCAGCAAACTCTTTTTTTTCCCTTTTTTTTTTTTTTGGAAGAAGCAAATGATCTGTTTGCTGAAAGCCGTGGGTTTGGGCTGATGAGACTTGGCAAAGCGTGCCAAGGCTGGGCACTGCCCTGGGCTAAACGTGTGCATGGGTTTCCTGGAAAATGTCGCAGCAGCGTTTCCAGAAGGAAACGTTTCCATCTTTGCCATCCCAGCATGGCATTTCCCACCCCAGAAACTGGCCCAGACACCAGAGCCACCACTGAAGGTGGGTCCCTGCCGTGCGATGGGACCAGCCGAGCCTGATGCCAAGGTCTTGCAGAGCCCCACGACCGGAGGAGATGCTGCTCTGCCCAGTTTGTGGACTGGGGACGCGACTTGTCCCAGCACGTCCAACAGATCCTTCACAGCATCAGAAAAACACCCCCAAACCCTCCAGACTCCCAGTTTTCAAGCACACAAGATGACAGTTCAAACACGCTCCTGGACCAAAGGCTTCAGGCAGGAGGCTGCTCTGATGGCACGGCACCAAGGCGGGGGTGAATCCAGATGTCACGACACGGACATCTCCATGATGCGACCCCCATGGATAATTAAACCCAGTAAAACCACATCCTGCGGGGGGGGGGGGAGCGGAGCGCCGGGGCTGTACCAGCGATCTGTGCCACGCAGCTGAACCCAGCCCAGAAAGCATAAATAGAGAATAGTGAGCACATGTCGGAGGAAATGTTTCTAATATGGTATAAGGGACCGAGCGATAAGGGTGCATCTGGAGTGCTGTGCCCAGATTTGATCACCTAAATATGAAAAAGGACATTACAGAGATGGATAATGGCACAGCGGGGAGCAGCTGGAATGACTCAGGGACTTGGGGAACTTAAATAGAAAGGCTGGGAAAAAAAAAAAAAAGTAGGTCTGCATCCTTTGGAAAGTATTAAAGGGGGAGCACACAGGGGCGAGGAAAAGATTGTGAAGGGAATAGAAGGAGTAGGAGCTACTGAGTTATTTAAGCTTGTGCTAAGTGCAGGAACCAGAGGTTATGAACTGGAGGCAGAGGAAATATCGGGACGTGCGGGCGCCGAGCCGGAGGATGAGGCCAGCCATAGCTTTGGTAGGAGCCACTGGATTGTGTAATTAACACAAAAGGTCATTACGGGAGGGTGTGAGGACAACACCCCGATGGGGAGGATAACCCGGTACTGGGGGACGGTGCTTGGTACCGACCTATTGGTGTCCCCTTGGAGACAAGGCTGGGGAAGAGCTGCTCTGGGGGTATCGACAATACCGGTAACGCTATGGAGCATCACCATGAAGTGGCTGAGATTTGAACATCGTGATCCCCGCATCAGCCTCTGCACCTCTTCAGAGTTCTGCTCTGCGTCACGAGAGTATTGGGAGCGAAAGGGGGTTTGGGTTGAGATAGAAAAGACATCTTCCTACGAGATGTTTCCAGAGTCAGAAGTGGCCATTTTCCCCCAGAGCCCCTGGGGATGGGGACCCGGGTGTCTGCTCCACGCAGGGAACTGGAACCAGCCTTGTCCCAGTTGCCCCTCATTTACCAGGAACGCTTGGGAGGTGCCTCCCTATCCCACATCTGCTCTTTCCTGCTTCTCAAAGGAAGGAGAGGACCTCGGAGACACTTGGCCACCTGGCCAAGGAGCGGGGAGAAGAGAAGCCGTGCAGAAGAAGAACAGAGACTTTGCAGAAGCCGCACGCGTGAGCCTGGACACGATACTCTGCAAGTACAAAGGGAGAAAAGTTTCCAGCCCACAGAAAGGTTTGTGGTCCCAAAAGTTTATGTATTTTTTCCCGGCTATGTCAGCTGCTGGGATGGCAGGTCTCACCCCCACCTCCAAGCCTGCCTTCAGAAGGTCACAATTAATTGCATCGGATGAGGAAGATGCGTCATGATGAAAGCGTGGTCGGGCTCCACGCTTCACTCCCAGCCGCAGCTTCAAAAGCAACAAGGATGTTTGTGCCAGCTACTGAAAATATCTTGTTAAAATTAAGGCCGTTTGCAGAAAAGGGATCCTGGTTTCTATTTTTGCACTTAAAGAGAAGGCCAGGCAAGGGACAACTTCACTCCGCAGTGTCCATGTGGGACGGTGAATGCCTGCGATGCTCCCGACCTGCCGGCTCCCGGCTGGGTAGGATGGGGGTGGGATCCAGACAAACCAGCCCAGGGCTCCTGCATCGCCCTGCACCAATTCTGCTCGCTTTTGCTGAGAAGATGTTTTGTTTAAAAAGCCCCAACGCCCCATCCAGACTTTGAAATCCGCATTCAGGGCAGAGCCGTGATTTCCGCGCGGCTGATCTACACTGATGTAAGTGGGATGAGAGCCTGCTCCCGTGTTTATGGGCCTTGGGGTCATTAAGAAAAACCAGCCAAACGTGACAACCGCATCGTTTTCTTCTGCAGCCCGAGCAGCCCCAAGCAGGGGCTGTGGGAGAGGCACGATCCGCCCCAACCCCTTTGCTTTGGAAGCCTGTTGATGCTGAAACCTAATGACAACCGTCTGCAGCTCAGGGGTCCTTGCTGCCGCGCTCACGCTGCATGAAACCTCCTGCCACGCCAAGCGCAGGGACCGTGACAAAGGAGGCAGTGCTGCGAGGCTTTTTTTTATTATTATTTTCTAAGTGGAGGAATTTTGCTCTGTTTGTATGCGATGGCTAAGCCGGCGCTGCGGCAGCAGCCCCGCCGCCCGCCCGGCGCAGGGGGCAGGGATGAAACAGCCCTGAGCGGAGCAAAGGGGTGTCTCGGCAGGAGCAGCCTGCAGCTCTCAGCTGGGGTTGCTGGGCTGCTCCAGCGCCGTGGCACCCTCGTGGTTCTTCGAAATGAGAAACGATAGTTTTCCATTAGCCAAATGCTCATCTGGCACTTTGGCCGTGTGATATAATTAAGAAATAGCCCCTTCCCTCCCTCCCCGCAGCCCAGCCTCTGCTCAAGGACTCCCGGCATCTCTTTCTCGCCCTTGGTCCAGTTGGACAGAAATTATAAGGCAAAAGGCAACGAGGGCTGGGGATCCCGGCGCCGCGATAACCTTTCCCTCTTGAAACGCAGCCCAGCTTTCCAGAGGCAAGAGCCTAATATATTATTTAGCGTAAAAAAAACAGACGCAGGACTTAAAGCAATCATGACAATGCTAATAACTAAACCAGTTACAACGATTAACAACAATTACGACCGCCGGGCAGATGCTAATGAGTATGAGCAGGGTGTTTAAAGGGCTGGCAGGGCTGTGACAGGCGAGAGCCAAAATCCTCGGGGCGGCCTCGGGGCGCGGGTTCATCGTCACCTCTGGCACCAGCCTGCCATGGAGCCCCGCTCTGCTCCCCGCTGACCCCCACCTCGGGCTGGAAAACCCACGGGGGGAGCTGCTTTCCTGCCCCCCGCTCCTTTGGATGGGGAAATGCCGGGACAGTGGTGAAAGGCAAAGAAAAACGTGTGTGTGCGCATGCATGTCCCATCACCTTCTGCTCTCCTTACCCCACGCTGAGGCATCTCCACGGATAAATGTGCAGCCTTGCTTTAGGACCTCGGCACGGTTTATAAAGAGCGGGAATGTCGTTTTTTTCCGAGCTCGGGGTGCTGGTACCGGCTGCAGCTGCCACACGCTCCAGTGGCCGAATAAGTCAAAGTGCTGGGGGGTGGGAAACAAGCTCTGCAAAACCAGGAGGAGCGGAGAAATGCCGACGTGCTCCGGCCTCTGCGAACAGCTGGGGCTCAGCCCTGTCTGCGCTACCCAGATTTTGTAGAAAGAGGCCTGAGCACCCGCCTGGGCTGGGGACCACTGCCCAGGGAACGTCCGAGGGGGGGAAGGGAACTGTTGGATCAGGCTTTCCATAAATGCCAGGAATCACAGAATTGTTTAGGATGGAAAAGACCTTTAAAATCGAGTCTGACCATCAGCCCAACGCTGCCAAGTCATCACTACCCCATGTCCCTCAGCGCCACGTCTGCCCGGCTTTTAAATCCCTCCAGGGATGGTGACTCCACCACTGCCCCAGGCAGCCCGTTCCAGTGCTCGCCAACCCTTTTTGTGAAAGAATTTGCTCCTAATATCCAATTTAAAGCTCCCCTGGTGCCATTTGAAGCTGTTTCCTCTTGTCCTATCACTTGTTACTTGGGAAAGTTGGGCACAGGGGCTCTTGGACCCTGGGAGGGATAAACTGGCAGAGCAATTCTTGGGGCGCTCGTGGGTTCAGGAGAGGACAAGTGTTTAGTCACCCACCACCCACAGCACCCAGTGCCGAACCCTCTGGTCTCCACCACCCAACAAGCGGGACGCCTGGTGTGAGTCCCCGGCTCCATCACCGGGGCAAAACCGTCCCCTCTGAGCCCTGCAGCGGGAGGATGGCGCGGGAAGCTCTCCGAAGCCAGGCTTTGCCAGGAGAAGGTGTTTTCCCATGCGGCGAGGAGGAGTGGGGCGGCAGGAAGCCTCTGGCTGGTCCAGCCCCGGCTGCTGGGACACAAGCGCTGCTTTCCTGCGCCGGGGCGGAAGCGGGGATGGAAAAGCAAGCAGGTGGGACTGGGGAGGAAACAGATCTTCCGCTCCCGTCCCACGGTGCAGGTTCTTAAGGAAAAAGCAGGGGTGGGGGCCCTGGCCACCACAGCAGGCTCTCGGGCCGCTGGCTCCGGGCGGGCGGTGCTGGTTCCTGGGGTGGTGGTGCGCGTCCTTCCGGCTTCCCGCGCCGAGATCCCTCCCTGCGGCGGCTTCCTCTGGCCATGACTCGCTTCCTGCCCTCTCTCCAGGTTGTTTCTGCCCCAGCTCCTCTCCCCGGCCCCTTGGGATGCACCAGGAGGGCTGGCTCCCCCTCCACGGTCCAGGATGGGGTGAGGGACAGGGACAGGAGTGCCTCCATGGGATACCCTTCAGCGCAGAGATCTCACCAGGCAGGAGAGGGGATGGATGCTCTCCTCCATGGAGAGGTCACAAAGGGCACCCACACGAGGTGCCTGTCCGAAAAGGAGAGGCATCCCCCATGCCCACAGCGTGGAGAAGGTGGGGAGAGGTCCCCAAATCCGAGTTATCTGAACTTCACCTGCTGCAGTCTCCTTGGTCACCCATCGGTCTGCTCTTGGCACCTCTCCCATGTTCCACCACCCCTCCATCACCACCCACACCTCAGGATGCTTGAAGGCAGCCAGGCTCGGACCCCCCAGTCACCACGGTCCTTTGCGATGGCCAAAGCAGGGTGGGCTCTTACCACTTCTCTGTCTGCTCCCGGCATCCTCGCTGTCCTCTGGGAAGGGGGGCTCCAGCTCCTCATCTGGGGGGGGAAACAGAGCGGAGACGTCAGGGGAAGGGCTGAGCGTTACCGCTGCACCAACCCCCCGGGCAGGCAGAGGGCTGCGAGAGCATCCGACTGTCAGAATAATAAATTCCCGGCTTAATTGTGAAGAGTGGAAGGGAGGAAGTCACAGATAATATTTTAAAACGTGTTGCATAAAAATATGAATTGTTGTTAACACTGGTAAAAACAAATCACTTATTATAGCCCCATAAATTTAGGCAGCACTTTGCCGAGTGCCCTATAGGAGAGGCGCTTCCTGTGCAGGACTCACAGCCCAGAGAAAACGCGATGCCGAGGAGAAACGCCAGAACTGAAATGCGCGGAAGGATGGGGGACAGAAGCAGAAATGAAGGGGGAGAAAGGGGACCCCAGGCAGTGGAGGGCAGGCGGCTACCGGGGGTGGGGAAGGAGGGTGGAAGAAAATAGTAAGAAATGACACCGTGGAAAAGGTTAAGGATTGGAAGTCACGGGGAAGCCCTGCGAAAATGGCTCGAGACTGATGGGAGCAAGGATTTACACACAAATAAGTTTAAATAAGATTATTTAGCACCTGGACAGGTACAACCCATCCAGCCTGAGCTGCTCGGGGTGCTGAGGCGAGGCGGGGGCACAGCACCCCCATTAGCTGCCACCGCAGACCAGGCTTCCTTCCCCAGCCATAAAGACTGGAGGCAACCTCATCAAATAATACAAATAAAAACCAACTCTGAAACATTTCAGAAAGCACATTGGTCGTCTGCACCTCTGGGTTGATGTGGGGTGTGGGGCAGCCCTGGCTCGGCTGAGCCCGGGGCAGAAGAGGTGTCCCCGCTGCACCTCAGGGGGCATGGCTTTGCTGTCGCCTTTACGCAGAGCCAAGCGGAGCCGAGCCCGGCTCTTCTGCTGATCCCAGGGCACCGGATCGCAGGGCAGGGAGGTGCTGCTGCTCCTGCTCGGCATTTTCCGAGGACGCGGCCCCGGCCCTCGCTCCCACCCAGCGCGGATCGATGCAAACCAGGTCAGACCTCCGCTGCCAATTACAAATTGCATCCCGAGTTGGAGGGTCACAGCAACTGCTCCCCCATTAGACGGGAAGCGGCACCAAAGATCTTTTCTAAATAAATCAGACTTTATTGTAAAACTCGGCCACCGACGAGACAGAACCTCATTAGCATTGATTTTAAAATAAATTATTGAAAGTGGCTTTTGCCTGCTCTTTGCATTTGTAAAAGAGAACATAAATGTATCCGTACCAGCGCTCTCCCCCCATCGTTCCCATGCACACGCCCCAAACCCTCGCATGGGAATTCCTTTATACTTTAACCAATGGCACCACATCCCCTAATCCCACCTCGGCGTGAGATGGAGGGCAGTGAAACCACCTCCCGCGCACCACGGAAACCCCGGAGCCACCCTCCAAAGCGGGGCAGCAACGTTCCCCCACCGCTGGGGGTGACGCCTGCGCCCAGGGGCTCCCCACAGCCACCCCCGTCCTGCCATGCGTGCTGTGCACACCCCTCCGGCTCGCGTCCGCATCCTGCAGGGATCGCATCCATCCCTGAGCCGCGCTGTCCTCAGGAAACCTCTTCCCAGAGCCCTTCTGGCACTTCCCAGCACGCGCACACACTCCGCAGAAGCCTCCTCCAGCACCGGCGCAGGAAAACACGTGCCGGGGAGGAAATGCTGGGTTTCCAGGATGGGCGAAGCTGTGGGAATCCTGCCCAGGGAAGGGGCTGGCACTGCCGGGACGAGGGGCTGGGTCAGCCCTGGGGAGACGTATCTGCCCTGCTTCCTCCCCACTTCCCTGGGAGCTCCCCTCAGATGGCAGAGTTGGTCCCCACAGCTAATGGGGAATCACAGTTACAGCTCCTAACGAGCTCCAGCAGCTCTGTGGGTCCCAGCCCCTCGCCCCATAGAGCTGCTGCTCCCCCCAGTCCTCGCTCTCCAGGAGCCACGCGGGGCTGGGGAGGCTTTCCAGAGCAGTGCCCCCTCCCTCTCCCACCTTGGGCCATTTTATTCCATATTTGATGGAATGGGGCATGTTCTAACCAGAAATCAAAGCCACAGCCCCCTGCCCTGTTTGCGTCGCCCACCTGAGACACCAGCTGGGCAGCTGACAGCTCCACGGCTTGGACAAGGGTCTCTCATGTATCTCAGTCCTCCGTGCCTCAGTTTCCCTGTCTTTAGAAAGCCCCTGCCCTGCTGACCACTCACTCTGCACCTACTGCAAAAGGAGCTCGGAGGAAGACCCGGTCCCCACAGCGAGCCCCTCCACCCTGACGGGCTGCGATGGACGGAGCCTCTGCCGAAGGAAGGGAGGAAACTCGCAGGGGATTTTTCTCAGGAAAACGTGGTGGGGAGGCAGCTGGCTGGCGTGGTTTCCCCTCGGCCAACAGCAGCCAGATCCACTCGCCCTCCTGCACCCCATCTTCTGCACCGCCATGGTGGGGGCAGCCACTCGCTCCCTGCAGGAGCCTGGGGAAGGGGGGGATGAAGGCACAAATCCTGGGGTGCTGCTGAGCCCTGCCTGCACCGCGGCTAGTGCTGTGGTGCGCTGGCCCCGTGCACTGTCCTCACGGATTTTGAGCTGTGCAATTAATGAACAGGGCCCGTGGGGGCAGGAGGAGCCCCCCTCCACACCGCAGCCAGTTGCATCCAGGTGCTTTTCTGAGTCAAGTCTGGAAGCGATGTTCTGCCTTCCCTGGGCCTGGGTGTTCGATCTCAGCTAATATCTGGATTTTGCAGTGATGAATCAGAGAGAAATGCTGAAAAATGCATCTCCTGGGGTCATGGAATCATGGAATGGTTTGGGTGGGAAGGGACCTCAAAGGCCACCCAGTGCCACCCCCTGCCCTGGGCAGGGACACCTCCCACCAGCCCAGGTTGCTCCAAGCCCCGTCTAACCTGGCCTTGAACCCCTCCAGGGATGGGGCAGCCACAGCTTCTCTGGGCAACCTGGGCCAGGGGCTCACCCCCCTCACAGCAAAGAATTCCTTCCTCAGATCTCATCTCAATCTCCCCTCTTTCAGTTTAAAACCGTTGCCCCTCGTCCTATCCCCTGTGCGGAGCATCTTGACCTCGTCCACACCACCCTCAAGAAAATGCCTTTACATCTCCATGGGCAGCCCCGGGCGCCCACGCTGGGGGTCCAGAGCCCCATGGCAGCCCCCAGCCCCGGGCATGGCCGGGGAGCAGGCGGGCCGTGCACCCCACCGCTGCACCAGAGCAGCCTGGGCGTTGGGCACATTCTCAGAGGAGCTGTGTTTTAATGTAGCAATTTGATTCAATTTTCCACTCTATAAAATTACCCATCACTGCTCGTTGCTTCCTAACAGACACCTTCACTCTTAATTTAACAATCCTATCGAATTCTGCCAGGGAAATTGGAAAAATTTATCACCTGTGAAATTTTATTTTTCCTTGGTTGTATCTGTTTTTGTAAAACTTCATTAACGACGATGACTTGCTGAGGAAATTATCTCTTCATCTCCCCCCCTTTCTTTTTTTTCCCTCTCCCTCTTTCTCTCTCTGTTTTCACCCAGGACACGAGGCAGGCAGCTGGGACCAGAGGAGACCCCAGCTCTGACGGGGACATTCCCTGTGCTTGCTGCGGGTCCCAGGGGTGTGAAGGGCCGGGGAGGGATGAGCTCGGGGCAGAGCCGACGTCTCCTGCCTGTCCCTGAGCCCCGCGACTGGTTTCTCACCACTCGCACGCTGGGCATCTGCCTCTACAGCAACGTGCCCCCAGCACCTACCTTCAACCTGGCGGGGAACTGGCTCTACTGTGGGGGGAGAAACTTGCTCAGATGGGAGAGCTGTGGCTTTGTGTCCCAGCGGCACTGCCCTGCACGGTGTCCCAGCCGTGTCCCCATGTCTCGGTGCCGTTCTAGTGCTGGGCAGGACGCTCCGTGGCTGCAGAGCGGAGCGATGTGACAGAGGCAGCTGCCCCACAACTCCTGCCCGCCCCTGGGCTTGGCCGAAGCCCAGGGACAGCAGCCCCCGGGACGTCCGCACACCAGGACCAAAAGATACTGCAACAGCCTCGCTAAAGCAACGGGCTTCGACCCTGCCGCTTGCAGGCTTTGGGCTTGGCCAGCAGCATGAGACACAAGCCTTCGGGCTGCCTCAGGAACCTCTTAGCAAGCTTTTAAGAAGAGGATGGACAGGACACAGAGCCCAGTAAAAGCCCGTAATTAAAGGAAAGGTTTGGCTGGGATGTTCCCTCCTCCACCACGATGTTCCACAGCTCCAGCATCCAGGCACTGACCCGTGTGTGGGAGCAGGAGAGCAACAGCCATGGGAACCAAGGGTGAACCTGGCCGGCAGGATCGGCTCCAGCTCTTTCGGGACACCCTGAACCCCGATGCAGGGGCAACAGAGGGGGCTGTCCTTAAGTCAACACTGGCCAAGCTCCCAGCAGGATCACCATTAGCCGCGTGTGGAATAAACCTCGCGTCTAATCTCTGCTCTGCAGTCGGTGCTGGCAGCCCCAAGGCAGCGAGGAGTCGGACCCAGCTGCCGAAGCAGCCAGGGATGCTGGAAGCCCCTGTCCTGACAGACCGTCAGCACTTCACGCAGCAGCCCGGGGACGCCCGCCCCGCGCGGGGGCTCCTGCTGAGCGCAGGGATGGCTGTGGGTACGCCCAGAGGAAGAGAAAGCTGCTGCCCAAAAAGCCGAGGATGTAAACAGAGGAAGGGAAGAGGAGAGATGGAGAGAGGCTGCGGGTTTGCGTGGGCAGCCCCGGAGCCCCGACTCCGCTCCCGGCAGCTGTCTGGATGCCACTCGCAGACCACTGAGATTTCCTTTGGCAGCAATAACAAGACAAAGATCTCGGGCATCACAAAACTTCCTGGTGCATTTCATTTTTTTTCCTTTCTTTTTTAATCACTACGAATATAAAGTTCTGAAATAAATAAGGAGAAACAAGGACCTATTTTGCATCTCTGAATGCAGACAGCAAGGGACCCTGCTCCCGGGGACGCGGAGCAGAGCTGGGCGGTCCCAACCTCAGCGCAGAGGCAGAACAGCACACGGGTTGGAATAAGGCTCAGGTGACCCGTTGACCAAGCCCTGGGGCATGTCACACCATGATTTCTGCTATTAATGGTAAGAAATGTTGCAGACCGTGTCACCCTCGCAGGCCGTTTGGTTCTGTGCCAGGAAGATGGCTGCTGGCTCCTTTAACCGGCAGCTGCTGCCCTGACTCTTAGCGAACAAGCGCTAGTCTTTAATGCAGTTATTTTATCATCTCTTGGAAGGCCAGTAATTGTGTTACAGCCATGACTGCATGCCCAGAAGGGAGCATTTTCATCATCTAAAGTCTGATTTTCCAGGTAACACTGCCCAGAGATTCCACTCTCACCAAACTTAATATTACCCGAGCTGAGCAGAACACAACCTCTAAAAGCTGCCTTACCTGAACTTATAAACCCTCCACCTCACCAGAGCAGAAAGCGTTTTCTCTTGTGGTCCATTTGTGGTCCAAAACCCTTTGAGTTATGGGTCCACTAAACTCGGCAAGGTCCTAGATGTTCATTCCCATCAACACGTCGGGCGGCCAAGGCCTCCTGCCATGTTTGCAGGGCTATGGCTAAGGGATGGCTCGGATTTTGGTTGCGTACCTGGCAAAACCTCGTAGATGTCATCCTCTTCCATTTCAACGTTGGGCTCATCCTGATTCAGGGTGGTATTGTGGGATGTCGTGTTCACCGAGTCAGAACTCTCCACGTCATTGTAGAGCTCCTCTTCGTCCCCTTCATCAAATGGGATGGTGAGGGAGCTCAGGTCTGGCAGAAGAGACCAAGAGCGTGGTGAGAAAGAGCAAACCACTCACTTTCTGTGAGTTGGAATCCAGTAACCAAGCCTGTGCCGCTGTACTTTGTGCTCCCTATGGACCTTGCAAGGAGTGAACTGTCCCCTTGCTTGGCCCACGAGCAACTGGTGTAAAGAAAATGAGATGGAAGCTGAGAATAGGCTAAAACAAAGGAAAGGGCCAAGAAAGGATGGTAAATGCCAGAGAACAAAGCCAAATTCAACAAACGCCTCAAGGAAGCGAGCCTGACCCCATTCCTGGCAGCTGCCTGTGGTTCCCAGAGGGTTTCCACACACAGGGCTGGATTCTTGTCTCAGTATTGCTGGTCTCAAACTGGAGCAACTCCAGTGGAGCCAAACCCCGTCCTTCATCTGCCAAGGACAGAACCGCAGAGCCGCAGCCCCAGCAGTGAGAGGCGATTCCCACCCTTTTCTTGTCCCACTTGGTGACACTTGCAGCCTTTGACAGATCGCAACTTGGTCCTCTAAAAGCAGCCAAATGCCTGTGGGCTCCAAAACCCACTTCTTTTTAACCACCTGCTCAAAAGAACAAAGCCCCAGAACCTTCCTTTTTGCTAAGAGGGGCTGCTGGGACCCCAGGAAGGTCCCGGCAATGAGCACCAGCCCACGCGCTGCTGGAGAGAACAGCCCACGCCGGGTGGGAAGATGCTGCCAGCATCTGCCCAAACAAACGGGCCAAGCCGCCAGACTCACCCTTCAGGAGGAACTGGATCTGATCCACCCAGTCTTCAGCCTCTGCTGGGCTCGGGGCTGTGAACTGGAGAGAGGTTCACTGTTACTGCCCTGGTTCTTGTGTGCAGGAGAAGGAAAAAGATTTGCAGCTAGAATGGGGGACGGAGATCCTGGATCTGCCATTCTCTGCCCTGTGACTTTGGGAAAGATGTTTCACTTCTTCATCTCCCCATTCCAAACAGGGAAGCAGAAGCGGAACTAAGCTAGACTATCCCAGAGGAAGGCTGTCAAGCCTAATTCATTAAAATAATTCAGATGAAAACCACAATCCCCACGAATATACTGTACTGACTCTGAACCAGGACTCTACATCCAAAGCCTCCCTGAGGCTCGGGAAGGCTCCCATCACACTTTGTGGATTGGGCCAGGTTTTTCATTACACCAGTTTTTAGGCCCCCACTGGATGCTCAAATTGCAGATTTAAATTTAACCCGGCTCTGAATTGCTTACTTAAAAAGCCTTTCCAAAGCCAATCCTCTACTGCTTCTACCCCATGTTCTCCCTTAACCCTCGTGCCCCACAAGTGCAAAGAGAGCCCGGGGTCACTCTTGTGCCATGGGAAGCTCCACAATGGGGTGACCCGCCAAGACGGAGAAGCATCGACACCTTCTGCAGCTGGGTTTATTTTACCGGGGGGGTTGGAGATTCACCCTGCAGCCTGTGCCCCAGACCTGGGAGCGTGTGCTTTTGTGCCCAGTGCTCAAACCAGCACCGAGGGTCCATTTCTTCCCCCGGTTCCTACCTCGTAGGTGCGTTTGCCAGGGCAGGTTAACTCGAAACAGCATTTTTTTCGAGAGTCTTTGCGCAGATGGAAAGCCAGCCGGGCACTGTAGTTCTCAATGGAGAAGTTGCCCTTAGGTTGTTTGCCTGGAAGGAGAGAAAAAAGCTAAATCTGGAGTTTGCACCTTTTTCTCAAGCCTGCAGTGCTGCTGGGTGGTTGCAGATGTTTGGAAGCCGAGGTACACCACGCATCAATGGGAAATGGCCAGAAAAAACCCCTTCAGTCTAAGCATGTCCACCCCCAGGAATTCCGAAGGGAATATTGTAAAATCTTCATAAAGACACAGTAAAGAGGATGCCCTTTTAAGCCTCTAGAGACTGCGAACAGCCAGCGAGAGGTTGCCGGGGTCAGGAGGTTGGATGAGATGAGCTGGTTGTAATGAAGCAGAGACCAGCGTGTACTTGGGGAAATATGATGCCAATGATTATTCTGCTGGTAAGGCATTAACGGGCTGGCGTGCAGGAAGAAATGCTTAGTGGGACCTTTGAGAATTGGCCTACGGCTCTTGCCGATGCACACAACGGTCGGTGTCAGCCAGGGTGGAGAGAAGGAACTTCACTGCAGTCATCCGAGCGTCCGTATTTACCCCAGCTCACTATTGCCTTATGCAGCTTCTTGAAGAAGTGTGGGAACATGATTCAGGCAGTTGCTCTGAACCTTTTTTTTTTTTTTTTTTTTTTTGATTTGCAGGTCCTGAAGAAGCTTCCAGGGGTGAGGTCAATCCCTATATAAGGATTTCAGGCCATCAATAACAGGTTTCCTTTACTCTCTTGTCTTCTGGAGACCTTTTGGAAGCTGACAACTGCTCGACCTTCACAAAAGCAACCCAATATCAGACCTTGGCTTCAACACCTCCCTCTGCCAGCAGCTCACAGCCCTGCGCGTACCCTGCCAGGGCGAGAGGAGTTGGGAAGCTTGTTTGGAAATAAAAAGTGCTTGAGATCCTCAGACAAGGGATGAGGAAGAAGGAAAGAGACCCAGCTTCATCCCCACGACCCACTGGAGTTTAATCCTGCCTGAGCTGCAGCTGGGTCCATGTAAACCAAGGATGTACGTGTGCGTTTTGTAAGGCATTTCCATGCCGTGTTTCTGGACGGGTGGAACAGGGTAAGGCCATATATCTAATCACGCCAAACTCTGTTGGAGATATTAGCTGTCTGTTTATATGTACCTGATGGAGCATGACTGCAAAATATTTATATACACTGACACAGGGATTATATACAGTCACTTAGGGGGTTGAAGCCCAGCTGATGGCTAATGGAAAACGTGGTACATCATTTTATTTACACACAGCTCGGTTCCTGTGTCTCTCTTCTCTTGTTCCATACTTATAAAGATGTTTTGGGGGAAGGAAAAAAACCAAACAACCTGAGATCTACCTTTCTAGATCCTATATGTTATGCCTCGATAGGGAATTACAACCTTTTCTCTTGTCAGCTGTTAGCCCGCCCTTCAGCCAGGGCTCTCCCCTTCCCTTTTCCAGCCCCTCCATGCCCTTGGCCACCACCCACAGGCTGGGGACCGGAGGCAGGTCTCTCACCACTTACTTTTCTCATTGGCGTAGTAGTAAAAGGTCCTTCTGTTGAGGACGCACCACCGCTTCTGCCACTCCGACCCAAAAAAGCTGTGCTCTGGAAAGAAAAGGACAGCAAAAGAGTAAGAAAATATCCATTTCTGTCCTTTTGCTGTATGCTTCAGATGAGTATTTAGGGGAAAGAAGAATTTTTTCCCAAAAAAACCCTGCAGATTTCTGGCACAAAATTCAGGCAAGCAAATTTAGACAGAAGAGCTCAACTGAGTAAGGCAGAGGCAGCCTGTCCCACCAGGCTGCAGCCCCTGCAAACCTTCCCCAGCTCTCCAGGCCAGGCTGGGCTGAGCTGCTGTGACTCTTAATCCTGCTAACGGGGAGGGAACACAGCTTTGGGTTAAACCTCCATAATTGAGGTTTAAGCAAATGTCTTTTTCTTTGTAGTTGGAGCAAGCTAAAACATGCACCCGGCCAGTTACACGGCTCAGCTGATGGCCATGAGGAAAAAAGGCTGTTCTTGCCTCATACCACCTGTCATACAGTAAATAAATCAAGATAAAATCTGAGTGATGAGGAAATAATTTGTAGCTTTCACAAGAGTCAGTAAAATCAAGATAAACCTGAGGCTGACTCACAGTCCTTATCTCAACTTGCTAATGTGTGTGATGCTACGAACTACCTTGTCTTCACTGGGGTTTTATCCTCATTAGGTATTGCTCGTTAGAAGGGCACATCTTGCCTTAGAGGACCGGGCTGTGCTTAATTCAATTGCTGGGTTTTAATCTTTGTGCAGTCTGATGATCTGCAAAAGAGAATAAATAAAGGCTGTGCCCTCCCCGTGTGTATGATGCCTAAGAAAAGCCTGAAAGGTTCTGCATGTGCCTACAGACAGATCCGCAGAAAAGATGTATTTTCCTCTTTGTTCTTCATCTGAGAACTTGTGTTCTTGGTAATTCTGAGGTGACATCCCCAAACCTCATCTTATGATGTACTTGTCAGGCCTTACCTCGGGACCTCTTCTCCAGGTATCCTTGCTTCAAAATGTTCCCCGTGTCTTGAACAGGCCTTGGTGGGGTTTCTTCCAACCCTACAGAGTAAAGCAAAGCAAAGCCTTGGGATCTCCCGTTCACACAACCCCTCAGCACGTTTCCAGCCCCTTTCCCTGCAGAAGAGGATCAGGAAGGCAGAGCAGCAGCTGGAGGTGAAAATCACGGTCCGCCACGATCTCACCAGCTATTCCCAATCCTGGCTGCAGGCACCTAGAAATCCTCAAGGAAACCAGGACCACGATGCACACGGCGGCAGAGACCCGTCCTCGATGGGGTGAGGCTGGTGCTGCGCCGGGGGCTGATGCTCAGCCTTTTTCCCCCCCAGCCAAGGCTCTCTGGGTCCCCGCAAGCCTTTGGCAGCAGCCAGGATCTGGTCAGGTTTACGGACTTGGAAAACATGATCCCTTTGTCCAATATCTGGTCTAACTCAGACCACGGCACCTCACCTGGGCTGGCGGCCGGACCCTGCGGCCACCGAGGGGCTCTGGTGTGCACTGCACGAGGTGACGGCCACATCTCATCCCCAAAGCCAGCGGGGCCAGGATGCCCCCAAGCCACGGCTTGCTGCTGAGAAGGTCTCCCCCTCCTCTCCCGCTCATCTCCTGCCATCATAACTTGTACTAAGCACAAAACAAAATGACTAACTAAATGCCACTAATCACCTCCCCAGTGCCCAGCCTCGGCAGCCGTTTCAGTATGGACAACCTCCCAGAATCCCAGGTCACAAAAGCTCCTCTTGTTTTCTTGGTGCGTCTCGCGAACACCCAGCGCTTGGCCCAGTCCACCCCGCCGTCACCTCCCTCACTCACGGCCTATTTTTGGTTTTGTGTTTTATAGTTTGCAAACTCTGGGCTCGCTATAAATCCTCCGCAAATGTGTCTCGGGGTGAACACAAAGACACGCGAGGTTTGGGTTGGTGAAAGGCTCCCCTACGTCTGTCTCCTCTGTTGGCTGGAAACCGGAGCCTTCAAAGACCGAATCTCTGGCTTGTACAAAGCTGTCCGAGACGATTCAGATTAGGGGAAGCCTGGGACGCTGTGGGATTGTCCCTCTGCAACGCCTGGAGGACACGGACAGCCCCTTCCCGCACAGAGAAATCTCATTTCTCTCCAGCACCTGCCTGGCATAGACGCGCCCAGGCTTTTCTCTAGCAACGCCCAGCATCTGACTTGTAAAAAGGCACATTGTCTTCTCAAATCCAAGCCCCGACCTCTTTTGCTAATGCAAATCTAAATGTCATTTTATGGGACATTTATAATTATGAAAATGGGACGGTGCTGCCGGATGCACAGGGAGACCCTGCGAGTATGAATATTACATTAATGTGCCCAACGCCAGCTCGCTGATCCCGCTGGCAGGAGCATAAAAAATGCTTGACTGAAACTTTTATTTAGACGTTAAGAATCCAGGCCCCAGCGGGGTGACGGAGGCAGCCCTGGCGAGATCCCATCAGCGCGAGCGCTCGAATTGAATTACCCAGGGGGGAAGGCAGGAGCTGCGAGTGCTGCTTCGCTTATTTAATTTCATTTACTTTCAGTACATTATCAGCATGGGGCTTCCCTCTGCCCCCGTTCCCCCAAGAAAACCGGCTGTGGAAATCGCCGGCGTGCCGGATGCTGCCGTCGCTTGAGCCAAGGCAGGGACGTGTCCGGCCATCCTGGTCCTCCTCGGGATGCACTTTCTGCTCTTTCCTCGGTTGCCAAGAGAGATTTGGGGGATACAAGGACCTTTCAGACACCGCAAAGAGCAGCTGAAGCGGGGAAGCAGCAGGGATGCGATGGGAGCCAGCAACAGCCTCTTCCAGCTCCGCATCTTCTCTCTTTGCCCATCATTTCTTGGCCCTGGGAGAGCTACTGCCTTCTCAGGTGCACTTTGTCCTGTTTGAGATCAATTTTCCACGTAAACAGATCCCATGTTTCAGCTTATTTGTGGCCCTAGATGCCAGGACCTGCCGGGTTGGCATCACCTCCAAAACACCATCAGGAGCCCAAATCTCTCCTGCTCTGCAAGGGACACTGTGCCTCAGTTTCCCAGCAGGAAAATCAGAGTGAAGGGAGACTCCCTCCTTCTTAAATACTCGGTGGCTGCTCAGACAAACTAATACAATTAAGGAGGGGTTGCGAGGGCTGATTCGATTGCATGGGGCTCTGGAAATTTTAAGTTTTACAGATTATGACATGAAGACGGCAGCTGCGACCTGCGCGTTGCACGCAGCCTCTCTAATGCAGCCGCACTAATGCAGAGCCGGGAAGATTAAATCTGTGCGAAGTGGGTGAGCGCAGGCGACGCAGCGCTCGGGGCTCTGCCTGGCTGCAGACGGGGCTGGGGCTACGTGGGGTGTCCCCGTCCCTCCCCATGTCCCCAGCCTGCCCCTAACAACAATCCAGATGGCTTTTGCTGGCAGCAAATAGCTAAATTAACCCACAAAGACAGTCCCTGGGTTTTTTTTTTTCTTTAAACCATCTTAATGGACACCCAGATGATGCAGAGAGGTTAGGTGGGAGCCCAGCCCCAGAAAACTCTCCGGTCTCTAAGGGCAGAGGGTTTGATTGCTTGGATGTTCCTGTCAGAGACCAGACGCCTCTGCCCCAGGACCACACAGCTGGCAGGTAAACCACAGCTCCCCACCTCTTCTGGGGCTCCAAGGGATGGAAAAGCCAACCCGTCGCCTGGCGATCTGTTCCAACCACTAATGGCCATTCACCATTTATAAAAACAGAGAAAGAAAAGGCCTTAAATTCATCCGAGAGAGACACATCTGGGCTCTCCCAGACACACGGCCCCTCTCCGGTCGCTCCTGGCGTGGCACGGCAGGGCTGCGGCTGTGTTTGGGTGGTCTCGGCGGTCCTTTCCACCCTGCCATCTCCCCCAGGCCAGCAGACAGCTGGTACCGGCCGCGCTGCCCAGTGCCACCAGCACCCCAAACCCCTGGTGGCCACCTCCGTCCTCTGCAGCCTCAGACCTGGCTCCCGAGGGAGCTGCTCATCCCCAGGGATTTTCCCGCAGATGAATTTCCCCATCCATGGGACACATCGCTCCATCTGGAGCCTCCCACAGACGAGCCGCGCATTGGCAGCACGGGGAATAGCTCTGCGCCATAATCCTGGAGACCACTTTTCTGCAGAGGATACAGAGCATTTCAGGAGTGGGAGAAATGTGGGGCCAGAGACCCACACCCACGGGCGCAGGAGCAGACACCGGCTGATTCCCTTCCCCTCCTTATCGCACCTCAACCTTCGCCATGATTTGCATCCCCCGGGTGCTGCCGAAGGACGCTCTCAGCCCCAGAGCCTTCACTCCTACACCAGGCTGGCCCAGGGGTGGACCCAGGTCACACACCGGGCCTTTGGCTTCGCTGACCAAATGGCATCTTTTGGGCAAAATTTCTAGGAGTTTGGCTGCCGAGCGCCGTGACCGTTCCAACCCCGTCCTCGCCATGTCCTCAAGGACCTCTGTATTTCAGCTCTCACCCCTTTGGTCTCTGAGTCATGCACACCAGCTGCACAAAATGTCACAGTAGCTGCAGCCAAACATGCCCGGGGGCCACGTCGGTGCCCACGCTGTCACATCAACCGACTGTTCAAAGGGATGGAGCACGGAGGCACGATGGTTCCAGCTAATTCCCCATCCTCCAGCTTATTCACCAGGCTCAAATGTGCCAAGAGCAGATTCTGCTCCCGGGGACTTCGCAGGGAACACCCAACTACATTTCAAAGCAGAGCACAACTGGCTGTGATTTCCCAAAGCCCTCCGTGGTGGCTGCACTCTTTCTCCGTTGAAGCTAATGAGAAGAAAAACAATCAGAAAGAGACAAACAACCCCTCCCGCCGCCTTCAGAGCGAGACGGACTCGGGAAATGCTGAAAGCTTTTGGAAATCTTGACCGCCACCAAGGTCTGACACAGCAAAGGGGTCCAGGACGTGGCTGCTGGGGCTGATGGCACTGGTGGCCACTGTCGAGTGACATCTGTGGGTCTATTCAAACACAAGCTTCATATGTGCAAAAACAAGGAGCTGTTTGTAAGCCATGCTCCTATCAGTCTCTGATGGGAGAATAATGCTCCACAGACTCACAGAATGGTGGAGGCTGGAAGGGACATTTGGGATCACCCAGTCCACCCCCCTGCCAGGGCAGGGTCACCCAGAGCAGGTGGCACAGGAACGCGTCCAGGCAGGGTCGGAATGTCTCCAGAGACGGAGACTCCCCCACCTCTCTGGGCAGCCCGTGCCAGGGCTCTGCCACCCTCACAGCAAAGAAGTTCCTCCTCGTGTTGAGATGGAACTTCCTGTCTTCCAGTTTGTGCCCGTTACCCCTTGTCCTGTCCCCGGGCACCACTGAGAAGAGCCTGGCCCCATCCTCCTGACACCCACCCTTTAGATATTGATCAGCATTGATGAGATCATCCTGAAACCCGTATTTAAACCCTTACCTTTTTCCAAGATCAAGAAGATCTTGAAAGCATCTCTGCATTCTCACATCAGGATCCACACAGGTACAGATCCCCCCAAACCCTCTTCCCGGGTACCCTTAATCGCAGTTACCAGCCAGGTCTACCCCACAGCCCAGTCCCTGGGGGAGGACGGGAGCGAGTGTGGCCCCATGGCTCCATGCTCCGGCTGATGAAGGCTGGATGCATCGGGCACAGCCGGGCAGGACTTTTGTGGTGCCACGTGGGTGCTGCAGCCCCGCAAAGCAGCCGGCAACAGGCACGGAGTGATGTCCCGACCAAATGGAGCAGGAGAAGAAAGGCTGTTGTGGGAAGCAAGCCACCATCCATCAGCGTGGTCCCCTGATGGTCCCTGCCTCCTCCATCCCCCTGCTCCAGGTCCCAGCCCACCTCCTCAGTGGCTCCCAGCCCCTCGATGTCCCTCGGACGCGCTTCTCTCTGTGCCTCAGGAATGTCACCGAACCTTTCAACACCTTGGAAACGGCCGGGGATCATTTATAACGGCGGGAACGAAATGAGTAACTGTTTCAAAGAAAATGGGGAACTAAACAATTGTCAACATGGATCACATGAAATAGGTCTTGTGCCAGGCTAATTTCATTGCATTTTTTTGAGCAGGAAAATAAGAAAGTAGATGAAGAAAAGGCAAGGCACGGCAGAGAAGATTTATTCAGGCTTCAGCTTGACTTTTCAGAAGAGGCTAGTAAGCAAAATTCAGGGTGTAGGCATCCACCCCAGGATAACCACCTAGATTGAAGGCTAGTCAGCACGCAGGAGGCAGTTAAAAATCAATGGCAACAAATCACCCAGGGGAAATTATCAACCGAAATATCCCTGTGTTCATCTTCGGGATACATTGTCCTCAGGCTCAGGAGCCTTCGGACTCGTCCCAACCCAAAGAGCCCATCCAAAAACTGCAGCTAAACCCAGAGCTCCCCCCGGGACAGGCAGGGAATTGCTAAACACTCTCTCGTAGCAGCCAGTACAGACCAGTATTGAAAACAGGAGCCAAGATTAACTGGTCCCAGGCAACGGTGGAGGCTTTTGACAAGTGCTGACAGTCAGGAGCGAACACAAAATCCATGGAAGTGGCTCAAGAGAACCGCAGTTCTCACCTGGGGTTGAAGGGTGCCTGATTAACTGTGTTGCCCCTAATGTCCTCGTTGGGCCACAATTAATGAGGAAACACAAACAAGTAGGGGCCGTACAGATGGAGCTTTGTTAGGCGCCGGGTTAGTGTTGGATTCATTGTTGTTTTTTCAGAGGAGTCCATGACTGTGGTTTTTATGATCGATAAGCAAACAAGAGAAGAGACAGTCAATGGCAAACAGTTGACAGTAGACTGGACTGGGATTTAGCCCCAGAGGGTGGAAAAAAGCCTTCAACTTTTATTGGCAGTTTTTATTTTTCATTCTGTCTGGAAAATTTAACAGCAAGTTTGAAGTTAAACCAACTTTGCCAAGGGAAGAAGAAAAAAAGAAAAGAAAATTCAAAGAGGAGGCAGAGCCTTTGGCCCAAAAGTTTCCTTCCAAATCACTAAGTCTATAATTGCAAAATAAAAAACACTAAATCTCAATATCTATTTGCACAGCTCATTAGCCAAGGGCTCACGCTCAGCAAAGAGGGAGGGGAAAAAACCCCTTCAGCACCAAGTGGATTTGGGGAGTTGCTATGGAAACCGGCCCTTCGCAGCCGCGTCTCGCAAATCCCTGCTCAGATGGGTCTGTCTGTCCACCCGTCCCCTGTCCCCCGGCTTCCACAGGCTGCCCCAGGACGCAATTTTTTAAAGTCCTCTAAAAAAAAAAAACGCGTAATGTATGAAATATATAAATATATAATCTGTGTAACTCATTCCCCTGTTATTTCTCTCCCCCAAACATAACATTATGTCAGACATTCGACCTGCTGTGCTACCGGGACAACATGATTTACAATGTGAAAAGGGAAAACCTAAATCATCACGTAATGAAAACATTAAAGTTAATGCATCACAAGTGAGGAATTTATTACCATTAACTCCAATAAACAGTTATAAACCACCCGTCCTTTCCTGTCCACGCGCAGGGACACAGGCGCGGGGACTTCATTAAGCTCAACTTTCTTTTCTTCTTCACTAGACCGCTCATGTGTGCTCCAACCGGCCACCATTTATTGTTAACTGGACTGGCTCATTTTCCGGGGACTGGCGAAGGTTTGAAGGCCTCATCCATTTCCTTCCATGGGTGGCTCGGCGCAGACAGATGGAATAGGAAAGTTCACGAGACGTGCAGCTCGATGAGTTTATTTAAACGCTGCTGAAATATATGCTTTGACAAAAGCCAACCCTCGCCCTGGCCCTGTACATCGTTACTCAAAGAGGCTGATGGATAAGTAATAACATATGGGCACGCTGTGCGCTTACACCGGACACCAGCCTTACCTCAGGGTACACTTGGCCAAATATTTGCTTCTCACTGATGTTCCACCACCACCTTGGAAACCTAAGCCTGACAGCTGAAGCCTTATCGAAATCCCCCCCGGTGCGGGGAGGACGGCGGGGCTGGCTGGTCCCTGCGTGGGACTGTCTTTCCCCGTCCCCCTTCACCCCGTAGCAGGTCTCAGGGGGGGTCCCGGGGGCGTTTTGGGGATGGGAGCCGTAAGGATGCAATAACAGGCACCACCATCCAGTTATTAATGACTGTCTCAACCCTGAGATCTTTGCAGAAAACCACCACTGGCTTTACCAGGAGCCACAGATCTGATCCATTAACTGTGCTGGTGGGTTCGTTATTGCAGGGCTGCCAACGAGGACTTGAACAAGAACGTGCCTTTCCCACAGCACACAAATGAGACCTGCTCCGCCTTGTCATAGAATCACAGAATGGTTTGGGCTGGAAGGGACCTTAAAGATCATCCAGTTCCCCCCCTCCGGCCATGGGCGGGGACACCTCCCACCAGCCCAGGTTGCTCAAAGCCCTGTCCAACCTGACCTTGAACCCCTCCAGGGATGGGTGTCCCTTGAGCCAGGACCCCACCGCAGCTGTACGAGCAAAGAGATAGTCCCTGCTATGAATGGTGCCACATACGTCCCCTCGTTGCGTGTTCAGGCCTTTAGAGATGCTTCTCCTCTCCTCCAGGGTTAGATGAAAGCACAGCACTGGAAGAGTGGGAATGGGACATGGCATTGTGAGGACCTCGGAGCAGGAGATGCAGCCCTGCCGCTGTGTGCTCAAGCTGGAACCCTCTCCCCCCCCGCTGCTCCCGGAGTGAAGGTTATGGATGCAGGGTGCAGCTGAGCAACGTTTGCTCCTTCTGCCAGAAGGAAGGCTGCTCAGCCGTTCTCCGGCTTCATTAAACACCCACTTGTGGAGCTAACAGGGCCAATACAGAGATCCAAGGGATCTGCAACATCCAATTCTTCTAATTCCCAACAGAAGGGAATTTCGTACCAAGGAGTTTCCCACTGGAAATATTTCACCATCTTGAATTTTCTCTGGAGCATCATCATCTACACCCCGCACTGTCATAGGACATCAGAGATGTGAGCACAGTGGGTTGGGTCCAACTCGAGAAATCCCTCTTGGTCTTTCTCCCCAAACCGCACCATGTTTCGGCATCCAGCTGTCCCTCCCCACTGGGCTCCGTCATCCAGCATCCTGACACCATGCCCAAGAGCCGCTCACCCCTTGCCGCAGCCACAAATCAGTGCAGGAAAATTCCCAAAGGGCAAATGTGATTTTAATTTACAGGCTCTTGGCAAGGCTGTGAAAAGACCAGACACCTGTTGGCTAAAGTCCATCTTGCGGCTTCGGCCTCTTATTCCTATAAAAATTCTGTACTGCATAATCGTCAGCCTTGACACAAACGATTCCTATAGATCACCGTGGAAAATCGAGAGGATTTAAGGAGAGAGGAGGGTTAGGAAAAAGTAAAACAAACGACATGCAATTTTTCAAGCGGAAACAATGGCAATATGAAGATATATAGGTGTCAGCCATTCTGTAGGAGGCAGGAGGCTGTGCTCTTTTACCTCTTACAGTGTCACTCTCATGACCTCTACCATTTGAAATGCTTTGATTCCACCTTGCCCAAGGGATCTCTGAGCGCCGGGGAAGAGATGAGGAATGCCCGCGCCTGACCTCACCTCCACATTGTCTAACGACTGACCGCATAAATCAGTTTTTCCCCTCCGCAGACCCGAGTGTCAAGAACCCATGTGAGAAGGCTGGAAATATTAAATGATTTCCCTGAGGGTTTTCACTGTTACTTGGTTTCTCTCCTGTAACTGTAGAGCTGTGTTTCACATGAAGAACAACTTTCCCTCGAGACCTCAATTTGTGTATAAAATGACCGGGAGAGGGGGTAGGAGGGATGCTGGTAGCCAGCACCCACCTGGAGGGGGGCAGGAGGGGCACGACCACATCCACAGCCCAAACTCGCTGTGCTCGTCCTTCCTGGCCTCATGCAAACCAAAACCGGTGCAAGTCCAGTAAAGAGATCATAGAATGGTTTGGGTTGGAAGGGACCTTAAAGACCATCTAGTTCCACCCCCTGCAACTAGACCAGGTTGCTCCAAGCCCCGTCCAACCTGGCCTTGAACCCCTCCAGGGATGGGGCAGCCACAGCTTCTCTGGGCAACCTGGGCCAGGGGCTCACCGCCCTCAGTGTAAGAAATTTCTTCCTTAGATCTAGTCTGAATCTTCCTTCTTTTAGTTTAAAGCTGTTCCCCCTCGTCCCATGGCTCCCCTCCCTGCTCCAGAGTCCCTCCCCAGCTTTCCTGGAGCCCCTTTAGGGACTGGAAGGGGCTCCAAGGTCTCCCCGGAGCCTTCTCTTCCCCAGGCTGAACCCCCCCAGCTCTCTCAGCCTGTCCCCACAGCAGAGGGGCTCCAGCCCTCCCAGCATCTCCGGGGCCTCCTCTGGCCCCGCTCAAACAGCTCCATGTCCTTCTGCTGTTGGTGCCCCAGCGCTGGAGGCAGCACTGCAGGGGGGTCTCCCGCAATGAGCAGGAGCAGAGGGGCAGAATCCCCCCCTCGCCCTGCTGCCCACGCTGCTGGGGATTCAGCCCTGCATGTTGTTGGCTTTCTGGGCTGCCAGCACACGTTGCCGGGGCGTGTGGAGCTTCTCATCAACCAGCACCCCCAAGTGCCTCCTGGCAGGAAGATTTTAGGAGACACCTGGGGTAAGAGTGGGGCAGAAAAAAAGGCTCTGGAGGCAGGAGCAGGCAGCCAGCAGGGACAGGCGGGATGTCTGACGGCAATCAAGTTCTGAGTCACTGCTTGGGGTCTGCACACCCAGACCGGGCAGCAGAACAACTCGAACCCCCCTGAGCCTGCCCCGTCCTGCCCAGCTGGGATGGGACGGGGACACCACCGAGGGGCACCTTGGTGAGCTGAACCTCGCTGGCTGGTTTTAGTCTGGCTTTCATATCCATGGCGAGCTAGGAAGCTAACAAGACGTCTTGGGGAACTAAATCAGCTTATTTTAGGTATATTTATCCAAGCTCTTGGCAACATTTCTCTAGAAAGCAGGCAGCCCACCTTTACCTGGCTGCTGACGCTGAGAGCATCATTAGCTGCTATTTGTGCAGTCTTCCCAAGCCTAAAACCGCACCGAAGCCCTAAGTGGGATCATTATTCCATCATTCAAACCCAGCATCACTCTTTAAAAACAAATTTTGCAGGTAATTAGTCCTCACTGCTATTTGCAATTTACCCACTGGTTTGTCTCATCTCAAAAGCCGGTCGAGGCACCTTGGCGGTCGGTTCCTTGGCAAAACCTCTCCGGCACCGCCAGTCGGGTTTAGACTGGACATAAGGAAAACTTCCTTCACCTAAAGGGTTGTCGAGCACTGGAACAGGCTGCCCAGGGCAGTGGTGGAGTCACCATCCCTGGAGGGATCTAAAAGCCGGGCAGACGTGGCGCTGAGGGACATGGGGTAGTGATGACTTGGCAACATTGGGTTAATGGGTGGCCTTGATGATCTTAAAGGTCATTTCCAACCTAAACAGTTCTATGATTCCATACTGCACTGCCAGACCACGCCAGTGACATCCCTCGGTCATGGGGAGCACTGTGGTGGCCCCACGGACACCCCCCCACGCAAACACCACTTGCTAACAGGTGCGATGGCTGCGGGTTAGGGCTGTGTCCGATTAAACCAAAGGCAAACCAAATCCCCGAGTTCCCTGGCATGGTCTAAAGCGCCCAGTTCGATACTGGAAATCACTGTCTCATCTGTGCGACTCCTGCAATGATAAGCAAGGTCCTTGCCGGGGCTGGAGGCAGCGAGTGGGAGGAAGCCGCCCTTCCCGTAGTTATTAAACTCTTCCATTCCAAACGAGTAGCCTGGTTCTCCCACTTCCCTTTCATCTCGGCTCAGGTCTATTTTTTCCTTGCTTCCCACTTCTGAGTAATTGTTAGAAAAGTAAAATCAACAGGTCGTAAAATGATAAAAGCACGTTCTCTGGTAAATCCTCCCCTTGGGCTCACTTCTCCTCTCATTTTACACTGATAAAATGCCCCTGCCTTCCCCGGAGCCCTCTTGATTTACATCACATACCTTGGATTACGAAAGAAATGTTGATTTTCTGATATCAACACAACATGAATCTAGACACACCCAGCCTAGCTCTGCTAGTCAAATAAATCAGGAGCAGAGCCAGGAATAGCTTATATACGAGTAATAGAGCTTCAACTACACCATACTGATACGGTGAGAGCAATCCAACCTCCTTAATGTAGATAGTTATATCCAAATAAAGGTGCTTTATGTCAGTATAAATTATTCTCTTCCCATTTAGGGATGCCTTTCTACAAAATGAATGTGCTAGAGCAGCTGCCAATCTGGATACAGATATATTGTTTAGAAAAAAACAAAACCACCGGCAAACCCTCACTGAAATGCAGTTTGACGGCATTTGACGGCTCCTTCTGCTGGACCCGACACCTCGGGGTCCCCCCAGCCCCTTGGGACACGGTGCTGTCCTGCTCCCTTTTCCATGCAGGTCTGGAGGGGTCCTTTTTTTCCCCAAAACCTGCTGCCTTTTCTGATGCATCACCCCCACGCTGAGCAGGGCAGGACCCCCCTAGCAAGGAAGCACCGAGGGCTTCGCACGATGGGAGAGCAACCGAGAGGAGATGGGGACAGGGACGCCTTCGGGAGCCACCAGCAGACGGGAGGGAGGATCTCCAGAGCCGCCAAACGAATTTCAGACCACACTTAACCTCAGGATTATTTCTGCACAAACTTGCCTCCGCCGAGGCAATCTCTACTGACAGAAGGCTTTGTACCACATGCTTTTGTTCGGTCCTAAGTGCCTTACACTGGTTTTTAGTATCTTGTCTGTCCACAGCCACAATTAAACACACGTGTAGATGAGAAGCGGGACCAGGAACAGGGGCCTGATGCAGGACATGGGATACGTGGAGCGGGAGCCCGACGCGACCACGTTCCCTCCGCAGCATCCCAGGACCTGGGGCTGGGACCGCCGGGACTGAGGAACCCCTCCCTGAGAAAGAGCTTTTGACCAGATGCTCTGGCTTTTTGTCTGAGGGTTTGGTTAGGATCTATTTTTTTTTTAATAAGATGTAAACTCTGCAAAATTGAAAAAGCTTGAGAAATTTCCGAGCGTCTCCTCATCTCAGTGAGTGAGCGGGGCTTTGGGAGCCGGGCAGAATTCCCACCCCTAAGCCCGGCCTGGGATCCATCTGGAGACCTCTCGGCTAATTCCCTCCGCTCTCTTCTGTAATCAGGAGGGAGAAACGGACGCTTTCTCCCTGTTGAGCACAAAGAGTGCCTGGGGTGCGTGGCCGGAGGCAGGTGATGGGAATAACCCCTGCCCCCGAGTCCCCATTCCCATTCCCAAGACTGAACTCAACTTCATGGCTCCTGGTGCAACTCTGGGAGGAGCCGGAGCGAGGGGAGCGTCTGGAGCTCATTAGAGGATCCCGCTTTGCGCTGGTCTGGGACAAAGATGTTTCCTTTTAGAGCCTCGGGCTCCTGCGGGCAGGAGCCCAAGTGATGAAAGAAGCTTTCTGGGTGGCGGCGGTCCCAGCGGGGACACAGGAACCCGAGCCCTGGGCGGCTTGATTTAACTCAAATTGATTTAAATCGTCAATTTTCATGATGATTTAAATCATCGAGCAGGACGTCTTGATTGAAATCATCCATTTTAATGTTGTTTTGCATTTGTACTTTTTATTCACTTTCTTAAGGAAAGCTGGTAATCATTAAAACGTGTTGATAAAGTTCACTTTTACGGTAAACTTAACATTTCTCTTCGCTAACCAGCAGAACACGCTATTTCTACGCAAAAATATTTCGGTCGTTATGTAGCTTAACAAACATTTATTTGGGTACTTAAATTTTGTATTATGTCACAAAATGGTGAAAGATGCGGTTTTTAGGAAGCGATTATTAACTTTTATTCACAGCTGATGTTAAACACTATATGGCCTGAGACTGAAATTCAAATAAAAATACACAAAAGCAATGTTTTGAATTATATTGGGTAAAATAAATTTACATTTAACTTGATGGATATATGAGGGGGAAAAAAAATTAAATCCTATTTAATTTAAAGCTGATTTGTTTAACAAAGGAAGTATTATCAGTAGCGATGGGATGGAGTTTAAGGTTCCTGGTTACCACATCCTTCCTGCTGGCAGATCTCATCCTCCCAAACCTGGTCTCCCTCTTCTAAATTTTGAAAAAAACAGGACATTGCTTTTCTCAGCCTTTCAGATTTTGGCCCTGCATGAGACTGTGAACTGAGCTGCTGCAGAGGATCAAATTAAAGGAAATATTCTCCCTGTGTGGTGTTCAGTCTGGTTGAGGAGCTTTCAGAACTCCTGGGACTCTGCAGGGATTTGCTTAAGACTTGGGCAAGGAAAAAGTTTCGGGCTTTTGTATTTTTGGGGTTTTGAGTCTTAACAATTCTTTTAAAGCTTCATTTTTCAAGAAAATATCTTTGGATTTTTAAAATACACCCCACCGAACTCATTCCATGATGGCCTTGTGACAAACCCCGCCGTGCTCGGGGTGGCTCAGCACCCTGGCTTGGCTTCCCGGGGGGAGCATCCCACGGCCCCTCGGCACCGGCTCCATCCCCCGGCTGAGCTGGAGCCCCCCAGGCCCCACGATGGGATGCAAAGACGGAGCATCACCTTCCTTCACCCTCCCCAAGCCGAGGAGCAAAGAGACGGGGCTCACCGCAGCGAGCGTAACCCGGGATTTCACACCTCATTTTTCCCAACCCGCCGCTGTTATTCCAGCAACTTCCACCTCCCGACCGCTCTGGTTTAACCCCCCCGGCTTTGCATTTCCCGCTCCCCAGCTCTTTCCGGGGTCTGGCACCCCGAGGCGACGCTGACACGAGTAAATCTGGTGTCCGTGAGGCCTCCCAGCCTCCCACCTCCCGCTGTCCCGGTTTGGCCGGGCACGGAGCCATGCGGGAATTGGGAAAAGGGGAAGGTTTCCCCCGAGCCACGGCTCGCTCCGGCACAGGAATAACGCTCTGCCTGCGCTGCCGTGGGAGGAGGATGCTCTAGGCTCCGGTGTTGGGTGATACGGGGCAATTAGATTAAAGTATCTTCCATTAGTGTAGAGTGAGAGTTTGCTAAGTGTGGGATCTGTTAACCCAGAGTCATAACAAACCCACAGATAAATGAAGTGCCAGTTACCTCCTTCACAAGGAAAAAAAAAAAAACCAGCAAAAAAGAGCAAGCTGCTTCCTCTTGGAAAGACTGAGCTCCAGAATCCCCTGCCTAAAATTCAAATATCAGCGTGGTCCATCTTTGCGAACCCACTTCTAGAAAACTGGCGTATTTAATAAATAGTTAGGGATGTGTATTAAAGGGAGACAGCTGGGAAATGATACAGGTGGGGCAGATTTTTAGGGAGCGCTGGATGGCGACGGTCGTGCATCGGGCCCGGGAAGGGCCGGGGTGTTTGATGCTGCGGGAGCTGGGCATCGCCGCGCCGGGGAGCGGGGGATGCAGCAGCCCTGCGCGGCCTCCACCCCCCTTCACACAACTTTGGGCAGGACACGAGGGAAATCGCTGGAAAGAGATAGTTGTCCCCATGCAAAATTCATTAGACCACGCCGACTCTCGTCTGTCAACTAATTTGACTGAAATTTATGTGCCGCTTTGCTTGACCCGGTCCGGCTCAGCCATGGTGCTGCCATTCTGTGCCACGGTGAGCCCTGTTCCATCCTCCATCCCCTCCACACAGCCCCTGCTGGGGCAGCCCCAGTCCCGCCAGTCTGGGGGGATCCAAGAGACCCCCCAAAACACCACCCGGGTGGAGGCAGGAGGGCTGGGAGCACCCAGGGACCAGCAGGACCGTCAGCCCTGCCCAGCTTTTCCCTTACAAGACCACGCCAAGAGCAGGAGCTGGGGCCGGCCTTGGGCTTCACTTATTTTCCTATTTTGGGCACTTTCAATCATGAAACGGTCCCCAGGGCACAGCCCCACGGTGGGGACGTGCCAAGCCCTGCTTGGCACAGTGGGGCTCGGCACATGGGGATACTGGTGGCACCGAACCTGGGGCAATTCTCAGCAGTGGGGCAAAAAAAGGGAGGAAAATTAGTGTTTCTCACACGTTGCATCAGTGATGGCGCACAGAGCCGGGGAAGAGGGCCAGGGCTCCGTGCCCAGCCGGTTACGTGCCCCCCTTAAACCTCCAGCCCCCCCGGCCTGCCGGGCAGAGCCCAGTGCGGCAGCATCACCACGCTGCCCCCAGCATCCGGGCGGGAAGCGGAGATGAAACTTGGCCACTGCTTTTCCTTGTTCCAGATAAGAAAATCATTTGTCACCGTGGGGCGGGGTGGGTGTCGGGGTTGGGGGGCGGTGGGATGGGGTGGGCTTTTATCGGGAAAGTGTCAGTCTGTCCACACGACCTGGAGAACAAATGTGTGTTTTATCACCCGCCCAACAGAACCCGCCGAACACCTGCAGCAGGCGTGTGCCCCCGCCGCCTTCGCCCCGCCGCCGCGGAGGGAGAAAGTCACAGTGATGGATTTGCCCATCTTAATTAATGTAAACAAACAAAAGAGGAACATCAAATAATGCCCTTGACAGCCTGAAAACGGAGCCAGGAGAGCAGAGCGTGCTTTATAAAAGAAGGCCTTTTGATGTGCAGGCCGCAGGATCAAGGTTTGTAAATAGCGGCAGCTCCGTATCGCGGCTTATCCAAATATTTTCATTTCCCATCACAAGCTGAGAGCCAGGGGTTGATGGTTTTGTACTCTTCAACTTTCAGCTTTCACCCTGCAGCCCCAGAGCGAGGAAGCGGAGCGGGGCGGTGGGAGGTCACCCGCTCCCCATCCCTCCCGGCTGCGCTGGGCTCCCTCGTCTCCCCGTGGAAAAGAGCCCAGTGCTGACATGGGGCACCTGGGAGCCACCAGCGCCATTGCCCCCTGTAGGGCCATCTCCCAGGGGATGCTGGGCCCCACCGTTCCCATCCTCTGATTCCTCCAGACACGAGCAGGGGAACAGATCTGAGGCTGAGGGCGGTTCTGGAGCCGAATATGAATCAACGGTGTCACACCGGGGGGGTGAAGCATCACCCGGCCATGTATAAACAGGATTAGCGTTGCTGAGACATGTGAAGAAATCCTTCCCCTCCACTCGGCTCCGGGCAGGACCCTGGACCCTGGTGGGGCTCCTCCTACCCGGCCACCCCTTCTCCTTGTCCCCACTGGTCACCACGACGGGCTCTCTGCAGGGGAAGGACACGCGTTGCCCAGGGCAAACCTCCCAGTTTTAGGGAGAAGGGGGTGTGGGTACCGCTGGGGGTGTCAGATAGAGACCGAAGCCCACGTTTAATCCCAAGCAGCAACGGCACTTAAAATTAGGGAGAAAAGGAAGGGAGGAAAAAAAAGCTTTACACCATAAATATCCCGTGAATTCCCATCTTGACATCAGGGTTACATTTCGGGTCTTTAAAAACACATACGGCTGAAATCAAGTGCTTCCATCAGCTCCTCTGGCATATTTACGGTCTCCGGGAAGGGCTCCCAGACAGAAATCCCACTTTGACTTATACAGGCCCCGGCAAAGGTCAGTGCGGGGATGGACGGGGTGAAGCACCTCCCTCCTGCCACCGCGGGGCGGGGGGAGCCCAGCCGGGGGGCAGGGGGTGCAGCCACCTCCACCCCGGACCCGGCACCCAGGGGATGCTCGGGGCACGGGGGGTCTCCGGGGGCCGGGCAGGGCTGGGGGAGGAAGGGGCTGGGGGCGGAGGGAGGCGGGGAAGGACCGTGTCGTTCCGGGGCTTCGCCACAAGGCAGCAGCAGAAGCCCAGGATTGAAGGCAGGAGCCGGGAGCCCCGTGGTCCAGCCCCGGCCCGGCCCGGCGACAGCAGCGACAGCAGCAGGGCTGGACCCCGCTCGGGGCAAAGGGGGACCCCCCGTGCCCGGTCTGCCCTCCCCAAAGAGGGACTGTGCTGATCCCCCCCTAAGCGGACACCCCAGCACCCTGGGGAGCCCCCGGTCCTGGGGGTGCTCCTGCTGCTGCGGGTGATGCTCAGGAGCACCAAGATGCTGGAAGACTGGGGGGGCTCTTATATCACCGGGAAAAATAGTTTTTAGAGACTTTCATCCCAACCCTGGAGCTTTTCATCCTGAAAAGCCTGGAGAGGAGGGGACGGGTGAGGAAATATCCACGGGCACAGTCAAAGAGGTACTAAAACAAGACCTGGGGGTAAAACAGGGCTCTCCCAGCTCCCAGTCTGGTGTCCTACAGGTTAGACTGGCCAAGCCTGACCTCTCCCAGCCTCCCCTGGCCCCGTGTCCCTTCAACCCATCCTCAGCCCAGCCCAAGGGACGCGGGACGGCTGGCAGGGGTGGCAGCTTGCCCCCAGCCCCGTCCCGCTGGAGCTCGGGGGCTCCAGCAACCCTGGGCAGGTCAGTAACGGACATTTTGCTGCAGCTTTTGGGGTACCTGTACCTTCACCCCACCATTTCTGCTCGCCGTGGGGATGCCGAGGCACGCGGACGGCCCAGCACAGCTCCTGCCCTTCCCCTTTCCTGACTTCATCGCTTTTCCTCTGCAGACTTTTCTAAAAAGTGCTGAACGCGGCACTGCTTCGCTGTCATTATTTATCCAAAGGTGGGGGATGAGAGAAACACACTATGATTAAAAAAATTATTGGTAAAAGGAGGTAAAATAAAGTATTGATCAGGTTGGCTGTATCCCACCTCTGGAAATATAAGAAAGTGACAGGGCTGTATAAAGAATGCCAGGTCCAAAAAAGAAGCTACTGCTTATTACATCTCAGATACCCACCAAGTGATAAATCCAGGACGCTATAGATCAGGAGTTTATTATAAAAAGCACCAAATGTGGTTAATCAGATGTGTCCTTGGCTACAAATCCAGGCTGGCTCGGGGGCTCAGGACCCAGGGGTGACATTCAGACCTTCACCCAACCTCCACCACCCCACTGGGTAAAGGCTCCGATTAGGGATTTGACACGAACCACATGTAACATGCTCTATGAAAATGGGGAGAAAACGGCAAATTTCCGGCGCCAGTTCTGCACCCCTTTAATACGAAGCCTTAAAGTTGCTGCCTGGCAGAGGGGGAGCTGAGGAACAGCGGGGCTGGGCTCTGCAATCCCAATTCCCGGCATAGAGACAGGGCTGAAATGTTTAGGCAAAGGTGAGAGAGACACTGAGACCCTTGAAACGTCTCTCATCAAATCAAAACACTGAGCTTAATGGCTCTGGCTACCTCGGAGACCAATAAAAGCCCCAAAACCGGTTATGAGACTGTGATCTGAGGTTAGAGGAAACCTGGCAGAGTGCTGACTGATTGGAGAGTTATTGGAAATAAATAAAAAGGTTGCATTAAACCTAACGGAAGGTCACAGCGCGAGCGTATCTCATGGAAGGTGACTGCCCTCATTACCCATACCAGGGTACCCCCTGCACCTTGGGGATGCTGCCAGTGGTTTCAGGTCTCTTTGTGGAAAAGAGATTTATATAAAACTGATTATTGTTATTTTTGCAGTGGAGGAACAGCGCATTCATCAGGCCGCTCCGCCTTTCCCTGCTTTCGGTTACTTGACTTGAGGCACCTGCAACCAACCCCTTTTTCCAGCCCTGAATTTCTTCAGGGATTTAAAAATAAAATTAAAAAAGGCAAATAACAGACTCTGGGGGGGAATGCGGCAGCGTGGGTCAGTCCTTCCCCACCAGGACCTGCCTCCAACCGCCCCTTACCCTGCCTGAGCCACCGGGGCAGCATCGCTCCCGCTTCTCTCCATCTCCGGGGCACACGGAGCCTTTACACCAGCGTTTCTGCTGACCCTAAAATGCAGGAGGGCTTTGGCTGCATCCCCCTGAAACATATCTATGCCAAGGGCTTATCTCCACAGGAGATACCTTATCTCTTATGACGTGAGCGCTCACTTTTTTAGCCTCCTTTGAAAATCCCGGCTTTCTAAACCAAGGAGGAAACCCAGACAGGGCAAAAGATCGAGGCATTAAACAGACTGACCCCCCCCAAAAATATGGGCACAGAGCAAAAAGGGCTCACATAACTTCATGCGCCACCATGTTATTCATGTAACTTCATACGCCACCACCCTGCATTTCTCCCTTGACATCCCTGTAAATTTTCGGCTTTTCTTCAGACCTTTGCCCAAATTCTCATAGGAAAAACATTAAAAATAAGATTCTGCCCAGAGGAGTGAAACTGGAAGCTCCTGACAGCTCAACTCCGCACAACCAAGGGCTGTGGCAAGCTTGATAATTTGCCCCAGAATCTATAAATCTGAAAACTGCAAGATATATTAACTCTGTAACCTCGGTCCTTCTAACCCCAAGAGAGCTCTCCCACGGGAATGAAGCATCTTTTCATCTTTACGGCACGTAGCGGAGCTGGGACGGGTTCGACGCAAACTTTCTCCTCCAGGAAGGGAGACGGTGTGTGTTCCTCCACCCCCGAGGACCCTCTTGGCGTTGAGGGGAGGGAGCGGAACATCATGAAGAATTTGTAACCGTGCATGTAGAGATGACATTTATAGGGCTCTCAAATTGGAAACTGTACATTTTATTGCACTCTCTGTCAAAAAATGCAGTTCCATCAGAGGCGAGAACGACAAGGGAAACAACCAATCAATATCTGGGCCTCTAATATCTGGACTGAAAAAAATCATTATCCTGTTACTTTTATTATGGCGTTATGCTTGAAATATGATAGTTTAAGGTTGTTTCCATTACCTCGACAATTTTTAAGGGGTCTTTCCTTCCCCTCTGCCTCTGGCTCAACTCCCTTTGGGCTGAAAATCAGAACAAGTCACTCGAGAGCGGGAGAGGCTGGTCCTGGCCCTCCCCAGCCCCGGGGTGGGTGTGTTGGGACTCACACAGATCTCAACCACCTCCAGAGACACCAAGAGGGCAGAGGGAGCCCCGGTCCAAGCACGCGTGCTCGAGCCAGGGGAGGCAGATCTGCTTCCCACTGCTGAACCAAATAATTTGGCTCTTGCTTCACCAACACCCTCGTGCAAGCCCTGTCCCGGCTGCAGCCCCGGCAGCTCTCTGCTGGCTTTCCGTAGCGTGCCGTTGCCACCAGCACACCCAAAACATCAGCAGCAGTCAGGATTGAGGAAAGACCATCTCATCCACCCCCAGCACACGGTCCTTGCTCCAAAGAGTTAATCTGTCCATACACATACGATGCTGCTACAGACGCAGCCGGGCAAACTCATCCTCCCCAAGCACAACAGCTCACAAGGAGACACTGTGTCTTCACCTTGCAGGTTTTTCTTTCTCTGGGGGTAGTTTGGGGAGCGCCAGGGTTGTATTTAAGTTCTGGGTTTGCGTTTGCAAGATTATTGATGAAGTTTTGCATTACCCGGGCTAAAAGCCCTGTGCCGCTTCTCTCTTCCAGACTGTCTCGCTTCAGTCCCACAGAGCACTAAGTGGGCCCTTAATGAACAAGGGAAAGGTTATCAGGACCCGCATGGGGCTCAACCGTCTGCTCCAGCGAAAATCAGGAGACGCCACAGATAAGAGTTCAAAGCAATGTGGAGAGACAGCCCCTGCTGACTGCCACTCAGGCCACGGCGTGCCCAGGGAGCTGCTTCCCAGCACCGAGGAGCAAGAGCAGGTAAAGAACCATCCTCCGTGCAGCCCCGGGCTCTGGAAGCCCCGGGCCCTGGAAGCCCCGGGCCCTGGAGCAATGGGCAGGGGAGATGCACCGGTGAGGAGGCCCCTGGGCTCTGCTCCACAAGCCCTCCCAGCCCTGTCCCGTGTCCTGCAGAGGATGCTGGTACCCAGCACCTCCCAGACAGAGCCTGCAGCCAAAGGTGCTCCCAGCTAGGGGGTACTACAGCTTAGAGAATCACAGAACGGTTTGGGTTGGAAGGGATCTTAAAGCCCACCCAGCGCCACCCCCTGCCCCGGGCAGGGACACCTCCCACCAGCCCAGGTTGCTCCAAGCCCCGTCCAACCTGGCCTTGAACCCCTCCAGGGATGGGGCAGCCACAGCTTCTCTGGGCACCCTGGGCCAGGGACTCACCACCCTCCCTCCCTTGCATGTTATAAAACATTCAACGTTGGCCACAGGACCGCCAGAACCGCAGGGATGTGACCCCAGGAGCAACACCGTCTACTGGGAACCTGTGGTGGAGGGTCATAGATTCCTCCAGCCTTGGATGCTGGAGACTCTGTGATGCATTTGGGCAGCACCCGCAGTGTTTTGGTCCGGCTTCAGCAGCTGGGGCAGGGTACGAGAGCTCGCCAGGGCACTCGCACGCAGGAAAAACTCAGTTGAATGAGCAAAATAGGCCCTGGAAGCTGTCTGCTACAGGATGGACCTGCAGAACATAGCTGGAATAAAGCCCAGGGATGGATAAGAGTTTTCAACAAAAAACAAGGCCAAAAGCTTGTAGAATGGAGTCGAAAATGCCCATCAGCATCTCTGATTCCTCTGGTACCGGCAGTTCCTTTCTTAGAGGACTGTCCAAAATGCACTGTGGGACTCATCCATCGGAGGGACATTTAAGAGACCCTGCCAGGCTCTATTTCCACCGCTGACAGGGTCACAGGGATAGTGTCTTCCTGACAACATGGCGAATTGCATTAGGAGGCAAATCCTGGCGAGTCCCTGGGCGGGAGGGTTCGCAGGCTGCCAGGTGATGCTGCTCCTCACTGCGACCTGGACCACAACCATGAGAGGATGTCACGGGGAGATGCAGGACACTAACCACATGCACACCATCGTCAGACCCACCATCGCAGCATCCTGACAAGCCATGAACAGACACATAGCCATTACCGAAAGCTGCAAGGGATAATTACCGCTAAGCAGGGAGGAGGGGAAAGGTTCCCAGAAAGCATTTTGTGCTTTAGCCTCCCTGGGCTGCAATAAGCACCAGGTTTAGTTGAGACATGCTCATTTCTTGCCCCTTTTTGAAGCAGTCACGTAAGGTGGATCACCAAGGTGGCAATGCGGTGACGGAGCCGTCCCCCTTGCTGTCACCTCGCCCCAGGGCCAGCTCAGAGGTAGCTGCCCTTCCCTGCCATCCCACCTCAGTCTCTCTCTCTCTGAGAAATTATACCAGGGCATATAGATTCCTCAGTGCCGTGATTTAGACGCTGGAGTTGTTTAAGCGGGACACCCTGGAAGGCGCTAACCTTTAAAGGATTTGTGGTTGAGGAGCGGAGAGAGTTGGGAGAGACAGGGCAAGGAGCGAACGTGAAGAAAAGGCAGATCAATCCCAACGATTCATCATGCCAAGAGCTGTCCAAATAATCAAAGGCATCAGCCAGGTTGATGTATAGCTGATGTCACCGAGAGAGACCCTTAACAAGGCAGCCAGTACAACAGCTGCTGGTCAGGGAGTGTCTCAGCACACGCCGGGCTGGGGCACGGCAACACAGCCCATCCATCACTCACCCACCTTAATGGCCAACCTTATTAGTAAGCATTCGCCGGGGCTGACAGCCCACAGCGGCCGCCCTTGCGCTGCCCAAAACGGGCTGTCCCACCTGGCAGGGGACGATGCTGGCGATGGGGTACGTGTCGGCCGGGCTCGGTGGGCTCAGCGCCGCACGAGGGTGGGCACCGGTGGGGAACCACGGGCAGTCACCGACCATCGGAGCTGGCTCCAGCGTGGCCAGGAGCTTTGGGCGCACCCGTCAAGCCCCGTCGGTGGTGGCAGGACAGCGCTGCAGCTGCTCTGGAGTCAACCGCCATGGGTCTCGGAGGCATTCCCCATCGCTCTGCACACCCAGTATCTATCGGCACCATGGGGTAAGACCCAGCCGCTCTCCCAGCCCCGCTCTCCCACCCTCACATCGCAGGACAGGGCACGGGCCTGCGGCGAGCCAGTTTTTAACATCGTGGTGATTCTGTGTGGCCAAGCTGGTGCAGAGGCTCCCAATCACGAAACCAAGGGCTCTCCCTGTGCCTTTGCCTCCCTGATGACTCTGCCGCATCGTTCACCTGAGCAGGGCTCACACCTCTCAGCCCGTTTTTTCATGCCGTAGGTGGGACGCAATGGCTACAGCCCAGCCACTGCATAAAGAAATGGGGTTTCCCCCAGTTTCTGCCCTCCCACGGGTCCACTCAAGGACCGAGCCCATGCACGAGGCCAAGCAGTGACATTCACCCGCTTGAGTCCCAAATTCCTGCCACAAACCCTTTGCTGTGCTCTCAGCAGGGTCGTGGAGGTGACCTGAACAGGGGACCCCTGGGGACCGATGGGCATCGCCCAGCCAGGACGCGCTCCCCTCCCTGGCAGCCAGCAAGAGTGGAAGGGACGGTAAAGGCTTTTGCTTCATTTCTTCCTCTATTTCTGTTTTCCTGAGGAGCTTCTGCCTCTGGAGTGCCACCCACAGGGGCCGCAGACCCTGCGGGGCTCTGGCTGGGTTGCGGGAGGATGCACGGGGATGGGAAAAGACCCCCACGCCACACGCCAGCCCATGGAAAAACACTCGCCGAGTCCGAAATCCCCATGTGGAAACGCAGCGGATTTACCAGCAGATGGCACTGCCCCCCCCACGGCCACCCGTGTCCCCACAGGAGGGGGAAGAGCATCTTCCCGCATATAAACCTCACACCAGGAACAGCCCCCGGCACACGCATGCGCGCACACGTGTTTTCATGTCTGTGCATGTAGTGGCATGCTTCGCATGTAAAAAATCATGCAAAAATCCGTTATTATTCCTCAATAAGAAGCAATAAGATGCGCTAATGCCTGTAATGAATTAATAACATTAATGCAGATGAAATACATGGTGCTACACCTTAAAACCTCTGGTTCCTGCCCCTATATCCACCGGCGTCTATAGGAAGGCTCAGCACCTCGGCCAAGCAGGCGCAGCTCAGCCCAAACTCAGCTTTTCCTAAAACACCCCCTTTCTGCCAGGCCCCAAGTCAGGATCCCATTGGATTAACTGGAGTCCAGTTGATTGCTGCAGTTTCAATAGCTTGTTCAGACATCGATTGCCGTCATGTCACTGGGAGAAAAGGATTAATAATCGGGTGCTCAGGTTGGCTCAATACTGCTGATAGTGCCTGACAAAATACCGTTAGGAGCACTCCCACCGGAACACTATCTATGTAGGAAAGCTGCAAGAAACATCATTCAGGGTTTCGCGGAATAATGATTAACTCCAGATCTTCAGCCTAGAAAATCCAACAAATAGTTTCTATTATTTCCAGATAAATTCTCTCTCTTCTTCAGTTCATTGCTGTTGCACACACAAACCTTTTCACTGGAACCCACCAGGGGAGATGCATCTTTTCCTGTCTCTCCCCCCTCCTCCTCCCCCCGCAACCCCTTTATAATCCATCCCAGAGGAAACACACTTCTTTCCAACCCTCACATTTCTTCTGACCCTCAGCTAAGAAAAACACATCCCCTCGCAGCCGCAGACGAGGAGCGGAGTCCCACAAAGTCCCCATGTTGGGAGCGCTACCGATGTCCTGCCTGGCCTTGGGCACGTCCCTTCTGCCTGCCACCAGCCCCCCGCCACCGCTCGATGGCAAGGGACAGCCTCGCACACGTGTCCCCCGGCTCCCGGGGACCCACGGGGCAGCAGCACAGGCAGGGAGCTGCAGTGTCCCCCAGCGCCACCCCTCGCTTCCAACCTCACTGGCGTATCAGAACCGTGACTGAGACCGAGAACGCGAGGGCAGAGACGGTTCCTCAGCCGTGCAGGTGCAGGATCCAACCCGCCATCCCATCTTCCAGCTCCCTGGGCCGGTGCTAGGTGTAGATCCGGTGACCTCCCTCCAAATAAAAGGAGGACGGGATTGGGGCAGTAAATCCCATCCCGGTGCACATCAGCCCGGCAGTAAATCGGAATCCTCTCCGTGCCCTCTTTATTATCACATTCACAGCATGAAGTTATGAGCTTCTTCACAGCTCCTGCTATAAAAATGTGATGGATGGCAGGGGAACCTCAGGGAGTTAATCTATTCTCCCATTAAATTTTACTTTAATTGGTCTTTGAGTCAATCAGAAACTCACTAGACAGTGAATTAAGAAAAGAAAAAGGGGGAAAAAAAGAATGAAACAGGGTAGGGGGAGTAAAAGGAGGTGCCTTTTTTGCTGTTACTATACTATAATGCTGGATGAGCCTCCTAGAGAAAGGCAAGAGGCTGGCAGGCCACGCAGAGCGATTTCTGCATGGCTTGAGGTATCGCTACAGAGGCGGAGAGAGTCCAGTAATACAAAAAAAATAAATAAATGCTCAGAAACCGCAGGGGCATCGAGGAAATCTGGTCAGCAGCACCAAGGGAGCGCAGCGAGCCGGCCCTGCGCTGGTGGCAGGGATGCGAGAAGGGAGGATGGAAACGGCCTCACTACACAACCGATGTTGAGAAGATGAAGGCGGAGGCTGGGGAACGGGGCAGGTTCTTGATTTCTGGCTCTCAGCGGTGCCAGACGGCAGCAAAGCCCAGCCTGGCGGCAAGTGGCACCCGGAGCAGCTCCACCAAGGTCCCAGCGTCGTTCCTGTCCCCAAGTCACATTGGCATGGCCAGGAGCAAAGCGGACGGTTTGGGAAGGCAGGTTTGGTGACTGTGTTGCCTGTGCGGCATTAAAACCTTTAATGGGCTCCAGCTAAAGGTATTCAGGGCCCATTAACGGCCTCCCAGGATTTCCCGTCTTATTAGAAGAATAAGAAGTGTATCAACCTGCAGATCAAATACCCCAACCAAAATAAAAACTGCAGCATCAAGAATCAAACCGGAGGGAAATGGAAGACAAACCAAGGCTGCCTGCGCTCAGGAGCAGCGTGCCAGGGCTGACGCCTGAAGTTTATGCCCTGGAATATATGATAATACGGTTTTATGGGAGCAAGCCCTAGGGACAGGCATTGTCTCTGTAAACAACGGACTTCAGGGAAAAGCTGAGGTTTGAGTAATGTGCTCAACCTTCACTTATGACAATATATATATGCATATATGCATATGGGTATATATATGCGCATACACACATATGTACGCACATAGGGCAGCAAGAGCAGGAAATCAGCACCCTGGTTTGCCTGCGGGACCCCGCCGCCTGCACCCCGGAGCGAGGAACACCTTGTCCTGGGCTGGTACGAGGAACTGAAACCAGTAACTCGGGCAGGGAGGAACCAGTCCCAGACACGGTGCGGCCCCACGCAGGTGGGACGTGCACCTGGGGGCTCTTTGGGGCAGAGCCAGCCCCACAGAGATGGTCAATATTTGCACCGGAGTCAAATGGTTCAGCCTATGTGAGGCCGGTGGAGCTGCGAGGGGTGCAGCACCCCCAGACCCCAGTGTCAGAGGGTAAAATCTCTTCCTGGGGAGAGGGAGAGACTCCGAAAGCTCCCCCTCCGACCAGCCTGAGCGGCAGCTAGCAGTCAGGGGGCTGGGGGGGACCTCACCGCTCCCCGCTGCACGAACGGCTCCTCGCCAGTTGTGCGCTTTCATGGGGAGCATTGCAAATGTTGCCTTTAGAGCCCTGTGCTCCTGGAGCCCCGTGAATACACAACACAGCTCCGTTTTCCTTGCAGAGGAAGGAAAAGCTTTAAAACGCAAAAAACGGACAACAAAGCCAGACCCCGCAGTTACGACGCGTCAGAGTTATGGGCAGCACCATCTCGACCCGGAGGGCAGTGAGGGGTGCGCCGGTGCCGAGTACCAGAGTGCAGACATGTCTCCAGCCGCCCGAACCCTCCTCCCAGGCAGCACATGCTCTGAGAGCCAAAAAATCATGATGTTTTATTTTGGGGGAAGAAGAGGAAGAGGAAGGGGAAGGGGAAGGGGAAGGGGAAAGGTGGGGAAGGCTGGCTTGGGCTTTTGCAATGCTTAGAGCTGGCAGTTTTCCTTCCCAGTACAGGGAAAGAGCCCGTCCAGGCTGGAGTTGTGTGTTCCCACGCCTGCTCTCTCCAAAAAGAGGACCGAGTGATGCTGCTGGCCTCGCCCCCCCAAAACCACACCTGCACCGGCCCGAGAGGCCAAAGAGAAGCCCAAGCTCCCTGCGCAGGATCCGTGCCTGACCCTGGGATGAACTCCACAGCTCTCGGAGCAGAGGCAGCCACGAGTCCCCCAGGAACGTGCCCTTCGGCGCGGCTTTCCCTGTGGATGGGTGGCAAGCGGCGGAGAGGGACAGAGGCAGGCAGGAGCGGTCCCGGGTAATTATGAAAATTAGATCTTTTAAGCCCCAGACTTTAGGCTCAATTTGGACTGACAGCTCATGAAGAGATCATCTGACGCCCTTAATGGGCGAACACGGGTTCAGCGGCTGTGTGCAATTAAATCATGCACGCCAGTGTCACGGCTGACACGGGGAGGGGAGGCAAACCCAGATGTGCTGGAGAGGGGGGGTTAGGCACCACTCTGCATCCAACCACCGGCTCTGCTCCCCAGGAAAACGGGGCAAAGGCATCGCACACACTCGCTCCGTCGCCTCCTGCACCCCTCCGTGCCTGCGAGTGCTCCGTGCCCAGCTCTCAGCTGGCTCAGGTTCTGTTTCCGCTGGGGTAAACCCTGGGCTAATGTGCCAGTGGCCAGGAGAATTTGGCCCCATGCAGGCAATTAGTTCTCCTAACAACCCACCACCTATTCATCACCTTCACTTTGTACTTTATGCAGTTTACAATAAATCAGTGGGCAAAGCCAAGACCAGAACTCGGAAGCACTTGGGTCCCTGTTCCAGGTTTTCTGGGAAGTCTCAGCAAAGGCACAGTTTACCGTCAGGACAATTCCTGGGGCAAAATGTCCGCCGCTGGAGTCCTGGTGGGAAAAAAGCCATGAGGGCCACAGGGATGTGATTCACTGCGGTGGCAGGTTTTCCTGCCCCACTGCTGTCAGTCACCCTCGGTGGCATCACAGGGACATTCCAGGGGCCAGCACTTGTGCCAGGGCCATCCGTATGTGCAGAGAACCCCTCTGCCCCTTTGCTGCGGGAGCCAACGAACCCCCAGCCCTAGTGCAGCCCCCGCGCGGAGCCAGAGGGGTTAATGCACACCAGACCCTGTCCTGAGCAAGAGCAGGATCTGCCCTGCCCGGAGCAAATATTCTCTTCTATGCTTCCCTCATCTCTTCCAAAAGTTAGAGGCTGAAAAGGTGCAGAATAAAACCTCTCTCCTGCCCGGCGTCTGCCTCCCCATCCCCTGCCACCCTCTGGGCTCGGCCCCTCCGGTGGCAGTGGCCGTCCATCAGCGCCCGAGCAGGAGCCTTCGGAGGGGTGTAATTCTGCCGGAGGAGAATGGACTTCCCGAGCACATGGACCTAAACTGCAGGGAAACAGAGCCCTAAATCTCTGGCTGTAGATTTACGGCCTCCATTCTCTTTCTTTACTGCAAATACAATCCGGCAGTAATGGTCTAACACAGGAACACCATCACCAACTGGCTGATGGCTCACATAAAAGCAATGTCAACCAAAAACTATGAGTTTATAAAAGGGAACAAACCCTCAACAGTGACAAGAACATGAAACCCATTAACAATTTAAACACTCTCCATTTTTTATTCCCCACCTTGAAGCTATTACGGCTGATAGAAGGCTTCACAGCTGAGTTAACCACTTCAAGGGAGGGCTGCGCGCTCGCACGCAGGCTCACACGCATAAAGAGTTTGCCGAGGCCGCGAGGTGGGAGGTGACGTGGTTTAAAACCATCCAGGGCTCTGCTCCTGCAAGATGCTCAACCGCCCTCCCCTCCCAGGCCCTGCTCAGCACCTGGCAGGATTTGCCCGTTTGCAATTTCCAAGGCTTTCGAAAGCTGCCTCGTAACCCCGAGATACCAAAAGATTATTGCTATGGTTACTGGAGAAAAAAAAAAAAAATCGCAGGTGTGATATAATTGTTTTTCCTGGAGATTTTCTTGCTGCTCTGGGTCTCTTTTGGCACCTTGTCATATTATGGAGCAAATATTTGTGGAAGCTGTTGTGGAGTCCCGGAGCTGAGCACCGAGCCAGCACGAAGGAGAGGGGAGAGATCACCTGCTCGGGGAAACGCGTACGGCTTCTTCTTGGCAAGATTTTGCAGAAAATACAGGCAAAGCCCACACATTCTGGGGGGGCATTTAAAATCAGACCCAATTCAGCACCCAAGTGGTAAATGCCCCTGCACGAGGGCTCGGCGCCTGCTGCCGGCTCCCAGCGAAGGGCAGCAAACCTGGCAGGACGCCGCTCCCGGCTCTCCACTGACCCTGAAAACATCATTTTACCTCTCTAACTATCAATTTTCTCCAGCTGCAAAACAGGGATAACACCAGTTAACCTCTACTGTAAAGTGCTTGATAATCTTCGATGTAAGGCGCTCTGTCCTAACAGGGAAATGACTGTAATTTGTCCCTATTATTAGAGAAACCAGAATGGCGCTGATCCTCACCTGGCCTGGTTTAGACTCTCTTGCAGGAGCTGCCCCAGGAGCAGGAACAGCTTTGGATCCTCCAGGTCTAAAAAAGCAACGGTTCCATGCGAGGTGCGACGCTGTTTGTGTTGGGGATATCGTAGATCATTGGGGATATCGTAGATCATTGAGGATATCTTTGATCATTGGGAATATCATAGATCATTGGAGATATCACAGGTCACTGGGATATCATTGATCATTGATAAAACCAGGTGACTGGGAAAGGGAGAGCGGTGGAGAGGCTCGCAGGGCAGGTGGCCGTGCTGCTTGCTGCTCCCCGGCTCCCACACAAATACCCCCGGAGCCCCGTTTTCCAGGCTGGCTCCATCACCTCGACCACCGCGCGCCCTGAATTTGAGACCGTGGGTGCGACCTGTGCCCACAGACCCCACTGAGTCCCTTTGGCATCGCCATCCCCTCCCTTCCTTCCTTCCTGCCCCAGGGCAAACAGCGGGGACCACCGGGAACAGCTTGAAATCAGATCCTCATCCCCAAATGGAAGGAAGTGGCACTGGAGGCTCCTGCCATAAAGCTGGTCCCATCCTATTGAAACGCCGGCAGATGGGGCCATAAACGTTTCCTCCTCCCCTCGCTAACAGCCACCGCGGCTTCAGATTCATCTTTATCTTTATCTCGCTGTCAGGTTGTAAATGCCTCTCGCTCCGTCTCTCACAGCTGGGACGCGCCGGGCCAGTTCCCGTCCTCTGGAGGTTCATTTTAACCAACAACAGAGGGGAAAGGAGAGGGTGAGGGTGAAACGAAAATGGGATCTGCAAGCAAAAAGGAAAGAAAGTCACATCTGTCTCATAGGCGGGTTTATGAAGTCCCCCATGAGATGTCCATGGGATGGAAGCAGGACCAGGAGGACCCACCAGCAGCTCTGACGGGGCCAAAAATCAAACCCAACCACGGATCTGGGCACCCCCCCATTAGTGTATCTAAATCACAGGCGTTGTGGCAAGGATTAATGTACCCTCTTGTTTACCTGCGCTGATATGGGTTAGATATTTACACAAATAGCACGAACATCTGCAGCTTCATTAGGCAAGATAAAAGTTAAGGACTATAAACCTTTATGCTTCAAGTCGTAAAGCAGTAAGGGTCAGAAGGGAATTTCTAAATATAGGCAAGTTATTCCATCACTGTCCATTATGGGCTTTTCTTGTGACTCTCCAAAGCAGCTGGTGCTGGTCACTTGTAGGCACTGGCTACTGGTCAAGGTGGGCCACGGGTCTGATGTGAGCTGGCACATCCCACATTTCCACGGTCTTCATTTTATATTGCAATGGCACGCAAGGACCTCACGTGAGATCGGGGTTTGCTGTATTGTTGGGCAAAGAAACAGAGGGAGACACTTCTAGTTTGAAGACCTGAGACCCCACAGCTCTCTACTGGAAAAGCCACCTTTGGGCCTGCAATTAACATTCCCTTGATCAGGTGGGGAAACGGTCACCTTTCTGACTTAGTTTTTCTACTTGTTTGAAGATTTGGGCAGGCAACTCGTATCCTCCCACTAGGTACTTTCTGGCTTGCAATGACCAACTCTGGACAGAAGGGACATTTCTGCAGGAGGAACGGCTTATTCGGACACCACTGGAGCTCACCCACCCTCAGCCGAACACAGTCCTTCCTGGGGTGGTGCTTTCCCACTCTTATGAAGAGCTCAGGCCGCAAAAGCTTGAGTCCGAATTCCACGGACTAATTGCCTATTTTTTAAATGCCAAGTATTAATTTTCCATCCTAGCCTGCTGCCGTATCCACCTTCTTGTGACAGACAATGCCATAAAGCCAAAAAACCCGTGCAGCCATCCCTCCACGCGCTGGTGGAGCAACCAGCCGGGAGCAGGCAGGGACTCGCACAGGGTCACGCACCAAACTGCAGCGGAGGCGGGTCCGGGGTCCACCAACCCCTACCCTAAACACCGCATTTCTGCAGCCAGCAACAAACTAAACAGGAACGGCAGCCCGAGCAGCATACGGACACGTTCAGCCTCCACCACCCCACCAGCAGGAGAAGCTTGACAAGACGACGGCGCTTTTGACCCCTGCGATATTTGTGGCCAGGAGGCGATGCTCTACTACAGAGCTGCAATCGGGTGGGACACACCGTGCTTCAAAGAAGAAATTCTGGGCGAAGCAGTTAAAACCCCCTAACTAATAATAATAATAGTGACAGGCTGACATTAATTAGGACCAGTGGACTCTTGTTCAAACAGTTCATGAAATGTTGCTTCATCCTGCCCGGGGAATGGATGCTCTGGACTGCTTTATCACACTGGACCCCAACCTTTGATTTTACGAACGGTGTGTTTTGGAGGTATCCTGGCTGAAATGGTGAAAGTCCTGTAGGAGGAAATGAGCTGATGACACCCCTCCGCTGGAGCCCCAACGCAGGATGCTCCAGCTCAGCCCTGCATCTCGGCTCCTGCCCGAACGGCTGCACGGCCATGGGGACACCAAACCTCCATGAGCCCTGGCCAGAGCAGAGCTGCCACCACAGGCAATCCAGCCAGTTTTTCAAGGATGAAATTAATTTTAAGGACCTGAGGACCGTCTGTGTCTCACAAGAGGATACGGCATTTTAAGGCCGCTTACATCCAGGCATCAGATGTGCCTCAGCTGCCCTTGGGCCTGGGGAGCAGCAGGAGATGCTCCGGGAGCTCCTCCAGAGAGCTCCTGCCGGAGACACCACACTTCTCCTTCGCTCCAACGACACCTCAAGGGGTTTTATGCTGAATTTTCCCGTACTGACTCCCTTTGGCATCGACTCCACTGCAAAAATGACAGGTTTTTTACATCCAGCCATTTTTTCATGATATTTTACACAAAGCAATAAAGCTTCTGCCACGGTGGTGCCTGGAAAGGTTACCCACGGTGTGTGGGGTCAGCCTGTGCCGGGACAGCTCAGACAAGACGGGGGTCGTTAAATAAATACCTTTTTTTCAGAGGACCAAGGAACTCTGACCAGTTTTTCCCACCATGAGCTGGAAACATGACGAACGCAAAACTCTCTCTGTCTTGGAAGGTTTGAGGGCTTGCCCCCTTGAATGTTTAATAAAGATGTTTTTCAAAGAAAGACTGTAAACACGGAGGAATTTATTTTTATCTTTTTAATTGTGGGAGCCTGCTCTGCGTTTGTATTTTCCAGGATTAACAGCTAGAGCCGGAGCTCTCCGTTTTCTAAGTCTTCTAATTCTACTAAACATCCGCTACCCTGAAAGGACTCCACAGAATCCCATAAAACATTATTTATCTGTGTGCGTTAGCTGCACGATACTGTAATTTCCAGAATAAATGCTGGGTGTAAATTGTTGTTTATGTTGGAGTCTGACTGTCTTTACGAGAAACAAAGTGAAAACTGAATCTTCACAGCTTTATTTCTTCCGCTGAAACCTCTTCTGCAGAAGGAGAAATGCCTGGTGGAGCGCCTTAATGGATGGCTGTAAAGATTGTTGGGTTAAAACAAAGTACAGGGAATCACCTTCATCCCCCCTTTTTACTGCCAAATCCTCAGCTGGTGTAAATTGGTGTAGCTCCAGTGACTTTGGTTCATCTGGCCCACGAGTGTCATTTACATCAAGCTAAATTAAAGTGAAAGCAGCGCCATTCACATGGTTCTAATTAAAGGCCCATCAAGGTTCCTATCACACACCCTGGCTGGCGAAAGCCACCTATTCCAGCCCGGTGTCAGCCCCACGCCGTGGGCACAGCGCCCCGAGCATCCCCCGGGTACCTGCATCCCGTCCTTGCAAGGGCTGTGGAGATGCTCTGAGGTACCTCACTCCGAAACGGCTACCACGACCCATTCTCTTTGTGGATAAACATCTTTGGAAGAGTCTGACCAGGCTCCAGGAAGGACTTTGGTGCAGGATCCATCCTCACTGCTCCTTACGCCGTTGCTGTGGAGGGCCAGCCCTGTGCTCCCTAAAGCCTGGACCCACCCCGTTTAACATTTGATACCCAGGTGAGATGTCTCCGTTAGCAAAAATGCCTCCTCCTCCTCTGGCCAGATGCAAATCACTCCATGGGGACGCTTCACTCCGCCCCAAGGTCTTGAGGTCTTCACCCAGGCTGCTGTCTGATGGCCCGAAGTGAGGGGGGCCGAATCTGAGCCATCTATCAACTACAGGAATGGAGAAGCTTGGGCTTCATCTTGACTTTCCTCTCTGGTGGATGCTTTATTTCAGCCCAACTGGGTGAAAAGCACTTGCCAGATACAACGATGCGAACTCAGGTGGGACGGAGCTTAGTTGGGAGAACCCATGTGGGGACAGGAGCCTGGGAGACGTGGCTTTGTGCATGTCACACAACTGATGGTGGCACTGCGGGGACTTCACTGCTCTCTCCCATCTGAACTCACCTTGAATGCCCGGACTGCGAGTGTTTCTGGGTTGGGGCTGCCTTGAACTTGGTGGCTGTGCTGAGGCACCGGCTGTCACACGGTTAAGGTGGTCAGGCGGGACCTGCAGTGATGGGGACACGCCGAGTTCTGTGCTCCCCTGGGCAGCGTGAAACACCTTCAACCACACAAAACACAGAGCTCACCCTGAAAACTTTGTCCCTCTGCATCGTCAGCGAAAAGTGGCTGTTAATGACGTGCCGGGACAGGAGAAGGGGGCAGAAGAGTTCCTCGCACCATCCTTGCCTTGGGTGACCTCCAAGAGCTCCTGGGCTGCCCCATGGGAGAAGGTAAAGCCCAACATCTTCCACTCCACGGGACTAACCCAGGTCCTTTCCACGAGGACATCAGGCCTCTGTTCACCCTTTCTCCGCTTTTTGAAGGACCCCCAGGAGGGACACGAGCCCCCGCGCCCCCCCGGTCCCCAGGGTGCTGCCGGAACGACCGTCACTGCTGTGCCGCGGGCAGCAGAAGATCAAAGTTCAGGGAAAGTTTTGATGAAGTGCTCTGGCAGACCCATCATCGGGAAGCAAGAAAGGTCAGAGAGTGGAAAAAATAATAAGAAAATATAACTGCTTTCTTATGAGGAAAATATTATGAGTTCTTCCCCTTTTTCAGCTTTTATGGAAGGAGATTCTGCCAGTTCCCTCAGAAAAAAAGAAGAAAAAGTAGTTTTAAAATGAGATTATGCACCTTCAGGGTGCCATTAGGAAGTTTTACTGTACTGAGATGACATGAAAGCTCTGGAATTAATATCCCTGAGATGCTTCAAACCTGCAATAGCAATTATTGTACTACGTGTCCCTGGATAAATAATAGGGCCATTCAGCTAATTAGCTTCAATGATTTCAGCTCCCTGTAAATTCTCTCTCACTCGGCTATAAAAATAACACTAGGCAAACTTTTGGTAACAGAAACTTCTTCCAGGGAAAAAAAAAAATAAGGGGGTTCCCCCAGCTCCTAATTCATAACTGCTGTCGTGGTAGCGGTGCGATTCCGAGGACTGGAAATATTAATAGGCTATAATAGAAAATATAAAAGGAGAAGCATTATTAATTGCCATTTACTGGTAATAAACCTATCGCACCAATTTCTGCCCGCGCACATGTGCAACCCCATTAATTTCAATGGGGCTGCACGTGTTAATTGAGAGCAGAATTTAGTCCACTGGTTGTAATTAATTAATCAAGTTTTCAGTATGGTTTGCATACTTTAAATCTTTTTCTTCCTTTTTTTTTTTTTAATTATTTTACGTCTCCACATTTCTCTAGGTTTGACTCATGCAACAGGGGCTCCGTCTTCCACCGCACCATGATTTACTCTGGGAAAAAAGGGGTTTTATCCTCCCACCGCTCATTTTACACCGGGTAAATTCACCACCACGGATCAGCCTCCGACGGACCCTGGCACGTACCCCTGCCCCAAACGCTGCTCAATTATTTGGGCCATATCCTGACCGACACCAGCGCCCGCCATCCCCCGGGACTGCCCCACCGCACCCACGGGCACCGGTTCCTGGGTGTTCGGGGTGTCTGGAGCAGTAACATACCACTGCGTCGGAGCGGCAGCGCAGCCTCCACCTGCTTTTAAGCCCTGATGCACTGAGAAATTTAAAGTACTGGCAAATTCCCACCTAATTTCACGCACAGAGTTAAGCACGTAATTAAGTGTTTCCTTCAGAGCCCGTACGGTTCTGCCTGTAAAAAGGAATGCTGTGATAGTGATATGTAGTGGGGTTTTTTATTAAATATGAAACAAGTTTTAGAGGCCAAATATTAACAGTATTAATACCGTACCCCCCGCCCGGATCACAAGTGTCCATGAGGGGACGTGGCCCTTTTTCCAAAGACCTCGATATCTACAATGGGATGAAAATTCTTTGTGTTTCTGATTTCAACGAAACCTGATTTCCAATATCGCCACTAACTAAGCAAAACAAAGCGAAGGCACGGAGAATTTTAGGAAGACAGGAAAAAAATAAAAATCAGAAAGCATCCCAAGCAGTTTCCCAGACCAGATTTTTTTTGCGTGTGATTCAAAACAAGTAAGGCTCAAATTTTATTATTTTTTTTTTAATTTAATGAGCGTATGCTCAACCCCCTCATAGTGGGACCCTCCACAAGCCCTAAGGACCGAGGGAGCAGAGCACTTCCCAGGGCGAGGGAAGACCCAGCAAAGGCAGCTGATGCGCAGTTTCCAGCAGGATACAACCCAAAAAGCTGGGTTGCCCCATGCCGGAGCCCGGAAAGTCCCAAAGGCTCCTGCAAACACCCGGGGGAAGGTGACAAGCCCAGGGGCTGGTGGCTGCGTGTCGGGGCAGCAGGAGCCACCGTGGCCCCTGGTCCCGGGGTGGCACCGGCCGCTGGTGTCCGTGCCCCGCACATGGACCTGGGCTGCAAAAAGGACGGAAAAACAAAGCGATTCCTCTAAATGGAAATTTATCTCTGGCATCCCCCTGCGTCAGTGCCGGCGGCACTTTCCATCTCAGCACTCGACACGATGGCCCTTGGTGGTGATATTAATAATAACCCTGTGATCAGACACCGCACCGTCCTGAAAGAACTGACCCAATGTTATTTTAACGCTTTCAAATCCCTTTCTCCTTGTTCCCCGTCAGCCGCTGCCGCGCTGCCTGCAAATCCATTGCACTTTCGGCGGGATCTACAGGCTCAGCTGATGAGAAATCCAGGCACCTCGCTTGCCGAGGATGGAAAGTCATAACATTTGTTTTGGAAATTTATTTTAGCCAATATTTCTCAATAAAATAAATTGTATAAATGAAATCAGACTGACACCGCAATATTTCCTAACTAGCTGGCGTCTCCCTGCAGCACTCAGGGACTGTCAGAAATTTTTCCCTGAGGTTTTCCCCGTTTATTTTATTTATTTTTGTAAAGCAGGGGAACGTGTGAAGGTTTTGGCACGGGATATTTTTCAAATCAGTGCAAACCTCGTTACATAATAAGCAGGTTTTGCATGTTTCCCCGTGACACATGCCTCCAGTTTGAAGCACGATCCCTATATATTCCGATACCATTTTGGCTAATATGACAGGTTAAAAAAATTAAAAGCCAATCCTGAAAATAATTAATTTGTGGCCCTCAACACCTTCACGGCTCCGTGGAATTTGCAATTGTAAGATTCAAGCCCAGGTTTGGATGGGTAAAATTGCCCTTTATTTTTAAGGCTGTTACTGAGTTCTGGTCACTGCAAGGAAAGTCAGGAAAGATTTTTGCGTGGGTGACACCCTCTGTTATAGGACTGCAGAATATTAGTTTAAGAAAGAAAGAAAACCGGGCACGGCGAAGACGCAGGAAAAAATCTGTATGGATCAACACCATCAAGAGGGATTTATCCCAGCCAAGCCCTGGGACCAGACACCAGCAGAGCACTTGAGCTGGAGAGTCACCAAACCCCAGATTTAATCTCCCGCAGTGGGAACCGAGCCCTTCATGTCGCACGTGTTCCCCAGCACGTTGAAGCCAAGGAGGCTCCAGTGTTTGCTGAACTGGGACCAGCCCAGGGCTGCTGCAGGAGCAAGCTGTCGGTTAAATCACGCGGCCGGAGGAGGAATGTGCTCTTCTTTATCTTGCAGAGAAGCAAACAAAAGCCCAATGAGGTTGAGGTCGCATCAATCGGGTCTATGCTGGGTTTTGGTGGCACAAGACCCTGGGCTGCTCTACCACCGCTTGGTCTCCCCTTGGGAGGAGGTCTGGGCAGGAGCATCCGCCAGGATGCTCTGCTTTTCTCCTCCACATCTGGGGAACATCCAGACAAGGGAGCATCCAGACAAGGGAGAATCCAGATGGCATTAGCACTCACTCTGAGGTCTCCCCTCCACACCCAAGGACCGGCCTGTGCCCATCGTCCCCTTTTTACTCCATCCACAGCCACGTGAAGCTCAAGGCACAAACCTGGAGGGAAATTGCAGCACGGCAGCTGTGCGCCCGGCGGTGTGAGAAATGAGCCGGCTGCGCATTGAAAAGCAAGCACTGGAAAAACATTGACAAATTCAGCCCTAATTCCTCAAGGGTTTAAATTTGTCACTATTGGGGTTAAATTGCTTTCAAGGGCTTGCATTATGTGGATACAGCTTTCAAAAAGCAGGACAGGCTGAAATGCCTCATGTTGACCCATTCATGTACCCATGGCCTTAATCTAAACTTTCCTGGATCTCATTCTATGAATAATTATACACACACAGGAGGGCAGCTCATCAGCTGGCGTAAACTGGCTTAACTCCACCGGAGTAATTGGAGAACAGGCCAGAATAGCGTTTCCAGACATGGTACGATGCCACTGGGGTTGAGCCGGCAGCGCACGAGGGCTGCAGGCAGGAGTCCGGGCTTTTATCACCGCTTTGGGATCAGCTCTGGTCCAACGGATTATGAGCCAGGACGCCCGCGCTCTTTTGCCAGCTCCGTGTGTGTCTTTTGAGCTTGCTTAAGGCAGTTTGCTTCTCTTTACCTTTAGTATCCCTTTATTTTTTTACAAAATAACACCGCTGTCATCTTGAAAAAGCAACTGGAATTGTGTGGTTAAAAGAAAAAGAAAAGCCCAACTCTCTGAGCATTGCTGCATGCCACTGTTTATTCCGTATTTTAAGACATTGATGTGTGGTTAGCTCTGCTCGCAGTCACCCTCCCGTCTGCCTCCCAAAATCCACTTGCAGCCTCTGTTTCTTGTGCTTACACCGTCCTGACCCACGGAAAATGGGGGTATGCACCAGGTAACCTGACTCGAATTCCCAAAAAGCATCTTCCCAGCACCCAGGTGGCGTTCCCGGTGCCCTTCGCAAGAGCTTCCCCTGGGAGAAGCCTCGGCGGCGGGTCCCACACCAGCAGCCGGCCTGGTGCTGCCCCGTGGCGTATGGATGTGGGCACCGTATACGTATGTGGAGGGGATCCTCGTGGATCCTCTCTCCATCCCTCCTCTGCTCCACCTGCATGGAGAGATTTAGTCCCACAGCCAGAATCGGAGAGTATCGCAGACTGCTCATCTCACCAATCAATTTTTATGGCTGGAGAGGATAATAATGGTAATATCAGTATAAAAAAACCCCGCAATGACCCATAACAGTAACATATTACAGCTCCTTTTAAATAACTGTGCTAGCTGCAGTTTCTTTGTTTCTCTGGCAGCAGACAAGCCGAGGCGCTGGGACCATCTCCGTGTCTCCGGGATGTGCCAATGCTCCCAAAGCGAGGAGGACACCTTGGGATGGGGACGGGTGCGCGGGGATGAGACATGGGAGAAGGGCTGGGAGATGAGAGGGGGGGATAACAGAGGGGAGCGCTCACCCCCCCAAAGGCAACTCCATCTCAACCTGGGGAAATTTAGGCTGAGATTTAATTCTCCTTGTCCCCGTGGCCCAGCAGAGCCGTCCCCTGCGGCCGGTCCCTCTGGCAGCAAAGAGGCGACGCTCGCAGCCACAGCTGTAAACCAACAGCGCAGAATGCACAGCGTCATTTCCAACACCCCCCAACCATATGCTGCACCGGGAAAACCTGAAGATAAGGGCGTTTTACTGTAACGCTGGGCACCGAAAGAGAGCGGGGTCCCCGGAGTTAACAGACGTTTACTGGGGTTTATTGGGACTGGAGGAAGCAAAGGTCTCACTTGCCATACGCAAGGCAAAACAGTGAAAACACAGAACTCCCCTCACCTTCGCTCCCCAAAGCCCGGGGGGGAGGACAGGGCTTATTTTACAGTGGGATGTCGCGTACCCCACTGAAGGGAGCAACGAGGGAAGACTAAAAAGCTTTTCATTTGATAACAGGAGGAAGAACTACACAGATTTGAGGTTTGTTGGCATGGGGGGAAGACAATTTAAGCCACTGCTACTTTCTTTGCATGATATTACTTTGCAGTAATTAGTTTAGCTGTTCTGATCTCCACCAAAAAAAAAGCTCCTTAAAATCCTGGACTTGATTTCCAAGTACAATAGAGCACCTTTATGCTCTCACGTAAAAGGCCTTATGGCTGCCCTCGGTCCTACGCACATCATTACCCCAGAGAACCTGGTACCCAGCACCTCCCGTAGCCCCGTCCAACTGTTGTTCAGAGGGTTGAAACCCTTTTTTTCTGTTTTTTTTTCATATAAAAACGGGACCAGATCCAGAGTACTGCCATTTACTTCACCAGCGTTGCGCACACACACACACACACACGCGCTCTCTGCGTGCCCGGAGCTCCTCTGCTCTCCAGTCCTAGCTCCAAACTCTCGCTTGCCCTAACGAATCCTACTAATACCCTAATTTGCCACGGGTATTATTTTAAGCGGTGCTTCCGAGTGACCCTCAAATTTGCACACACAATAAAACCTAATCTGCATCTGCAGGCTGTGAAATGGAGTGGGTGAACGCCGGGGCGTTCGCTTCACACAATCCCCCGGACAAACGCGCTGTTTTTCAGAGAGCGAATCTGGAGCCCGTTTTCGACAGATAATACCCGTCCCCTCCTTCCCACAAGCATCCCAAAATCCAGAGGCCAAGCCGGGCTGGAAGAGCTGCTTCGGCAGCGGCAATCCAGCTGAAGAGGAGAGAAGAAAACGTAAGAGAAGGGATGTTAAAACAACCCTAAAATGTGCTGGTTTAGACGGACGCCTCTTCTGCAAGCGCTATTTTTAATCCTGCATCTTGTTCTTGTATTTTCTGCACAGCAGCCCTTAGATGGTTCATTCTCTCTCCCGCGTAATATGTGCTGAAATTCAGAATATTTGCCCGCCCCGTTTTGGCAGAGTACAGCTCCCACGTAACCCCAGAGAAACCCTGCCAATGGGGGGATTCAGACTTGTCTCGAATCCCCACCAACACCCTCAGCCCCAAATCCGGCCCCGCTCACAGCCCCGTCCCAGGATCCAACCCCCCCTTTTTCGCCGTGGCGGGGTCACCCCTCCATCCCACCGCGAAAAGGACACGGGCTGCAGCTCCCCCAGGACCCCCCTTTTGCTCCAGGTCGATCCTTGGTATCATTTTTAGCACTGAATTCCTAACAAACCCCGGAGCCGGAGGATTTCGTTAGCGCGGAGGAGCGGGTGCTGCTTCCTTCTGTCACCCCCACCGCTTCCCCATAAACCAGTAAATGCTGCTGGGGACACATTAGGGAGGTATTTAAATTAAACAGCAAAGGGGGTGTCCATGCCGCAAAGCCAGGCATTAAATACACCCGCAGACCATTTAAATCCGTCTGCTGCTAATATCTCCCAAGCACACCGAGAACCTGAAGCACAGGTACCTCTCAGCTCTGTGAAAAACGACTCAATTTTGCACAGGAAGATCTCACTCAAAAATCCCCTTATGCAAAAATTTTAAAGTGGGGGGAAAAGTTCCTTTTATTTATGTATTTATTCTCAAATGATTGTATGTGAGAGAGAGAGGGGGAGGGGGGAAAAAAAGTGTTTATTTTAATCAAACCCAGAATATTTAAGCAGCTGAAATGGGTTTATTTTTCATGTTAAAAAGGGACATTTTGAAAACACTCCATGAAACAAAAAAAATCAACCCAAAATGCCTTGATCACAAAATAAATTATTTAGCTCTTATATAAACCCCGGCATGAAACGACAAACATTTTTGTCACTTTTGCACAGCCCTGATTACCGTGCATTATGCTTCCTAACAGCTTTTCCTAGCATCATCACTAATGGATTTTATAACATGCTTTATAACAGGTTATTAAGGAATATGGCTATAGCTGGTAATCGCTGTATAATATGAATAAAGCATTTAAGAAACGGCCCCTTCATTTAAACTGTTAACTGGGAAAACCGTCGCATTATAAATAACCGAAGTGAGAGGCATTTCTGGGGAGGGCTTCCATCTCCAGCCCCGCAAAAATCTGTATTTTCACATTCCTTCCTTCCTTCCCCCTTTTTTTTTTTAAGACTAAAACCCGTTCATTCATCATTATTCTTAAAAACCTACTTTTGCTGCGAAGCCCACAAGAAGCGAATCCCTTGAGACTATTTTCTTTTATATGATGAGTCATTTATTTTATACAATGGTACCATAAATTTTAAAAAAGTTCAAGCGCGCTGTGCATGGGCCATTGCCAAGTAACCGTGTCATCTCACGGCTGTGTTTACGGTCTCTCCTTCCCCACACCTCACTGTTTTGTCATCCCGTCACTGAATCATTTCAGGCTTGATCCTGCTCCCATTTAAGTCAATGGCAAAATTCCCATTGACGTCAATATGAACAAGAAACGAGCTATCTGGGAGCGAGATGATGTATGGATGTGGATGTATATCTCAAACCATGGCCCGATGCTGAGTATCTAACTAATAATAAAAAATTATAGTCTGCTGTGATAGTAGGGGAATAGTAGGTGGGCTTGGGGAAGCGAGGAATAAAATTAACATTATAATTGGGCAGGTATTTATAAATCTGCATCCTGGCGGAGTTTTTAAATGTCAGTTAAAAATAAAAAATATCGTCTCGCCCCAGCTAAGACGCCGGGTGGGGTTTCCACGGAGAGCCCGCCCCAGCCCCGTGGGTGCTCCTGCATCCCACAGCATCCTACATCATCCCACATCCTCCCACATCCCACAACATCCCACAACATCTCGCACCCCCCATCCTGCATCCCACACCCCACATCCCGCATCATCCCACACCCCCCACCATCCCGCACCCCATGTCCTGCATCATCCCGCATCCCCCTGCATCCCACACCCCACAACCTCCTGCATCCCGCACCCCATATCCTGCGTCCCACATCCTCCCGCACCCTCCCGCACCCCGCAGAGCCCCGGCGGGTGCGTGTCAGTCCCTGCTCCGCAAGCAGGTGGCAGTGGCGACATTTCCCGACGACGCTTCTCAGCTGGAAATGTCCAAAGCGGGGAGAGGAGGGGGGAGAACAACCCTCGCCCAGGAACAAACACACAAAAATAAATAACATCTCGAAACGTTAACTTCTTTCCCTCTATCAGATCATTGTTAACAGCTAATAAAATATCAGTCTGCGGGGACACGAGATATAACCAATACCCTAATAAAGAGAGTCAAAGAAAGGAAATTAGGTCTGCCGGGTTTTTATACCATTCGAATAAAGTGATGGATCTGAAGATTTGGACAATCGTTGCCTAAAAAATTAAAAGCGGAGCCTGCGCGTGCCAGCAGGTTGCTGAGGCACAGGGAGCCGGCACCGGCTCTGCCGCAGATCAGATTTCCTCCTCTTGTAACTATTGGTTAATGTTTTTAAAAAGGGCCCATTAGCAAACGCCACATGTAAAATGATTCATCGGTGGAAACCCATATGAAAAAGTATTACGGTCTCTGCTCCTATATTGCAATGTAATTAATATCAATTGAATTAATCATAGTGAGTTAAGTGAAATGTTATTAAACAATGCACACGCGCAAACATCACGGCATCCCCCTTCAGACAAAATGTAACGTTTTCAATATTTGCCTGCAGCTGACAACAATAAATCCTCTTAAATTTGCCTTCCAAGGTCAGCGAGTGCGGGAGATGCATGTATATGATTTTCTAGTTTACCTGCTAAGGAGAGAGAGGGGTCAGTAAATTATACTCCCAATTCAGCCTAATTGAATAGACTAGTGGACGTCAGACTGGAAACTGGAGGGAGCACGAGGACATACTTGACAACATATATCTGTCACCGAAGACACGAAGAGACAGGTAAATGGACTGACAGAGGGGAAAGATATACCACACGTATAATAACCACCATGTGATGAGAAGAACAAGTGTTAAAGGAAGAATAACAGAGCCACCTCCATTATCTGGAAAGCAACTTCACTCATTTTTTTAATTAGTGGAACCTGCGGCTGACAAGGGAGGGCAAGATTGAAGACTCGCTGGAAGCTCATTACGTATTCTCATCCTGAAATGGGTGGCAAGAGGCGATGTTTTTAAGCAAACCCAGTTGTGTTTCTTTGGAGCAGGACAACTTCCAGGATTTGCCAAATGGGCAAAGAATGACAGGTTGATGTTTTCGAGAAAAATGGGTTCCCGCTGCAAATCTGTTAGAGCAGCCAAAGCGGCAACCCAGGGATTACACAGTGTTTGCTCTTGTACGGGGCTTTTATGCAGAGGTTTCGAGGTTCTTTATGGGAGAAGGCTTAATGGCATTAATCCCGTTCCACAGATAGAGAAAGCGAGGCAAAGTCATTTGCTCAAAATTACTCAGTTGAGACCAAGAACCAATTGCTCCGACGACTACTCCCGAGCCTGAACCGAAGGGATGAGCAGAGAGGAGCAGCGAGCAGACGAGTGACGAGAAGCAGGCTGACGGGGGAGGAGAAGAGACGAGAAATTCAGGGGAGAGAAGTTGGGTCTCTTCACAAGTCTGATCCAACAATCCCAAAATTGCTGTATTAGACCTTGGAAAAAGTAATCGTTCAGCTGTGGTACAAGGACTGAGAAGATGAAGGAAAACTAGGAATGACAGAACTAAGTATCCTATTATATTAATGCAGCAGTGCGTTAATATAACAAATATACTCCTATTTTTAGAGGAAGGGCCAGGAGAAGTTGGGTGAGTCTTCAGAGACAAGCTGGATTTCCACAGCAGAGGCTCTTTAGTCAGGAATTTTTCCTTACATTTAGCAGCTCCTGCCAGAAAACGTTAACAAGTTATTCCTGGGAAAAGGGAGAGTAGGAAGGGGAACGTTGAATGCCGTCATCCAGTTTAATCAATGAGCAAACCAAGGCAAAACATGTTCCCTTCTTGTCTCGAACTCACCAGCAGAGCTCAAACAGAAACCAGCAATCTTAACTATTAATCTCATTTTAAACCACAAGAAAATATATCTGCTTGCAGTACTACGCAGCTCACCGTGATGGAGCCCATAAGCTTCATATCTTCCACTGTGTCGTTAACGGTATGGTCCAAACAAATGTTTTCAACAACGTTTTGGCAAAGAGCTGATTAAGCATCTTTTAGGTGCCCAACATTTCTCTGCCCTTCCCAAAATAGCATGGTCCCAATAAAATGTTGGAGACTCTTGAAGACAAAGTGCAGCCTTGAATAGACAGCAAGGGTTAGCTATTTGACAGTCAACATCATTTTAAATATCAAGACTAGAAGATCAGAAAATTGCTGATGGGACAACAGGATGTTCTGGCACTTGCACATGACCGAGACGGCAGAACGCCGTCTGAAACCAAGCTGCAAAGTAACCTTACAACCAGGTATCCCAGGAAAGGTCTCCCTCACTAGCTATGGATCAAATTAAAATGGTGGCATCCCATCTTCCTGCCACCGCACCACTCTCTGTGACCTGCCAGGGCATGCCCTGATGAAGGGGATGCCCAAAAGGCTGCGCTGTTGAAGAAAGCTGCATCCTCACCACCAGAACTCAACCTCTGGTGCTGGTGAAGAGCCTTGTCCAGAAAACATGGCAATTCTTCGACCTGGCTGAGAGCGAGACCCGGGACTGGCCTGTTCCTCCCTATCCTCCCCAACAGGGACAGCTTCAGAGCAGGTCTTCGGATCAGCGTCTCACACCGTCCCCGAGAAGTTCCCCAGGCACCTGCAGAGGATGCGCAGCATCGCCAGCTCGGCACATGTGGCTCTCGCTACCTTCGGAGTCCCAACTTCTGAAGCTACAAGACTGCCTGAGGATCTTGCCATTGTTTAAGCAATGGCCTGGCAGCCATGGTTTAAAACAAAGTTGGAAACCAACACTTCCACAGAGGACAATAACCCTGAGTATTTAGACAACCTGCCCTTTTCAGTCCACGTGCACTTCCAGTGGCCCGTCTTGCGGCACCATGAGACGAGAGAGGGCTGATATTAAAAACATGAGGTGGGGCACAACCATTACAGCTCATTTACGAAGTGGAACAGGAAGCGGGGAATGTCTTATGGTTAAAACGTCACACCCAGGAGAAGAGCAGGTAACCGTGGTCACCCCGATGGATGCGAGTCTGAGGCCCTGGAGCAGATCTGGAGACCTCCCTTTGGCTTTGGACTCTGCACTTGTCATGGAGCATGGGGACACAGGAATTACCAAATTCACAGAATTTTATGGAAAATTTCCATTTACACAGTGCTTTGGAAGGACATTTAAAGAGTCCACAAGGTACCACAGGGATACACATAAGGCACCAGAGGAGACCAAGCATTACCATTACCACTCTGGGACTTTCTTCTATGTAATTCCAGTGTAGTCAGTCATTCAATTTTAATCATAACTAATGCAATGCCTTTTACAAGAAGAGGTCGTGCTATATTCTAATCCATTTTGTAATTAAGCATAAATTTTAAAGAATCAATTGAATACAGCGATGAACTCCCAGTTTACCCAATGCCTTTGCTGCCAAAGGGTGTCCCTGTGCAATTAGCGGACTTAAAAAGACGGGCTAAAGGACGGAAAATGCTCCCAACCTCTGGCACGCGGTCTTATCTAGGGAACAATGTAGGGAATAAAGCAGCAATGCCATAAAGATAAGGTGGAGAGGCAGGAGGGGTTTTTTAAGGAAATATTTAAGAATAGAGAAAAAGAATGGTCTGATTTAGAACTGAGCAGGAAAGGGAGGTTTTGATCCCAAGAGGAAAACCTTGTGAGGTGCTTGGAAGAGACACTGTCGGAACTCCAGCATTATCTTTAGCTTTCATTTTTGGGCATCTTCCAGTTCCTCCAGTTAACGCCTTTTCCACTGGCCAGACCCAGGATGGACCCGATCCTGCACGTACTGGCAGGAACGGCCCTTTGCATCATCCAGTTTCAAGCACTGGGACTGTCCGGGCAGGCCCGCGGTGGGAGGTATCGGCAGGGGCTGGGCGGCGATGCGCTTTGTCTGATTTTGATGAAGTAGCGCAAGAAGCGTAACGAGCCCCTCAGGTCTGACTCTCTTCCCCATCCAGGGGAAAATAATTCAGCCTGAGAACTTGAAATTGGAGTCGGGAGAAGATGAAATGTCTCTCTCTGCAGTTTTGTTAATTTAAACTGGACTTTATTAGGGGTGATTTTCAAATATAAACATTTTTAACAAGAGCCAGGATTTTAAATGTACTAAACAGTCTGGCTGCAGGAGTTTGGGCTGCTGCAGAAATTGCTGCCATTTGCAAAATTTGGACGCCGGTGCTGGGATGGTTTCAAGCATCTCCACCCCCCAGGATGAGCCCTGCATCCTGGCTGCCGACGGCTCTGGCTCCGCCACCTGCATCCGTCGAGGCTCGGCCGCCCCTCGGCCGCTGTCGGCAGAGGGCAACGAAGGCCACGCAGAAAACCCCACGCCAGCACCACCCAGAAGACAGAAAGCAAAATTTTTGCCAGCCCAATTACACACCAAGCAGCCCCCAAATCCATCTTCTTTCCCAAATCTAGCATCAGAATTTCTTCCCCATCCCACAACGAAGCATTTTCGTTCATGTTTACCCAGGGCAGAGCAGAGCAAAGTCTCTCTTCCCACATAAATACTTTCTTCGCGGCAAAGGTTCCCTTTTCTCGTCCCATATAAATACTTTCTCCCCAGCAAACGCTCCCTTCACGCAATGAGCCCGAGCCTTCCCAAACTCCCCCTGCGTTCGCACTGGCCCCGAGGTCAGAATCCGTCCCACTGTCTATTCATCGGCGCGGAGTCCGGGGAGAGTTAATTTTCTTTCTTTCTTTCTCAAGCAAAGATGAACACTGCATGTGCCTCAGACCCTCGCAGCCCAGCCCGCAAAGACAAGCCTCTATGCAAATACAGTTGCTAAGGAGAAAACATTGCTCTCCCCGTGTCCTCCTAAAAATACTAATTAAAACCAACCCCGCTCGCTCTCGCGGGGTACCAAAGCGACGCGAGGCAGTGAACTCCACGCGGCCAGCCATCAGCATCGGGAACAGGCTGGAATGATTTGGTTTTGACCGCCAGATGACCTCGAGGGCTGCCCGGCCTGATGGACAGTCGGACCATTAGTCCTTTTAACACACATTCTTTTCCTGAAACGCAGACATCACTCCGCTGGTTCGCAGGGAGAGAGAGAGCGAGCGAGCACCATCTAAACCAGCCATGACCCTGCCCGCTGGGTTATGGGCCCTAAGGCGAGGGGGAATTCATTCGGGGAAGGAAGGCGACAGCTCGCCTTTCACAAAGAGCCCCCAAAACCCCAAGCATTCTCCCCAGGCCTGAGAAAACCATGACACGCCACGGCAGCCCCGGGAACAGAGGGTACGGAGCTCCGCATTCCCATCCCCGCGCCCCGCAACAAAAGGGAAGAGGCAAATCTCGCCTCTCTTTGTGTTTCCCAAAGCTGTTTTATTTTTTTAATAACCCAAACAAACACTAAACATCCCTCCCAGTACCGCCTGGGAACAGCCGTGCTGCTCCGTGCTTTTTTATCAGAGGATGCGAAATCCCGACTCCGTTTATTTGCCCCCCTCTCTTCTGCCGAGGCATAATTTTTTGGTCTTATTATTCCAAGCAAAATGAGGCAAGAGCGAACGAGCCCTGCTGCTAATAGACCAGAACAACCTATTAATCCAGAGCAAAATTAAGCAGCACAAAGGTTAGGGAAACGAGAGTCTTGCTGGTTTTTAACCTCATAAACGAGGCCTGAGCCTAAAGTCTGCAGACGACGAGAGTTTTTTCTACTGACTGTAATGAGATTTGGACCAGGAGATTTAGGTGCAATCAGGGCTCTGTAGATATCCAGAGGCATTTTGTCTCAACAGAACCAGAATTTCAGCAATATCTTCATTTTTCTGCCATCTTGCTGCGAGACTGAGAGTAAACCGCTAGTGCCTACAGCTGCCTCAGTTTCCCCAACTGAAAAGTGAGGATAATAATTAATTCTCCTCCATCAAATTATCACCAGGAACATCTATTAAGTGCTCCAAGACTACCAGATGGAAAACAATAAAACTCATAAGTTGCTACAAATACACTGCTATTATACCCATTTGCTCTGCCTAAACCAGTAGCTTAAAAAGACGCTGAATTCTGCCGGCAAAATTAATACAAACCAACAAAGTATGCTTTGAGATGGAGGGGGCAGTGTGGAGAGGGAGAGCGATATTCTGCCCCCTGCCCCGAAGAGATGATTCATTCCATCTAAAAATAAAACGAGTAAATAAATACAGATGCCAAGCCCACAACATGGGGGGGGAAGGAAAATAAAGCTTTTCATCTCCCATTTCAGTGGCTGCAGCAGACAGAGCCGTGCCTGTCCCGAGCCCATTTTAATTTCCCTCTTGGGATGACGGACGGATGATGCGGAGCTAAATGAGGAAACATCTGTTTGACTTCCCGAGAGCTGGCACCGGGTGCCGAAGCCCGAGTCCCCACTGCCACTTTCCCAAACCCCGCCGCTGGAACCAGCCCAGCCGGGGCAGAGGCAGCACCTCGGGGGCGAAGTCTCCGGACTTGCTCTTTTCTCGAGATCTAAGCCCAGAAAGGAGCCTGCATCCAAAAGGCCAGCGCTCAGCCTGTTTTCCCCATGCCAGGAGAAAAATCGAATGGCAAAGTGCAATCTGAGCCCCATTTCCCCAGGCGACCTTCCCCGCTGCAGCTCGTTCCGAGAAGACCAAGAACACAGGGAGCGTTATAACTCCTCTTAACAGGAGGCAGAGAGAAACTCCGGGTCCCTCCAGCCTGCTCTATGTCCACGAAAGCCTTACAGGGGCATTTAATTATTTTTTTAAAGTTGCTTCCCACAGTCCCTGACATTTTGCAGGCTGCGGGCTGTTTGTTTTCTCTAGCACGGTGGCTGTACAGTAGAGTGTGCCTGACCCCTGCGCTCCGGCGAGAAGTGTGTCTAATGCTCCTACAAGGTAACCTTTTCACTGGAGTTTTCTTGGGTGACCCCAGAGTCCCATCTGTCCGAAGACTAACTCCTGCGGCATGTGGAAAATGCAGCTGGCCTGTCTCCAGAATGCCTCCTGCAAGACCGACCCATCTGCATCTTTTCTGCTTTATCCAAGTTTGCAGCATGGCATATTTCCCCCTTCTCCCTCTGCACAAGCTCAAAAATTAACTCTTTCTGCCCAGGCGGAGGATTTAGTTTGAGCAAAAGGAACTGAGTGTTAGGAGCAAGTTTAGACTGACTTGAACCCGCACAAATCCGCAGCGACTTAAACTAAATTATACTCTGAATTTACTTTACTTAAGAAAATAATCCAGCCCTTTATTCCCTCCCTTACCCCAGGAGGGTTTATCTATCTCATCTTGCCCCGGGTCCCCGTTCAGCAGTTGGCAGAGCCGACACCACTACGGGGACAATAAGATGCCGCTGGTATCACTTAAGGGACAAGCTGAGAACGGCGAGTTGCCCGATTGCAGCGATTATGGGTAAACTACAGCCGTGAGGGATTTGAGGGAAATAATCAGCTGGGTGGGGGCTGTACCGTGGAAGAGTGCGTTTCCACTTTGATGGAAACAACAGCGTGCCTCGATTCTTCAGGGAATCTTCTTAATAGTGAATTAGGGGCTGAAGATCTCCGGAGCACGACCAGAGGGATGCTCGATCCCAGGAGCGGGCAGGGTCCCAGCACCAGCCTCTGAGTGGGTTTAGGCACGTTCTAGCCATTAGCTAAATACTTGCAGCGGCACTGAACTGCGGAGAAATCCTCAACCCCAAGGTGAGAGTTGACGGGCACAAAACAGTGGCGTTCAACGACCCCTCTGCCATTTAAAACTGGCTTAAAATCAAGGAGGAAAAGGGCAAAACAAGGCCGCCTTTGCTTCAACAGCTCTTTGCTGCCCCGTCCCGTAGTTTGGGGGTTTCCCCAGGAAACCCTGGATAGCCCAAAGAACATGGATTGACAATCAGATACGTTTGGCCACACTTGTGAAATTCCTGGTTTTCTGCTTCATTTAGATGAGTAACATTTAAAAACAAACGCCGCCACTGGTTGCCAGTACCCACAAAGCCGTCCTTACAATGCCGGGGGGTGGCGTTCCCTCCTCCGCGGGCTGAGAACACCTGAGAGGGCCAGAAAACCTCCCGTTTGTTTATTTTAGCAGGACTAGAATCGTGTTTTACGATGAAGGTGCAGAATCCAACTCCAAATTACCTGGGAGTGAGGATCCAACACCCACAGGCACCTTAGAGAAATCCCGATTTTCATTAACAAATTACAACTGAGCTTCGGTTCCCGCAGGCTAAAACACATAATAACCCGAGAATTAACTTCAATGTATTCACAGGATTAACGTTGTACCAAGGGTTGATAATTAAAAGAATCCCGATAAAGACTCTGACAAAAATTAATTAATAAAAAGGGAAATAACAGTGTAACATTAGATCTGTGCGTTTGATACTCCAGCTCGCGCAGTTAAACAAATCTCATCCGCTCGCCGAGAACCTGGCGCTTCAGGGATGTAAAACCTTTCGGAAGGGCAGTAAGCGGGGCTGAGGTACGAAAGCAGAGCTTTTCTGTCCCGACGAGGCTCTGACACTTGAAATCCAAGGCAGCTGCTCCGCTCAGCTCGACCTCCCTCCTTCCCCCCCTTTCCCAACAGCCCATCGCTCCCTCCTCCTCCTTTATTTTTAAACTTCAAGTTTTTGCAATCAGGGGGGAAAAAGATGGCAGCCATTAGAAACACTAGTTAGGGACTTAGTCCAAAATCAATTTTAATTAAAAACACACTGCCTTAATGTTGAACACGGTCATTTTTAGCATTGCTGTTGGCTAGACGACCCGCGCGCTCTGGCCACCATTGATATGCAAGGAAGGACTTTCCACCAGTATCAACTCCTGTTATTGCTGGGGGGGGTGGATGGAAAGTCCTGGGGGTCAGGGGAACCCTCTTATGGCTACCAGCCAGCTCTAAACGACGTTAGGGTCACGGTGCCTAACGATGGGATGTATTTCATTTTGGGGAGGGGGGATACGTGGGTGAGAAGGGGCCGGCGAGGCGGGGAGAAATAACCTGTGAAGAGGAGCGCGAGGGTTTTATGAGAGCCGCTATGACCCAGAGTCAGTTGGTCACATGCAGCCGGTGCCCATTACCAAATCAATAAGCATTAAATCAACCTCATTTTCTACTATTTAAATTAACTATAACTGTTTTAATTGCAGATTCATAGCCTGCAAACTGCTTATTACGCTTTACATTATAGCTGAGATTTGCTTGCACGTTACAGACCATTGAGAGCACTCTACAAACCCAGCCCTGCTGAAACCTTCCCCCCCCCCCAAGTCTCCAGCCTCCAGGAGGAGACCCATTAAAGCCAGGGGAAGGGCAGGGAGGGCTGGGAACACCCAGCGTGGGAGCTCGGCACAGGGTAATGGTCACTGTAGCAGGAGGCAAGAAATTAAGGGCGTGTTCCTGCTCCCACGGAAGCTGCTGCTTGCCTGGCAGCACCCGGGGTCCCAGCCCGAGGAGGGTGGCTGTTTGGGGGGGGGTTCACATCGTGTGGGGTGAGCCCTTGGGGTCCCGTAGCACTCAGGTGAGGTTATGGGGTTACAAATCCTAAAAATGAGCCTGAGTGCAAACCGGCAGTGACCTTCAGCAGCGCCGGGCAAGGGGGAGAGAGGGGACGAGAGACCCCAAAAGGCAAAATGAGGCCCAGGGACGTGGTGAGCCCGGGCTGTCCCCGAGGTGGGGCTTCCCACCAAGGCTCAGCTCTTGGAGGCAGGAACCACGTCCCGTGGAAAGCAGTGTGGGGGACAGATCCTGCAGATGCCCGAGGGGCTCCCGGCAGGTGGGAGCCCACCCGCTCCTGCAGCCAGGAGCGCGGCACAGGGCTTCGCCGCACAAACCTGCCCTTCCTCGGGTCTTGACCGCATTTCTCCCTAATTTCCAGATTTCTCTCCAGACATAGCTGATTAAAAAAAAAAAATAATCCCATCATTAAGGTGGGGGCTCTTTAAACAATCTTTGGAAGTTTTCATCTTTCCTGGGGAGTGCACACCCTGGTTTTGGCCCTGGACGTCATACTGGCACTTTTGCCTCTGTTGCTCTTGTCTTCTTCCCATCCTGCCTCCGAGACAAGGAGCAGTCTGTAGGTAAACGGGAGTTTGTTAATTTTTTATGGATGTCAGTCTCTTGACATTAGCGCTAGATAGACTAGTCCCTGGGTCAGTGGCAATGACCCCAGCAGCACTAAAACATGCTCAGAGTAAACACTCGAGGGTGGGCAGGGAGGGGGTTATTCCACAGCCAGTTTGCTCCGCGCCGGCTGTAGCCCCTCCTCGCTCGGGAAGGGTCTGTGGGTGCACGGGCCCCCCCGCTCCCTGGTCAGCCCCCAAGACCGAGTCCCTCTGGCATGTTGGTGGGGCCACGGTCAGCGAGGAGAGTCCCCAAGTAACTTTGTGGAGTTTTATGAGCAATGAGCTCTACTTGACGGACTTGGCAGCGGTGATGAGAAGCCACCTCCCCAGCAGCGGAGGTTTACACGTGCCTTTCTTCCCCAGCTCTCCAAGGGACAGCTTTGTCCCCATGATTTCTCACCTGCTTCTTTTTACATCTCAGATCATACAATGCAAGTTGAGAGCGATCTCTGCTAAAGCCCCTGGCTCCTGTACAACCAGCCAGTGACACTAGTGACAAAGCTGGGATCAAGACTAGATATGAGGGTGGTGAAAAACCCTGGCCCAGGTTGTCCAGAGGGGTGGGAGATGCCCCATCCCTGGAGGGGTTCAAGGCCAGGTTGGACGGGGCTCTGAGCAGCCTGGTCTGGTTGGAGATGTCCCTGCCCATGGCAGGGGGTGGAACTAGATGGCCTTTAAAGGTCCCTTCCCACCCAAACTGTTCTATGATTCTATAAACACTTCCACCTAATGCCGTGGTTACTCTTGAATCAAGCAGCCTTGAGTATTTCCACAAGCACGGTCCAATCTCCCATGGCCAAAGGAAGAGCTGCCATGAGAGGGCATGAGCAGAACAAGAAAAAAGGTACCGGTAGATGCTATCAAAAGAGGAGACTGAGGAGCAGAGGGGCAGATCAAGCCTTCTCCAATCCCACAGTGACCGGGGCTGTGGGCACGTCGGAGTCCACGTGGCTCCAGGATCAGTTCGCCACCTCCCCAAGCACCTTCCTGGTGCCTCCATCCTCCTCCCGCACTAGCACAGCCCCAGAGGGTGAAGCTCCTGGCTCAGTAACTGGACTGAACACCTAACAAGGTTTTCTCAGCATCACCAGAGCTCTCTTTTTCTTTTTTTTTTGGCCAGCCCAGAGCACCAGGGAAAGATCAAACGCTTAAAGCCAGCATCATGCAGGCTGCCCTTCGTGGAGAAGGCCGTTCACACGATCTTGGTCCAATCTCTTGGGTCTGAACGAGAAATTTAATTCTGGGCTCCCAGATTTTCTATCTGCACAGCTGGCTCCGTAACAGGAATTCTGCGTGCATGCTGGGTATAAGCCGGGACTACTTTAACATCTAATTTCAGCACAGCAAGAATTAGCTCATCCATAAATGACAGCAGGCCTGCAGCTCCTCTGTCCTCTCAAATGCCCAAAGCACAGATTAGCGATAAAAATATCTGATTTTCTAGATGCTATACTTGATAATAAGCTAGTGAATTCCCCTGGATGGATTTCTTAAACAGTCCCTTTTACTCAACAACCTGCCGTCCCCGAGAACTGTAGTTTCCAAGGCTACGCCAGTGGACACCCCCATCTGTCCCCCCTAGACCCCAAGGTACGGCTCCACTGGGACCGTTAATAGCAAGGATTAGTGAGCTAACCAATCCCACGACTCTCTCCCGTGTATTTCCCCGGTCTCCATTACTGCCCAGAGCGCTGCTGGAGCCGCCTGAGCACTTTGCAGTCATTAACGTCCCCCAGAGCGCGAGGGGCTGTTATCCCCGTCCTGCACACAGCCGTGCTGGGGCTCGACTTCCCAAGAACCTGCAAAGGCATTCAAGGGGGGCAGAGCAGCCCATTGCCCTCAGACCCCCTCCCCAGCCTCCTCTTCCTCAGGAGTAGAAGAAAAGAAAAAGTTAAAAGGAATGTGTAAATAAGTAAATAATTATAACCAGACTTGGAAGCCAAAGAGACACCAACATGTGCCAATATTGTGCCATGGAAAATGTTCCTAATCTGTCCTCAAGGTGAAGAGCATGGAGAAGACCCTGTAAGCAGCCTCCTACAAAACTCCCTCTTCTCCCATCACCTGACTTTGCTCGAAGCTCATCCTCAGGGGTCGGTCTGAGGGAAAGGCGTCCCCCATGCTGGGCTGCATCCCAGGGAAACCTGCTTCCCGAAAGGGCCGCGGGCGCTGGGCTGGGCTGGGTGGGCAGCTCCGCTGCTGGGCAGGTAGGGAAGCGCTCGGCTCATCACACTCCCAGCCTGAGCAATGGTGAATAACACACAGGACCCCAGAGGAAGCGGAGAAAAATGAGGGGATGCCCAGGGCTCTAATAGGGAGGCAAAGGTCCCCGCCCAGGTAGGAGAAAATGTGCAATAAAATTGGCCGATTTGGCTTAACAGGTAATTACAGAGTTAATAAAACCAGGCTCCTTGACACGATAGGTCCTAACGCTACAGCCTGTGTCATGGGCACTAAGTGACTTTTTACGTTGCTGATCATTGATCCAGCAGACAGTAACGGCTCCGAATTGGATCGATGCAGCTGTCGCAGGCTGGCAGCGAGGCCGCGCGCTCGCAGACCGCGGGACATCGCACATGAAGAAGTTTACTGCTCTTGCACTGTGACCTGTTTGGAAATGAAACATCTGGCCATTTACCTCTCCTGCTTTTAATGCCAAGATTAATCCATGCTATGAACTATTTGCTGGAAAGATCCGCTTTACTTTTTTTTTTTTAAAAAGTAGCAGTGAGTTGTATTGCAAAGGGAAGTGGCAGCTTTTCGTGTTTGTAAAGTTTTATTTTAATTAAAAAGTTCTGGAGTTTAAAAAAAAAAACAAAAAAAACCCCCAAAACTCATACAACAAGCAAGTCTGGGTCAAGGACTACAACCTGAGATAATCTCTCTCTGTCCTACCAATTCCCCAACCAGAACTTTTTCGTTTTCCATTTGAAAACAAAACCTCGACGTTTTTGCTAGAGAGACTATTTTTATAGAGTTGTTTACTGCAGAGGGCTGCCCCAGCAGCTCGAGCACACACAACGCACAAGACCCAAGTGCCTGCTGAGCAGCCCTGGGGTGGGCGGATGCCCATGGATGGGACCTGGGGTGGGCGGATGCCCACGGATGGGACCTGGGTGGATGGATGCCCACGGATGGGACCTGGGTGGATGGATGCCATGGATGGGACCTGGGGTGGATGGATGCCCATGGACAGGACCTGGGTGGATGGATGCCTGTGGATGGGACTGCAGCCCAAAGCTGTCCCCAGGGCTGGGACGTGGGGTCTGGCCACCCTGGAGTCCTACAAGACGCAGGGCTGATGGCCACAGTCCCTGCACCAAGCCAAGGCACTTACTCATTCCCTCTTCTCTGTCAGACACAGAATTTCATAGAAATTGTAAGAGATTAAATCCTTTAAAACAACTTCTGTTAAATTTGGGTGAAACTGGCCAACGGGTTAAAAAAGTCAGAGCAAAAGCAGGAACCCGCAGGCAGGTGGGATGAGCGATGAACTTCACCCCCCTCGGAAAACCCAGATAAAAGCAAAAATTAAAGCTGCAAACTTCTGGCAGGAAGCAAAGGGTGTGGTAAACATTCCTCCTGGTTTGATCTCCCCAGGTATAAAATACCTGCAGGGCAACGAGCAGAAGCAAAGGCAGGGCCCAGGCCACGGAGTCACCCCCGGACAGGGACAGGAATGTCACCGCAGCTCGGGGCCTCATTTTTCACCTGCCTCAGCACAGCACACCTGTGGCTTCCAGCCCTCCCTGTTGGTATAAACTGCCGAAACAAAGAAATACAGCTGGATTAATATTTAACAGTGCCACCCGGGCATCTTTAAACATTACCCAGAATATATTTACAGCTTGCTTTAGAGTTACTCCAGCTCTAGAAAGTTTCCACAAAACCAGTCACCCATGCTCTGCCTAAGTGTGCGGTTTGTGTTGCTGGGAAGAAAGCGATCCATCAGGAGCTGGAATTCAGCGTGGCCTTGCATGAGCAGCTCAAACCCGATGGATAGGAAGCACGGTCTGCTGGGGCCAGCACCAGACTGGAACTGGGGTGACTGGGCTCCAACATCTGCTCTGCCACCGAGTCCCCAGCAGCCCTGGGCACGTCACTGAGCCTCTGCTCCCCGACCGTCACACGGGGTACGGGTGGTATGAATAGAAATACACTAAAATAAAAAGAGAGGCGTTCGTAAAGCGCCTGTAAGTGTGTAATATATTGGGGAAAAAAAAAGAGATGGAAGAACTGTCCCCCTGGCCGTCGCATGGGAGTTGATGGGGAAGAGGTCCCCAACTCTGGCTGACTCACCTACCGCTACAATCACTTATCAATTAAATCTCTTTAATCATGTAGAGCTGGCGCAGTCCACAAAACAACTTTGGCAAAAACAGGTGAGGACACAAAAACGGGCCCCAGTTTAAGGAAAGAACTGCCCTTGCTCTTAACAGGGCGCCGGTTCCAGCAAGGTCCAGTCGCCGCTTTGATACTGCAGCTTTTGAAACATCCCGGCACGCGTTTCCCCCGCTGGGATTGCATTAGCTTGGGGAACAGGGATTTTTTGTTGATTTTGAGAACCTGGGTCTCACAAGCTCACCGTAGCACCCATCCTCAATGATGGGACAAGCACCGCGTTATCTTCTGCAACCCAGAACCAGCAATGCTGCACCGAGGCCAAAACACAAAACACTTCTGTAACTTTTTCTGTTTGGAAGAGGGGAAAAAAAAAGGTATTTCAGCATCCTTTGCAGAATAAGCACATGAAGCTAAACATATGCTCGATAAACACATCTCCCTGGACCAGATACATCTGTCTGGCTCCTGAATTAACAATTTCTGAGCCTGGTTAGGATAGGTGACTGACTCTCAGCCATTACATCAACTATTTCCCTACAAGAAGACGAGCCTGTCAAATTTTTACAGCCTCATATGCAGAGAGCAGATACACACACACACACTGTGGGACAAGAGAAACGAAAAACATCCAGTTGCTTCTTTACAAGCATTCCCACTTTAACTAAATATTTGCAATATGTTTATACAGAGCGAGCTGCATGACCTTTTATAGAGCGAGCTGAACAGGCATCAGCTCCGCAGCCCTCGCTACGCCCCAGTCACCTCCAGAGTCCTAGGAACCACCCAAAAAACGCAGGAATTATCCCCCTCGCATCGTTTTATCGATGAAGCAAAGGCAATGATCGTCTTTTCGAAAACATTACCGAAGATTCATCTAAGTTGTCTTTTTTTTTCCCCCCGACAAGGATTTCTGAAAGGCACAATAAAGTGCAACACAAATACCCAGAAGCTTTCCAAGGCAAATTATTAACCGCAAGCGTGACACGAGGCACCGCAGATTCCAACCAGGCAGGGGCACAGTATCAGCTAACAGGGAGAGTTAACCTCGCGTGGAAACTCTGCCATCTGATAATACCAAACCGGTTTGAAACCAACCAAGTCTCCCCCCGCATAGTTTTGTACCTTCTGCACACAAAAGCCCGTCGTTTAAGAGCACCCAGAGAAGCCCGTGTTCCGCACTGATTTAAGAGCACCCATTCCAGGGGGGCTGCACCCACTGAGATGGGGGTGCCGGGACCGGGTGCTCGCCCAATTAGCAAGGGCTAGACCTGGGTCGTGCGATGCAGCCTTTCACTCCCGCCCTCTTGGTTAAAATTGTCTTGGAGAATTTATTCCACCTCCCCACACAGGAGCCGCAGAGCAGCCCTGGGCAGGTTTGCCTCGCTGCTGACACGGCCCTCGCTTGCCGAGGACTCGGGGACTGTCAACGTGCGGCATGACAGAAAATGCAATATCAGGTATCGCACAAAAGGACGGTTAATCTCCAGAGTCCTTCAAATGTCTTATAAAAACTCCCATATATAAATAATATCAGGACGGAAGTAGAGGTCCCCGCAGAGATCAGGGCCCTATCACGCCGGGTGTTTTATGTACACGGTGAAAAAGGCTGTCTATATTCAGAGGAGATTATATTTTAAACAGAAGATAATGAACCTCATTTTGCAGGTGGGGACAGAGACATAAAGATAATTTGCACATGCAGAATCCGTTGCTAAGCCAGACGCTGCGCTCAGATCCTCTTATAGGTCCTGTCCACTGCCACCGCCACCAAAGCATCCTCTCCCTCCCTCGCCCAATGCCGCCGTGTCACGCTGCCAAGTTCCTCCGGAAAATAACCCGTGCCGTTACGGAGCTATACTGCTATTCTGGGGCGAATTCTCTGCTCGGCGGGACTGGTGCAACCCGGCTCGCTTCAGCCTGGCTACAGTGGAAAACCAGTCTAAATTTGGCCCTTGGGCACCTCCAAAAATAATTGGAGGTGAGAAAAACACAATAGCAGCACGCAGCTTTTAAAAGTATACATAAAATATTAAAAAAAAATAGATAAATTATATATGTGTATACAATGCCCAGAGATGCCTCGATTTATACGATACGGTTTCCTGAGAGCAGCACAGCTCCAGGCAACAGAAATGAGAAGTCAAGCTGAACAGCAATACTGTGTCCCAGAGATTGTGACATCTTATAACAGGGAACAGAGGTGCCCCTGGGGCACCCCGTAAAAATTATTACTGAGCAGCAAAACAACAATGTAAGTTAATTTCATTGAAATTAACAGTAGTTTCCTCCCCTTGAGCACATGGAGAGGTATAATCAGAGCGAAAGGGGGGGAGGCGCGTGTAAAGAGTCAACCAGCTTGGAGCGGCTGAATCGCACAAATGCTTTGGAGAGACTTAAAACCAAACAAAACTATTTCAGGATTTTGGACTAAAGGGTTTAGGAAAAAAAAAAAAAAAGAAAGGAAAAAAAAAAAAAGACAACTGTTTAAATGATTGCTCTATCTCGCCTTTGGAAGCTTTAAAAAAGAAACCCTGCTTCTTCTTTAACTACATTTTCCTCCGTCGAGCCCCAGTGTGACAGCAGGGCTGCGCGCTGCTGGTGGAGCTGCTCGGTTTTTCCTTCGCTGAGGACAGAGCAGGGTCTTTGCAGGATTTCGAACAGATACGGGATTTCACACGCATCCAATCTATCAGTGAACCCCGTCCCGGAAAAAAAAAACTTTGGTCCAGAAATGGATTTTTGCACGCTGTAACCCCTGCTGTGATTTATCTGAACTGGATTACAATAATTATATTAGTACATACTTCTAAAGTGAGTCTAGTTAGACCAGAATGGATCTGGTTTATGTTGGTACAACTTGTTTACTTCCTCTGGAAGTATTCTGGTACCAGCGCCTCCACGTGAGCGGGTCGTATGTCTTAACGCATCGTTAAAACAGTACGGGAGCGTGCAGACGTGCCTTTAATAGATGGAGGCTCCGACTCTTTAAAAAGACAATCCCCATTCAAAAAGTACTTACACACATGGTTAAGCCCCGCTGACTTAATTTGTTAAGTAAAGGCTGTTTTAAGCATATGCTTAAATATTTTGCCGCAATGGAGGCCACAGGACTTGGATGCTCTGCCGAGGACCAGCCGCGTTGGCGAGGATGCGTCAAAGAGCTCCGTGTTGGAGGACCGATGCCTTATTAAACACTTACAACGTGCAATTAAAAAAATCAACCCAGACGAGCCTTTGAAGAAGGGGAAAGTTACTGAGGATGAAATACTCTAATGTTAAGAGCCACTAAATCAGGGAGCAGTTTGCTTTGGCTCTATGTCCTTGGCCAGGCTGGCTGCTCCGTGTGTCCCTTCACTCCCAGCCCAGGGCAGTGGGAATCACAACCCTCCTTGTCCTCCTCTAACTGTCATCCTAAAAATCACTTTACTGCAAACTCCTCATCTCCAAACGCGAGGATAAGAGACAAAACGTCCTCCAGTGATAATGAAACAAAAGGGAAAATACTGGGAAATTCAAAATGAAGACCGAAAGCCTTTCGTCACGTCCTCCTGCTGAAGTTCGGTAATATATGAGGCAAATAGGGTAACATATCACAGGCATCCAGGACATTTGTAATGCCAGGGTCAAAGTGCCATGCACGGAATTGTGCCTTCTCCCTCCGGGCAGAACTCTCCCAGGCAGATTTTCAGCTGGTGTAAATTGCCCAAACCCCATAATGAAGTTATGACAATTTACAACAGCTGAGGATCTGTTCATCTAATGAAGAGAAATACTGGGAGGAGGGAATGAATTAGTCTGAAGTTAAGAGCTCGTTGCAGAGCACGCACAAACCTCTTTAAGAGATCCCTAAGAACTGTTCCCTTCTCTAAAGAAAGGAGAAGGAACGACGACGTCCCTTCCTCAGCAACGGGGTTTTTCTTCTCCCCTTCAGCTGAAGGATGGGATTCAATAAAAAGCTTCTCAGACGTGCAGGGGAAAAATGATGTACAAGTAAGCAAAGATGTAAATAATACTAAAAAAACGGGGCTTCGCTTTTCTTCTGGGCTGCGGGTTGTTTTTTTTCCTGTTTCCCTCAAACAGGAAAGCCAGCCACGCTGCCCATATTTCACTCCTGACAGTCCCTTCCATCACGGGAACAATAGCCCCGCGCGGCTGACCAGGGTCACAACCACGCCGGCGCTTTCCCAACGCCGCCGTATCGACAGAAAACATCAGTCTCTATCTCCCATCCTCTTCCTGCGATTCTCTCGCCAGAGCCCTCTCTCCAAGCCCTGGCTATTTCACAGAATATCTACAAAATCCAGGCAAAAAGGGGATCTGAACAAAGAGCGCAGATGGAAGCGCTTTCATCCGGAGAGGCTCTGGGCAGCGCGAGTTCGCTGTATTTCAGTCGAGATCCTCTATTGATCTACAGATAAACTATCGGGGAAGTGGCTCCTTACAGCCCAACCCTCGATAAAAATAAAATACGCCGTCTCCGTGTATGGAGCACATATGTCCTTTCCACATGGGAGACCCCATTCCCTGCCACAGGTGTCCCGAGGACAGTTGTAATAAATATAAGTATTTCAGCTGTAGAAGGAACAGCAGAGAGTTACGCATTCGGATGAACACAGACCTGAAGAACTCAGCAATTTGAATTTACATGAATTATGCCTGTAGTAGACTATGCGCAAGGTACGAAGTACTCGGAGAGTAATGGATGGGCAATATTTCAGCCACCCAACATGGGGAAGCGCAGGAGATTCGAGCTGGTGCTTTCAGACACCAGAATGAAATCTGCTGGGGCACAGAAAAAAGCCAGAAAGGGGCCGATAGGAGGCAAAGGATAAAGAGAAAGAAAATAACCCTTTTGCGATCCCTGTCCCTAAAGCACTGCATGTTTTAAAAGCCCAGAGGAAAAAAAAAATATTAGAATACCTTAAAACAAAAGCCGTGCAATGCAAAATCTAACCTGGCTAGCTTAAATCCAGCATTACTGAATTTACTGGCAATTTTAAGTCTTGATTTTCTTAGCGTTCATTTTTTTAAGCTAATCTAAGTTTTTGAATGTTCACCTCTTGCATTTTTGTGAAGGAAGGAAGGAAGGAAGGAAAAAAGTCCAAAGCTCTTCAGCTGAAAGGACTTTGAAAACATCTGTCATCACAAATGTGTAAAACAAAACCAGGCAGCAGTGAATTCTCTGTCTTTATTCACTGTGCGACCCGGCAGAGGCAAAATTCATGCTCTGTAAGTTTTTCAAGGAAGCATTTGTAGCAGAGATTTTATTTTTTTTTTAATTAAAAAAATTGTTTCAATTAAAAACAAACAACAAAAAAAAGAGAGGGAGGACTAAGATGAGGATAAGTCTGAAAAATGCGCCTGCTTAGCAGACTTCAAGCCTTTTTTGCAAGCAGAAATGCAGATTGCAGTGCTGAGACGAGTGAAGGGGACGCAGAGAGAACACCTGAAAGATCCACTGACAGCCCCGGCGTCGGAGGTGCTCGATGGCTGTTTACACCAAGTGCCATCTGGCTGTATAGATATAATAACAATTATTCCGTCGAGGTATGCAGCTCTCTAAATCATATTAATATACAATGATTCCACTAGTCTTATAGGACTCGCTGTTTCTGTGCGCTCCCATTTAACCTGGGTAATGCGCTAAAACAAGCCTGCCTCATCATTAAGAATTGATTTTTTATTTATGTGAATGTCGCTTGCAATCCCATGATATCCCTTTGTAATTCAGGAGAATGGGGGCTGCTTCCCTGCGTTAATCTCATTTTATGGCGTATCTTTAAAAATTTGCAGCATCTTGCTGCATTTGGATATTTATGTTGAGATTTGTGTCCTCACGCAAGGCTGCTGTTTTGCTTCAGAGATCTATTTCACACGGCACTGGCGCAAAGTATCTAATATACTTCATTAGCTATATTACATCAGATAAGGGTTTTATTTCTTTAAATTATTTAACCTTGGTAGAGCCCACTGGGACCACATAAATTACAGTCCCACTAATGAAAATCATTAGTTAGGCTATTCAGAAAGACAACAGGAAAAGAATTAAATATCTTTTAAAATCAACTTTTTTTTTAATATTTGAATTCCCAGATATTCGGTAATTCAGCACAATCATCTGTTTTCCCACATTGGTGCTGATTAGAGCTCGATACCAAAACATCCGAGGTAGCTACATAACATTTTTGCAGAACATACTTTTTTTTTCCTCCAATTTCTGGAGTCCTTTGAAAAGCTCCTCTGCTGCCTTGCGAAGGAGCGCAGGCTATTAAACACCTTTTTATCATCAGCAGCAGAGGCAGAATTTAGTTCCTAATTACAGAAATAAATGTCAAACACTTTGTGTGTCTTTCCTTAAAGCTGGAACACGTCACCCAGCCATGGAAATTTGGAGCCAAAGTTGGACCATCCCTGCTCCTCCTGGAGAAGCCCCTGGTCTGGAAACCCAACCAGGGTCTGCGCGGGGCAGCGAGAAAAAGGGGGAAGAAGCACAATCCAGTACACTTGCTTCAAGTTGTTCTCTGAGCATTAAGTAATACACCCAGCCCATTTAATTTGGACTCTCCCCCACTAGGTATCTCATGGGGGACATCTTTAATAGCACCTTCCACCACCCAGATCGCTCTTATGGTAAATGTTGCTGCGTTAATCCAAGTTATTCATTTTTCGTCTGTCTTCTGCAAAGCAGAGTTGTGCAAGTCGCCGTTTGGGGCAGCGGGTTTGGTCGAGCTCCGCACACGCTGAGCATGGCCAAGTTTTGGGAGGGGATGAGGAAAGGCAACAGGAGTTTGGAATTTTGCATGGATTCTCCAGAATAAAGGCCACAGCAGCACCACCTCCCCTCTTTTTGGTCTTTGATTTTCTTTTTTTTTTTTTTTTTAAAGCAGTTGAGAAGAATCAAACAAACCCCACAACTCGCCAAACTGACCCTACTGGGGGTGGGGAGCACAAGGACTTGGGCACAGTGTAGGTCCTCACCCATGTGGTGGTACCCTCCAAGGGCCCTTCCACACATCGGGCCCCATCCGCAATGAAACCATCAGAGAAAAGAGAACGTGAACGACAACCATCCTCCTCCTCACTCCCAGCAACCAAATCAAGACAGCTTCAGCAAGCCACAGCAAAAATAAAAATAATAAACAGATTTAGAGATGAAAAATATCCTACGCTTGTAGTGCCTTGGAAATGGAACCACCTCCTCAAGAGAAGAGCTTGATTTACAAAGCTACAGAAGTTTCTTTAGGTCCACAGGGAGGCACCAGAGCAGCCCTGAAGGACCACGCAGCACCTGGTCCTCTTGGGCCACTGGTGAGCGTCAGACTGGGCAGCCCTGGGGCAAGCCAAGAACCCCACAGCTTTTCAAAAGCATTAGCAGTCAGATAAATATATTTCAGAAGTGCTCAAATCTGGAGCAACTTTACCGGAATAAAACCGGAGCCAAAGGAGACTTTGCCCATCAGCTCCGGGGACGAAATCAGAGGTGGCTGGACCCTCGTCTCCAGCCGGGCTCTGCACCACGCGTAGGATCATGCGCCGCTGTGACCCCTATAAAACCCCAGGTTTAAAATGGTGATTTAAGAATGGCAGTTCAATTTCCCGGCTCCTACAGATTTAAACTCAGAACCTAGTAGAAGCCAAATGTATTTTCCCTTTTTTAATTACTGCACCTTAGTTTGTTTCAAAGGGCTTGCTTTTTTCTTGTTCCTTTTTTCCTTTTTATTTTTGTTAAACCTGTAAAATACGCCCGGCGCAGAGTTAATTTTAACGTTCAGCTGATAAACCATGAAAAACATGGGGTTTGCAATGAAAGTGCTGACAGCAACAGTAAAGACAGAGCACTGCCATTGGGTGCCGCCGCAATTTGCCTTCCAGGGCTGTCTCTGAAACAAAAAAGCTCCACATGCAGCATGCAAAGAAGTTACAAGTGTGCTGGGGGCTTGGGGAGGGGGGAAAGCACATGTAAGACGAGAAGGGCGGGTGGCGATGGGAGTGGGGAAAACTACAGATCAATCATTTATAATTAACAAAAATCCGATTGGTGCTTTAAATAGAGATCAATGTGTTGCAGGCTGAGTGGATTGCGAGGATGTATTCACCTTCTCGTAACTCTCCTCGCAAGCTGTCACACCTACAGAATCCCCATTTGTTTTGTTAACAAAGCTTCAGGGGGCGCCAGGCTCTCATTGAAATTTCATTAATCTAATGGAGTAAAGTCCTATAGAAAAAAATCAAATTCTCGTTGGGCGAGATGGTACCTGGGAAAGATAACCTCTGGTTGAACTCCCCGACTCCGATCGCTCTGCTATTAGTCTGAGGAAATAGACAGCAACTAGGATGATTACAGCCACCGGCCTCAACATTTTTCCCCCCCCCCTTCTCCCACCACCCCTTTTTTTCCCTCCCCAGCAGTTGCCAGCGCCACGGGCTCGGGGGTGGCGGAGGGAGGTGGGTCCCCGCAGGCTGGGGTGGGAGGGGACGGGGACAGTACGCGGGGTGTGCAGGGGGGGCTCGGGACAACCCCTCCCCCGGGTGCGGGGGACAGGAGATATGGAATGAGGATTTCTTTAAAATTAAAAAGTTATTTGGGGTGAGACTGGCAGGGTGGGCCACGAGCGGGCATGTGGCTGGCGATGCCGTGTCAGGTCCTGGGTATATTCTGGAGATGCACCAAGTGTCCTCTGGGCTGGTGCCCACCATATTCAGACCCTGCGGTGTCATCATTCCTATCTCTAATTTCAAAAAAAACCCTCAAAACACCCAACTTCCTTCTCTTCCCCCATCCTAGTCCATCCCACACCTCATTCTTCAGACCTGTAAAGATTTTGCTAGAGGTTTCCAAGGGAAAACCACTGCGTTTCTCCCGCTGCTGGATGCGTGACCTTTACAGACAGGACGAGCAGCATTTGCTAATTTTTGGAAGATGTTGTATTTGGAATATTCCAGGAATCCCAACAACTGGAGTAATACAATCGCAGGAGATTCTCGACTTTCAGTTCACACTCCTCCCAAATTCCTTGTCCCCTTGTTTGTGGGAAAGAGCAGGAAACTTGAATCCAAGGGAGGAAAGACCATTAAAAAAAAAAAAAAATCTCACGGTTTTCTGAATGCTTGGGATTGCAGCGAGTGCGGGATTTTCGGAACTCAGCACCAGTTTCAATGGGATTTCAAGTGAATGGTTATAAAGATGCTACTGAGCACAGACATATGTACAGCTAAATTCTGCTACCCAAGTGGCAATTATTTTACAAATTCTTTTAAATTTATTGGAAAAGTGAAATAGTCCATTCCTCCACTCTCAAATCACTCATCCAGGTGGCTTATAAAATCCAGCTGCAATTTTTATTTTGGAGGACTTGTATAATCCAGGACAACACTATACTTGCCATCTGTGGGTTGTGGTTCGGAGTCCTCGGCCAACTGTCAACATGAAAATAATAAAATAAAAATCATGCCATTATTTCAAATTAAAGGACTCCCGCAATAAATAGAACTTTAACAGATCGGATGTGGAAATCAAAACCTGAAAAATCTCATCTGACCGAGCATAAATTTAACAGCATCGGATAAAGTGTTTGTGCCACTTCACCCACATCACTGGATATAGCTATTAAAAAACAAAAAGGGTCTTTGCTTTCTGTTTACAATCTAAAATATACGGTGCACTTTAGTGCCTTCATCTGAAACTGTCACAGGTCTTTCTGGGAAGCTGAGGGAGCCTCCACTCTGCTGGGAAGGGCACTTACTCCCTTGTTGTAGATGGCAAAGCTGAGGCAGCCATTGCCATGCCGGGGGAGGTCCACGACCACCCCGTCTCCTCCTCTGCTCGCGGGAGCTGACGGGCGCACGCGCAGGCTCTGACCCAGAAAGGTGACGGGTCCCACCTTGCCCCTACACCAGTCCCACCATCATGACACAGAGGTGCTGAGAGCCCATCTCCTCCTTCCTGTCGACCCACTGCATAATCTTTTGGTGTTTCCCCTCCCAGCCTTCATGTTCTCCAAGGTCTTTGCAAGCCATCACCTCCTCCAGCGCTGAGACTCACCTCCCCAGCTCCACCCATCTCAAACCCGGTAACCCCAGCATGCTCCGTGTGTGGTCAAGTGCAGAGGGACAAATACTCCGTGTCCTGAGAAGAAGGGGATCGAGGGGACCACGGCAGTACCCACCTCCTACTACCAGCTGCACAGAGCCCACCCCACCGCGTCGCAGCAGACACGGGTGTTTGGATGGGTGTACTCCACTGAGCTGCATCTCAGGAGGGGACTTTGCACTTAAATGGCGGAACACCCTCCTGCTCTTAGCAGGTGGGAGCGAACCAGCTCAGACCAAGTTTCCCAGCCTGTGATGGCACACCACTTCAAAGGGACAAGAAGAAAAAGATGATGGGGAAAAACGGCAAACTGAGGTAGCCTGGAGACGAGAAGGTTCTGGGGAGACCTTAGAGACCCTTCCAGTCCCTAAAGGGGCTCCAGGAAAGCTGGGGAGGGACTCTGGAGCAGGGAGGGGATGAGGGGGAGCGGGTTTAAACTGAAAGAGGGAGATTGAGATGAGATGTGAGGCAGAAATTCTTTGCTGTGGGGGCGGTGAGCCCCTGGCCCAGGTTGCCCAGAGAAGCTGTGGCTGACCCATCCCTGGAGGGGTTCAAGGCCAGGCTGGACGGGGCTTGAGTAACCTGGGCTGGTGGGAGGTGTCCCTGCCCAGGGCAGGGGGTGGCACCGGGTGGCCTTTGAGGTCCCTTTCCACCCAAACCATTCTGTGATTCTAGGATGAATAGACACAGCCAGCCCAGGGGGGGCAAGGGGAGCTGAGCCAGCAGAACCCCAGGCCACAACCAGAGACAGCGTCTATGGAGGACACGGCGTGCCGGGGCTGGGAGCTGCACATAAGGAGCCTGCTGGAGACAGGGAGGCAGGCAGGGATTCAAGGAGAGGGCATCATTGAAGGAAGACAGGAGGGGATTGCGGTTTGGCAATACACACGTTGTCCCCGCTGTCCTCACCTGGCCCAGCTCTACTCACTGCTGGATGTTTTCCCCACGGCTGCCCTGCACGCCCAAACCCCTCTCCTTTCACAGGGCCGTGTTTGCGTGCTACTCGCTCTCACGCACACCCAGGCGCTTCCTACCGTGGATCCACCTGTGGAATCGACTTCCCGTCCTCCATCCCTTACCCCTGTTTATTCGCTTATGCTGTTTTAAGCCATGCGCTGGAAGCGTCTTTACCTTCCCAAGCCAAAAGGGATAAAGGACAAGCAGGGGTGGGAGAGGAGGAAGGGCGCTACCAAGTTCGGATTCTTCCAAGGGGAAAAAAGAAAAAAAAAAAGTAACCTTTGTTTAAAGTACAGCACCTTTCTGGGCATCTGTCTCTTAGCAGCGAGCAAATCTGGGAGTGAGAGAGATGTGCGCGCACACCCGATTGCAAACACACACACACACACAGATGAGCCTTCAGGGAATTGTATGAACTTTTGAACCAGAGATGCAGAGACAGAGCCTAGCCTGTTCCCACTTTAATAAACAATTTTTTTTTCTTCAATTAATTAAGGTTTGGAAAGAAAAAAAATTGCAGAAGAGAAGTAATTTAGCATGCAGTGCGTACTTTACAGATGGATCCTACCTTTGGATGCTTATTAAATCTATGCATGATTGCGCTAGAGAAAATTAATCGCATTGTTTTTCACTATTCAGAGGGGTTTGCAAACAGCACAGAAAATGATGCAGAGCTCCGAGTCCCTACCCCCACCCAGCTCCCCCCATTCCCACACTAACAATGAGGACAGAAACCTAATTCACGTCCTACCCGTGCCCTGCCAGAAGGAGCATGTTTTGACCGAGACGCGCTGCGCAGCCCACTGGCACGCAAAGCTTTCTTTTCAAGACTCAGAAGCCCCACTACCCAAATTTCTCCCTCTGTGGCCTCTGAACTACCCAGTTAAAGAGTGAGGGGTTTTACTCGGACCCTGCTGGGAAGAAAGAGCTGAGCGACAATTGGGGGCGTACTCCGGAGTAAAACTGCTGTATTTCAGCTTGCTGAGCAAACCCCAAACCTCCCGTCCTTTGAGGATGGAATATCTGGCTGAAAATACGCGAGGCCATGAGAGATCTGCCTCCCGTCAGCCTTAATAAAAGACTCTTGTATTTTAGAGATGGAGTCCACCTCCGGCCTCCTCCTCTCAACCTCACCCAGCCTGCCCCAAAACGAGCAGCTCACAGGGACCACACGCTCTTCTAAACGAGTCGAGAAGAATCACTGGGTTTTTCCCACATCACCTCAAGGTTCGTCCTAAACCAGACGCTCCCAACCCAGCTCCACTTGGCTGGGTTTTTAGCAGGACCAACTCCCCGTCAGAGGCAAACCCACCCTATTCGATTAAAAACCCCAGAAACGTTTGAACTTGGATCTCAATAGGTCAAGAAGATCATAGTCCCTTCTTTTTCTCCTCGTTTCTCTCTTCCTCCCTACCCCTCATCCCACCTAAGAACATACAAGGGTCCAGAGCTTTGAATCCCATGGATGGGAATTGCCAATTTTTATAAACAATTCCAAGTTTTAACGGTATCTGAAAGGAAAGGGGGAGGGGAGGGAGTTGGCCCAAAGAGAAGCAGTAACGTCAGGAATTTGGTAGAGGAAACGGTGCTGAGGTGGGTGTTCTGAGCAAATACTTTTCCTTCCTAGAGACAAGTCCCACGAGATAGCAGGACCCGGGAGGATGCTCAGCTGTGCCCCACAAAACCCACTTGGTCACACGTTGGTATTAATGTGCAAAATCTTACTGGTGCTCTGCTAAACACCAGCGAAAGAAGAGGACATTTCTTCTGGGCTACAGCTGAGGAAACCGATGGAAACTAATCAGGTCAAAATCCGACATCAGGAGCAATCATAAAAGAAGGGTAATGCAACGAAGGAGAGTAATGAAAATCAGGGCGCAGGGTGAGACACCTCTCACCCTGATTTTGACATCCCTGGTGACCGTGTGCAATTTTATACTCTAGTTTACAAAAGTAGAAACTGTTTGCCACAACCTACACTTGCCTCTCACCCGCTCAAACAGCAGCTGCAGAGCAGAGGGACGGAAGCAAAGGCGCACAACGCGACGGCACATCTTTCCAGCAAATGCTGAAAACCAAACGTCAGAAAACCAAATATGCCAGAAATGATGTGCAGGACCGTGCTCTAGTGGGGTCTATCTGGTACACACAGGAAAAATACACACACAAAATCAAGGGCGGGTGACATAGCCCACTGGCCTGGGCATGCAATGCGTTAGGGACTACAAGGTGTTTAAGGCTTTAATTTAACAATAACTTAAGTTGCTCTGATTCAATTCCTAGTCCTCTGCTGCCTCTGCAGAATGGAGATAATTCCTACCCAGTCTACCAGCAACACCACGAGAGCGAAAGCAGCAACACGGTATACATAGCACTGGCTCCTGCATGGTCACAGCCAAAAAAACCCCCATCCATCGCGGCACAGATGACGGAATTCCAAAAATTAGTGTATGCAAGCAAAAATGTGCAATTCCCCACTGGCACCAGCTGTCAAGTGGAGAGGTCAGCATGAATGCCCACCTGGCTCACCAGGCAATGCTCTGTCCTGTAAGGATTCTGCCCCAGCATTGTCACATTGCCAAAAACCTTGGGAAAAGTCCGAAAGTTGGAGATTTTGTGCCACGTGGTTGCCTGTATCCACAGCAGCTTCAGAAATGCCTCATCCTCCAGCACTGGCCAAACAATTAACCCTCCCACTCAGAATAAGGTTAAGATGTAGAAAAATGGCCACTAAAGAACAAAAAGAAGACCAAAAGGATGAAAAAATCACATGAGGTTTTCATAGGGCTTTAACGAAATGAGTGATAGCTAGGGGAATGAAGGAAGCTCCAGAGAATGAGCTCCAGGAGCTGAGCAGAGAGATGGAGTCAGGACTCCAGGTGTTCCTCTAAATTTTGCTGTTAAATCTCTTTCATCTCAGGCAACTTATTTTCCCCTCTCAGGCTCTCTTTTAAGAAACCAGAGGCACAGGAGAAAGAGTATGAAGTGGTCTGATACTTGTCAGAAGAGCATCACGTAGGACCTCGCCCGTTCCCAGCAGCCCCACTCCCTGCTAAGAGCACACTCAGACGCGGGTCCGGCTGAGCTGAACGCAGGAAAGGCTTTTCTTGGTTTGAAGCACCTACAAAGGGAGTTTTCGCAAAACGCAGCCCTGGCACTTTACAATCCACATCTCACTCCGCTTTACAATAGCTTCCTGGCATAGTTATGCCCTTATTGTGACATTTCGGTGCATTAAAAATACATCGGGCAAAGCAAATAACTTTAAAACCCAGATTTTACCAACGTGGAGCTATAACATTAACTGCTGGGCTGGTTCCACGTCTGCTGCTTTCCTCTCAGCTATCGCTAGCGCATCTCCGGCCGTAAAGGCAGAGGACAAAACAAACATCGTGGGGTTCTGGCTTCCTCCTGGTGACAAGCTCATGCAGCTGAGAGCACCGTGCACACAGAAAATGATGCTACTGATTTTCCCACATCCCGCTTTGCTTACAGAAACCTTGACGTCCTTCCAATACAAACAGCCTGTGCCTTACTGAGCGCGTTCATGCTTTCCTGCATGCCAATGGGAAAGATTTTCTTTATAACAGATAGAAGGGGCGAGAATATTGTGGAGCTTTTAGGGTTTTCCGTTCATTTTATGCAAAGTTTCTTCTATATTCTGCTTTTGCAGAGGTACAAGCAGGGACTCTACCAGCCCCACGGGGCGACAGGCAGCAGCGAAGGACCCGCAGCCCCTTCCTGCGCTCCCTGCATTAAACAGGGCTCAGTCACACACATTGCAGCTGATTTGCAAAAGTTGTTTTACATTATGGTTACAGCCCTATATCTATTAACTTATAATAGGGTTATAACAACAATTTTTAAAAATAAGACAATGAAGTCATACTGATAAAATAGGCCATAAACAGGGATCTATAGCCTGCTTATTGCTCTGTAATGATGAAATACGGCTCGCTCTCAGTTAGCTGCAAGAAGGAATTTTTTTTTAACACTGCATCTATTAAATAAATTATCGGTAAGTTCTGTTGTCTGGAAGACACCACACATCACTGGAACATCGCAATATGGCCCAGGTGGGGACCAGAAGTAAATAAAGGCCCACATCACCGTAGCGCTTTCCAGCCAAGGTTCCCGGAGTATTTTGGACGCTGTGAAGCTTTAAAACTTTAGGGCACCGTCTCCACAGATGAACAAATGTGATGCAGAGGGAAGACCCAAAAAGATTCTCTTGCAGGTCAAGCAGAATCACATAAAAGGTAAAAATAGACGCTCTACTCCTTAATTCCCATTCTGGTACCTCCAGAACCTCTTGGTTCCATTTCCTCCATCCCAAGGGATGTGCAGGGACACAGGTCCCATTCCCTGGAATCTCCCTGGGGTTGGGGCAGGGTGGAGAACAGGTCCAGGTCTGCAAAGGCATCACCGCAACCACAAAAGCACAGCTCTCGCAAGCCCGGTTCTGCTGAGGCAACCATGCTGCTGGGATGAGCATCGACATTACCCCCAAGGCCTTTGGCCGAGTAGGTAACGCCGCCAGTATTTGTATTCGCATTGTTCAGAGCAAGCGAGTATTTTCACAGCTGTTCCAAGGTCTTTGGAAGTTGCAGTCAGGCCCTTTAGACACCTAAACTCAGGAAAGCAATTAAGCATATGCTTATGTGTGGTACCGATGACAAATCATTTTCTGTTCTGGAGCTCAGAGAGGGAGAAACCACATTGTTATTTTCAAAACAACTTCAACAGCAAATGCTGGCGTTTCTCAAGTCCAAAAAAGCTGAATGAAGATGTCTTCTGGGACACAGGGAGACTGGGGGTGCACCAGAAAGGCAAAGGGAAACAATTGGACGTGGAGAGACTCTCCTTCCAGTAACATCCATTTTGTCAGCAATACAAAACCAGTGATATTCCTTGGATTTCCATACCAAAACCAGTCCCAGCTCCAGCTGAGACATCTATGGAGCAGGGATGGCAGAAAGCCCATTCTTGCTGCCTGACTCCAGTGAATTGACCTTCCCAAACCATCGTTACCTGTACGAGACCTCTTTCCAGTTTGAAGACTTGCTGGTGCTACTGAGGCGGATGTTCTTCACCTGGATTTGGCCTCGTAGCGCTGGGCATCACTCAGAATTACAGAAACTTTTCCCCTTTCCTACAAAGTGCAAGGAAAAGTCACGGCACAGAAGTGAATTGACCAAATGGTCATCCAGGGAGGATGAGCCGCAAAGCAAAACAGCGACCGTTATACACAAACTTAATATAATAAATACACCTACAATAACAAACTGCATAGGGCACAAGTGCATGATTCCAACTTGAGTATATGACAGGGGTGGAAATTATTCCTGCCCACAGAACATGCGTGGACACATGTTGCCCCTTCCCAAGGGCCGTTGTTGTGCTCTGCCGGGCTCAAAGCGGAAGCAGCCGCCATCGGGAAGGGCACCAACCACCTTCCCCACCGCAGCGTGGCTTTCTGTCGGCCACTCGTGCGAAAGCTCGGGAAGGGAAATGCATCCTTTCCTCAGCACAAAAAACTGCAATTAAGTGCCCGTCTCCAAAATCCACCACAATCCTGAGCTACCAGCCATTGGACCCGCTGCTCATCAGCCCTTCTCCCCCTCGACGGGGCAGCCCAGAGCCCCAAAATCAGCTCTCAGCCCTGTCTCCATCTAACTTTTAAGGAATTTGTACTTTCGCTTGGGCTGGGTAGAGCAGCAATAACCACCACCACGTTATGTGCCGATGCATAACAAATAAGTACCTAACATTCATCTCCTGGGAAGCCCAAACCTTTTAAAAAATACTAAAAATGCCCCAAAAGATTATTGCTATGAGACTCGTGGGGAAACTGAGTCACAATGGAGAGGAGGGAAATGGCTCTGCAGCAGTTCCCCACCAAAGCCAGGGACAGAGGCAGGGCCCATCCTACCCACCCACACCGTGGTACCCAGCACCCATCCTCTTCCTCGTGGTCCTCGCACAAGGGGCTGACGTGGAAAAGCTTTTCGGCAGTGGGGGAGGCACAAACCCAACTTTTTGCATCTTTGCACGGAGATGCCCAAGATATAACCAATTTCTTGGCAGTTTTTAAGGGCCAGGGAAGGATGGAGAAGGCCTGGACTATCTTTGGGGGTTGCCATGGCTGCAAGGTCATCCCTCCAGACTTGGCTCTACCAGCAGAGTTCAGACGGGTCAGCGTGTGACCGGCTCAAACCCCGAGGTTAAAAGTTCAAGCAGCGAAGGAAAAACCAATATGTCCAACGCAGGGTATGCTGTACAATTTATTTCAATTTACATCAAGCCATGCATATAAAATTTAGATAAATTCTATTCAGATCTGATGTTGCCTGACACACAATGTATGCAAACAGATGTCTTTGGGGCTTTCACTCAGCTTTGGGGAGGAGACAGGGTGCTAAGTTAATATATATTAATAATATATATAAATGGGTGTGGGGGGTGTCCTTTTGTTGTTTTACAGAAAAGATTTTAGGTTTAAAACCACTAGATTCCCTTCTCCTGGTTTTAATTCCCCCCCTCTTTGTAATTTCCTGAGCTCTCCCAATCCACACGGTGTCATATTAAGAAAGATAATGAGTATTTACAACTGCAGCCCTGCTTGTCACCGCAGTTATAGCCTCTATTTATATCCTGTGCCACTTTCTCCAGATTCCCAGTGACTGATCGGTTTGATTTATACTGGAACGCGGTTTCCCCCCTTTTCTCGCCTCTCCTTGAGGTCCCACCTTCGGAGCGAAGCAGGGTGGCTGCGGCTCGGCACCGTGGCCACGAGATGGCTCCTGGACCCCTTCTCCGGCTCCTGGACCCCCTTCTCTGGCCACCGCCGGGGTCTGTACAGGGTCCAGAGACCCACCGGGACCCCAAGGGGCCAGCGCTGCCCTGAGCCGCGGTACGACACTGGCCAGAAGGGAGATGCTTCCCCCGAGCATCAGCACTACCTAAATCTACACACAAAACTCCCCCATAACTGCCTTTCGCTGCATTTAGGAAATACTAGGAGGAAAAAGAAAAAAAGAAAAAGATGGAATATCATTCAAGAATTTTAAAAACGTAGGGCACCCAAAATGCCAGAGAGAAAAGGTTTCATGTGGCAGCACAGCAGAAAAGAGTCAAATAATTTGGTTTTTCCTTTGATTATTAGCTCACCTGGGTGGGATTTTTGGGGGGAATGTGGCAGGCAGGAAAAAGAGGGGAGATGGGGGGGAAAAGGGGAGAAAGCCAGGGGACAGGAGCGGGTGCCGCTTTTCCCCGGGGGGGGCTGGATTAAACCCCCAGGATGGGCAGATACTAAAAGTTGGTGCTGGGGGGCTGGGTCCCACCGAGCCCCTCCAGCGAGAGGGACCGGCAGGATGAGGCTGAAATAATAAAATTTGAGCGTTCTGGAAACACGCTGCAGCCTTTTAGGGAAAATTAGCCAGATTGTTTCTGTAACTCCTTTAATGAGAAACAGTCACACTTTAAGGGGTGCTGGAGTCCTCGACAGTAACGAGAAGCTGCTGCACTTCGGCCGAGCACTGCAGTTATTTGCCAAAGGGCACTCGTCTGTAATAAGCACGTAGGCACTCTCGCATCCAGCAGCAGCTTCCAGCTTCCCAAGATTTTATATTTTTCAAATAAAATGGCCTGACTTATAAAAAAGCTCCTTTAGCCTGGCAAATAACCAGAAAACTGTTAAGTGTAATTAATAAGATCAACTTGCTTGAAATAAAGTTTTCCTTCCCTCCCCACCGCTTTTAAACCAGTCTCTTCTAAGCTGCTTTCAATGGTAAAAATTATGCTTTTGGTTGACCAATAATTTTCTAATAGTCACCCTTAGCTTTTCTTCCTCCAGAAAATAATGAAAAAAAATCATTTACAAATTCTTTAGTTAGTCCCATAAATTTGAACAAACCTACAGTCAGTTTTCTGTTGAAGTGAGACGACCAGAATTTCATACATCAGAATATAAATCCAATTCTCTTTACCTGCCAGAATTTCCTTGGAGAGCAATTTCAAGGTCACAAAGAATGGGCCAAATCCTCAAGTCTTTATTCAGTTTTATTTAGTAATTATTCTGACTTCGCTGCGAGTTTTGCCCGTGACCCGCAGTCCATACAAGTGATGCCTAAGTAATGGTTTAATAAAGACCTTGGCGTATTAAGGTAAGAATATTAGGTCAAACGGCAATCATCCGTCCGAGAGCAGCAGTGTATGTTTGTGTTACAAATGTATGTATGAAACCTTCCCCATGTTCAAAGCAGTTCCTTATTCCAGGACAGGAAATTAATGATCTACCCACTTTTCAATGACTAAAAACGAGGGAATAAAACCATTTCAGAAGCCCTCAATTTCTCGATATGTACAAAGTGCCTTATTTTCATCATCCCTGTCAGTTATGACAAGTGCCGACTGGACAAATACCAGCTCGAATTCTGGCCATTCATTTCTATTCATGATGATTTGAGCAGAGGCTCAACTGCCTAAAAATATATGAGAGTTCCATTTTGGTGGTCGGGGTTTTTTTGGGGGGGTTTTTTTGGTTGGTTGGTTTTTGTTGGTTTTTTGTTTTGGTTTGGTTTTTTTCTTTTTTTTACACAGAAAGAACAATAAACTAGAAAAACAAGACAGGAAGATTTCGAGATGCTTTGCAATGGTTACAGCTACTGCATTCCAGGCTCCGGTTCTGCAAAACAGACATTTCCACCATTAAAAAATAAAAATAAAATAAAATAATAATAATAAAAAAAAGCATTTGCCCTCTCAGCCCCCCTTCCTCTCCCAAGACGTGCCGGTCGCTTGCTGGAAGCCAAGTTGCAAGAAATAAGATTTACTGCAGCAAGAAGCTTTTACTCTATTTGTAGCGAGTGTTTCTTTTATATCAGTTCCAGGCTCCGGCTCACAGCATCCCTCGAAGAACAGATGTCCTGGGGCCGGGTAACCATTCATCCTACCCACGGTTTGGGGGGTCAGTCCCGCAGGAGCCGGCAGCCAAGAGGGCTCTACAATTGGCATGAGAAATCTACTTTTCTGATGAGCTGGAGAATAATATAAAAACGGAGCATTGCTGTGAGCAAAAGACGCTAATTTGCTACACTACTGGCTGTGGCTGGGGAGAGGCGGCGGGGGGGGAGAGGGAGGTGAGGGGGGGGGAAAGAGGGGATGGAGGAATAAAATTCCACCCAGTTACAGAATCAGTGTTCGAACCTGCTCCCAGTTCTTCATCAGCATGAAAAATTACAACTGTAACCAGATTTTTCTCTGTCGCCGGCGTAAATGTGCGATTACAGCTGTTCATATTTTCACTCTAATGAAGGGTTGCACATTTAAATGGTAAGATTTATTATATATTGTATCCCGCCTATGTACATGCAAAACTGTTAACCGACGCCTAAAATGCTGCTTGTTTATTCCGGCATCAATTATCATTTTTCTCAATTTTTAAATAATAAAAAAGCCCATTTCGGCACAGACGGGTTTCTGTTTCTTCTGAAGAAATAAACAAAACCTCAAAATACAAAGGGGAGGGAAGGAAAAATGTAACGATGCGGACTGCAGGATCAAATAAAAGAGGAAAAAAATAAAAGAAACCCCATCAGAGAGCAGGACCCTTCCTCATCCCGGCAGAAAGAAGGAGCCGATCGCCCGCCCTCGTTTGCCTTTTTGCCGAGAAACCGGGGCGAGGTTGGGTTCATAAACAGGTGAAATGATGGAGTTTATTGCAACCAACATCAACACTGAAACTAAATAACCGCGTTGCCATCTCGGTTCCCCGCTGAAAAGACGGATGGTAAACTTGACCTGCCGCTGGTACTATCCCAGTGCCATTTTTTATCGCCCTTGGCCGCCCCCCCCGGCTGAGCGCGCCGGGGAAATGCCGCTGCGTGGCCAGGTCAGGCGCGGGCGCGGGTGAAACTCCGTTCACATTTGCATACAGGCGGGCTCTCACAATGAAGACCCATCTGTTCCCGTCACCGAGTACAAATCGAGTGTCACCCAACTCGCTGCAAACGACAGCCGCGCGGCCATTAGACGGAGGAACGCTTAAGCTCAGGTTACGGATATGGAACTGCTGATTTGGGTTTAAATACCTGATAACTGAAGACTTTTTATTACACGCGAACAAAGAGTGAACCTTGAACTGCTGGCGAGAGCACCCTGCTCCCCCACGGACCCGACACCCTTGCGCTCCCACCCTTCGCCCTCCATTATCCACACAAAACCGCTGTATATTTTTCCAGAAAAAAAAAAACAACCCACAAACCTAAAACAGATTGAAATGTCACAAAACAGATCCTAACAGCGACCAGTGACACCCAATTTAAACGTAAGATTGGACGGGTGCAATAGGAAAAGAGAGAAAAGCATCAGTGGTGTAAACAGAAGGCGAACTCTGAACTTTTCATGCCCTTCAGGGTCATTAATATTGTTGCAATGTTGTTCCTTGAACTTCTGCTAAATTTGGCCAGGGTGGAAATATTTGCAGCCGGGGTTCAGCAGAGGTGAGGCTCTGCCCTTCCCCAGCCACCCCTTCCCAGTCCCGGCTCCGTTGGTCTCGTGGTCTCCCAGCAAGGATGGGGCAGGACCCGTGTCACCGTGTCCTCCTCCGTGGCGCGTCCCCAGCGCCAGGCACTCACGTACGGCCAGGCTGTGCGAGCGCCAGACCAAGTTCACAGCCAGCTTTCCTGACCACGCGAGGTGTCTGGGGGCTGCCCCCCATCTCTATCCAGTTTAGGGGCTTCCTGGGGTACTTTTCCCCTTCAAGCGAGGGAAGCCCTAAACTTCTGCGGTTTAGCTTCAAGATGAGGTCAAACAACACTCTCTTGTGCCCAGAGTGAGCCTCCTGTCCCAAAATGAGGGGAAAAAAAGCAGCAAGGCTCCAGACTCATGCAAGGAAAACCAGCACGGTCATTACCACCACTAACAAGCCCTCTTTGTTTCCACAGAGAAAAGGGGACAACAAGCACTGACGAATCCTCCTGCAGAGCCACCTCCAAGCATCGGTTGCAAAACTCTTTGGGCCCAAACGTGCCCAGCTGTGGCCACAGGTAGAAGAGGCTTCCAGACCCCCAGGACCGATGCACTGGTGGTTTACAGATCATATTCGGTGCCACAGTCAAAACCATTTCCAAAATCACATAAGCACGCTGCAAGGAAGAGGCCAGAGATCCTGACTTGTAACTATTAGCCCATCTTTCTACACCAATTTTAGACCAACCACTTGCAAGGGCAGCCATCGACTATTTTTTCTTACACCCTTTTCTGCCAGACCCAAGAGCGCCCAAGCGCTTCCCAGCCGGGCTCCAGGGAAGGTCGCTCCTGCCCTCCATCCAACCAGAACACCCACTACCATCGAGAGAAGTCATGTATCTACTGGGAGGAAAACAGACCGTTTCAGAAGCATGAATAGGAACACAATTTTTTTCCACCTAAAAACATTTATGGGAAGCTGAAATCTTACTAAATCCCCCAAGGTGGGCAGTTTTCCCCACCGTTCATGGCCCAGCTGCCTTCCCCTCCCCTGAAAAGTTCCCATGAACAGAGCGGGTATCTGCATATCACAGGAAAGGCCCTTCCCGGGATGTCACCGATTTGCATGCAAGGTGGCTGCATGTGGCAGCGCGCTCCGAAGGGAAGAATAAACCAACTAGGAAAAAAACCCATTACACAAGGTTTACCCTTCTGTTGGCTCCTAAAGAAAGAAAGCCCCATTAAAGAGCTGTCACTGGTTTAATTCCAGTTTTCCTACAGGGATATGATCCCATTCCCTTCTCCAAAAGATAAAGCAACTCATCTGATAGAAATATTGGCTGCTTGGTGTGCGTGGGTGTTGTTTTCTCCTTTTTTTTTTTTTGTTAGGAGTGAACAGGAACTGAACCTTGAACTTCATTTACCCTTTGAACTCGTTACCTTTAAACAAAATTCCCCATGCTTTCCCTCTTCAAACAAATTTCATCACAATTACAGTCCCTTCCACTTCACTTAAAGATATATAATCATTGACTTGACCTAATTACCTGGTGCAGGCCTTTCTCTACAAGGTGAAAGCCATATTGGTGTGAACAGAAGCTGACCCCTGTATTCTTGATACCCCAATTTTATTCTAATTATTGTATAGGAGGTTTTCCATCTTCCTCTGTCCTCCTGTTCCCTCCCCCCAGTTGCTATTTTGTTGCTGGCGCATTCGGTGATGCCCTTTGGGTTGCGAGCTGCCTGGAGACAGGCTGCAAAATACATCTCATGTTGAAAGGCGCAGGGTTTGTTGTTTTTTTTGTTGTTTTGTCGGATTTTTTTCAAGCTCCCCCATTCAATAGGGAACCATGAGACTCGGCCCCGCAAAAGCTGCCAAGAACTGGCTCCCATGGAAGCACGCACAGCCTGTACCCTTCACCCATGACGAGCACGGGGAGCAGCCTCGGATCCCCCCAGAGTGACACCCCACAGCGCAGTCCCCCCCTCCAGGAAAGCCCAGGCTGTTTGCATACGTGGATTAAAAGCTTCACGCTACCAGGGAGCTGGAATTCTGACATGGAGATGGAAGCCAACGTTCCCTCTGACTCCAGAGCAAGGCGATGGCATTGAGAACATCAGCACAAAGGCTTGGGGTCTGGGTGGCCCCCGCAGTCCCCTGTTCCTCCGAATCCAAGCGAGGACAACTCCCCTGCGAGCCAAGGTCACTCAACCACTAAGAATCAACGTTTTCAGCTAAATGTTATTTTCAGCTTGAATAGAGTCAGTGTGGCAAAGCCAGGACTCACGTGCACATCACACTGCTGGCTTTTCATCCCCAAACTCACCCTCGCAAACTACAACGGAAATTTGGAGGGTGCTGGGTTGATCCTAGTCTGACATTAACCTCTAACACCTGGTGTTGGAGTCAAATCCCTTCACTCTGCTCTCGCATCACCCCCCTCGTCATCCTTTACCTCGTCTGTTTGCCTGTCCAAACTGCAAACTCTTCAGAGCCATAACTTGGTACAAAACCGCTTTGATACCGGGGTCGTACCACAGAATGTCACTGCAACAAGAATTAAATCATCTTCCAAAAGACTAGGACAAGACTGTTGTATCTTCTCGTATAAGGTTAAGGTTTACTGTGGATCCTCACCTTCTCTGAGGACACTTTTTCCCTTTAAAATAAAATTAAGTTGCAATGAGAAGATGGAACTCCCCACCGGTGTCATTAGTCTGCTAATTTCTGGTGGCGTTCAGAGACAGAGAAAGGCTTAAATTACCTCTGCAGTTCCAGATATTTCCCTCTTATTCTTTAAAACCAACAAGAAAAATCTAACAAAACCAGCCCCAACATTAATAAAGCGTCACAGCAATTGACAGGCAGGGTCACTGAGAAATGGCACCTCCCTAACCTTCTCATTTGTCTTGGGCAATTGAAAAATAATTAGCAATTGCGAAAGGGTTCAATACCTAAGAGTAAACAAAGGGAAAAGGGTTACCCTAAGTCATGGTCCCATGGCCTGGGGCAGAGCTTTTTCTCATCCACAAGGTGAGCATCCCCCCCTATGAAAAATGTCCCCAGGGACTGGCCAGGAAGCGAAGGGGCAGGTGGGGACGGTCAACCGGAGCTGCTCTTTGCATTCAAAGCCCTTCCTGCTCCCTCCTAGTTTTATAAGCACCACAACAAAAGAAGAAGCAGAGACAGAAAGAGCCAGCACCGAATCGTGCAGATAGGTGGTGCGCAAACCTCGGTTGTGTGTCAAAGAGGTAGTGCATCCATTTGTTATGGTCTCTTGGCGAGAAAGGCCATGCTCAGATGCCCTGGAGCTCCACTGTAATAAATAGACACTGAAGATTAAAGGAGCAAATCCTACCACCTGCCCCAAGCCTGAACCCACAGATTTAGCATACTGGGGTACCCAAGAGGGATGGGGGCTTTGTAGACAGCAGAGCTATAGCCATTTTATGGCAGTTTCTGCAACCTCGGGGCTTGTGCGGGTGCCCCTGGCTCAGACAGCCCAGCTCCCCTGCTGAGCCGTGACTTCAGGGCGTGAACGGGAAGACCAAGGGGGAGGGGAGGAAAGCGGTGCTCATCGGTCCCAAGCCTACCCCAGCCATCATGGGATCAAATCGAGGAACCAAAACCCAAAGTCACCACAATCCGCACTATTGTCCTCCTCCTCCCAGAGTTCTTTGATCAGCAGCAAGTTTGCATATCAAAGAACAGAGGAAAAGAGAATATTCAAATACTGATATTGTCTGGCCTTACTTCCCTTTGGTGGGGCTGGTTAGTTTTCCATCATAAAAGTTTGTGTGTTTTTCAGTCTTCTTGCTTTGCTTTTCTGTTCGTTGGGGTTTTTTTTCTTAAACAAATTAAGAATGGCTTTGCAAGACCTTAAATATAAAATTGAAGTATTTCTGATCAACTTATTCCAACTGCATTTGAAAAGAAAAGCTTGTGTTTGGGGGTTTTTTTTCACAGCTAGATTTCTCCTAGGCTGGGGGAAGATGAGGGTTACAGAATTTTTCCTTGATTCAAAATAAATGCATTTTTTTTCCCCCAACAAAATAATCAAAGCTGATGGATCTGGTCCAGTAGAGCTAGCAGATCTAGGGAGACACTCGAAGCAGATGTGGAATTTCCACCTACAGATGAAAATAAAGCAACTTCAAACCAACCTTGGCAGAAAGCAAAGTGGAAACCCATCCCAAGAGCAGCATCACCACCCTGACACCCACTAGGTGACAATCGTAGCTAAAAGTTAACAGTGCAGATTTCTCACTTACTTGGGAGATGCCATTACAACTCAAGGGAGCCAAAGTCATGTTCTGCTCCTTGATGGCTACAGAGATTACTCAGGTAGCCATGCGCTTCCTAGACCAGAGCGAGAACAGGGGTGTGAGCATGGAAAAGGGTAGACAAATGTACCCATTTATTGTTTTGTACTTCTAAGGTTGTGCTTTCCTTCCCAGCAGTCTCCCTTTGCATGCAGTCTTACAGGAATTACAATAACAAAGTTCCCAAACTTACCAAACCACTGGCCTTCCCTTCTAACCATAGCAAAGGGCAAAAAATACGGAAAGGGCAATAAACAAAGGTAGCACCAAAGTGTAAAAATACAATACCAAGGTGAAGCTGGAAAAGGCTCTGGCAAATCTAATGTTACCCTCATAAAATAACAGAACAGATTTAAAAAAAAAAAAATCAAAAAGGGACTAAATTACTTTGTAAGCTAAGCTACAATTGCCTTCTTAGCAACAAGCAACCTTTGGGTTTTGTAAAGAGCGAATGACCTTAGGCACATACGGTCAGCCTTTCTGATCAAGCTACAAAATTAGCAGATGAAGGGTAATGTGGAAGATGCAATATATCTAGAGACTTTACTGAGCGTTTGATGTGGTGCCACAGCAAATCTCACTGAAAAAATTAATTTACCTCGGCTTGGATAGAAGCAATCGTCACAGACTGAAAATTGGCCCAAGGGCCACAGACAAAAGCTGGTGATAAATGGCTTTCTGTCACGTGGGGGAGAAGCGTCTGTGTTGGGGTACTGCAGGGTATTAGTCCCCGTTTTATCTAAGGCAAGTAAACAGTCCATTAATTCAATGAGCAGGAAGATACTAAATTAGGTGGTAATGCAAATATCAAGTGAAAGCAGAGGAAATAATAGTAGGGGACACAGAGAGGTTAGGAATATGGATAGAATAATAAAATGAGATTCATCCTACTACAGAATAAACCAGGGTAACAAAAAAATGTAATCCAGAGCACATCCAGCACCAGGGAATGTTATGGAGTAAAAGAGGAGAAAATAACAATTTGCAATGTTATTGAGGATGTCAAAACCCAATTGGTTGCACGGTACCCAGGGGTGAGGGACCTCTACCACGGAGTGAGAGGAGGCGAGTCGGGATAACAGGCTTCTTCCAGCAATGATGCAACATCAACACAGGCTAAACCCCAGCACTGGATCTGGCCCAAAATCTTGGCAACTCACACCTAATACACTGACCACAGGATGGGGGCGCACAGGAACAGGATGGAAACCGTTTCCCTCCAAGGTCAGGGGATCTCTGAACTCATCCTGTAGTCCACAGCTCTCTGGAACAATCCGCTCTGCTTTGAAGCATAAGGATATGAACGAAGTTTAAGGAAGCAGAAATCAGGGTAGACCTGAAAGCTCCACTGAGCCAAAGGCCTCTCCTGCAGATGCCCACCGCCTTTGGGGGACAGCAGAGTTCCATCTTTTTAGGTAATTAAAAGCGGGTAAAGCAGAAACACAAGTTACGGGGGGTGGAGAGCACCACTCTATATATATTTCCAAAGATTGACACCAACTGCCTGCCTGCTACAAATCTTCAAGGGAAGTTCATCCCTATCATGCATGTCCTCTCCCCACACCTCATGCATCAGGTGTTTATCAGGAAAGGCAGAGCGCTTCCAGGATTTGGAAGGAGTTCAGAGAGTACAGGGAGCTTCACTCCACTAAATTTTGTCCTCCCTTGGGTTTTGTGACTTCTTCGCCCACCGCTAGCACAGCCCCTCCTAGGTATCTCTTTTGGCAGGCTCTTGTTGCCCTCAACATAAAAGTGTCTGAGCACTGAATGGCTTTGCCCCACATACCATCAGTTTAAAGTTAAAATAAACTTCCGATTTCTTCCCCCAAATTCCATCATTTTTGTTAATGCTTTGATCCTCTGCAGAGTGATGCTGGATCATTTTCATGTACAGCAGATGGCCAAGGCCCATTACTAAATGCAAAATAGTTCTTTGGCCAGAGAATCTGAACAAGGTGTTTGGGGCTCCACCTACACCACCGGCTCTGTAACGGACCCGGGTCGAGCCACTCACACTCCACATCGGCCCCAGCTCAATGGGAATTATTTCCTCTACTCCAACCGATGAATATTACAGTAAAACCAGGCTAACGCTCTCCTCTTGCTATTCTTTGATTTACACAGTAAGCTCTTTGGGTTTGTCCAAGCAAAAATTCACAGCTTCTTCCTCCAAAAGCTACTCAAGCGCCAGCAGCATCTTCGCACTGCGTCGCTGCTGGGAAGGTGCCATTGCGAGGGCAACTCAGTTAAAAACTGCAGCTGCCGAGACACAGCCCTGGGTGATGGGACGTTTGAAGGAATTGATCTATCTGCCAGAGCGTTTGTTCAAGCACAGGGTGAGGGTGGATAGAGGAACGGCAGCAATTCACCAATTTCAAACAGCAGCTCCCACTTCAACCTATGAGTGCAGGGAAAAAAAATAGGGGTGAAGCTTTGTAACCAAATAAAGAGAGCTGTGAGCTCAATAACAGGCATTATCCTATGGCAAAGATTTTGTTATTGTTGAGTACTGATTCCTTTATCTCTCGGAGACAATCAACCTTCAGCCAGAGGAGTCTAACCTTAAAACCCCATAACTCAATTTTACATAGTGTTAAAGTTTGGGGGGATATTTGTCAGTGCTGGAGCTGATACAATCAGTCTGGAGGACCCTAGAACAAAGAGCGGTGGGTGAAGAGCATGTCACCTCCGCGCACATTCGTTTCCTTGATGAACAAGGAGCTATTAGTTGGTGAGAAAGCATTATCAGGGTGAAGGATGATGCCGATTGTTTCGGCTGCTCTTCCCGTGACACTGGATTAGACGAAGAAGTCCCAGTGTTTGCTCAATGCCCCACCAGCGCTGCCCCCGCCGCACACAGGTAACGCGTCCGCAGCCAGCCTTCACTGCTGACCAAAAATCAATCCAGACACCCAATCTCTTTCAACTGCCACATCTCTCCCAGGGTTAAACAATAAAAGTTTAACTTGCTTTAAGATGTAGTTCATCACCGTAAGCCTTAAACAAAGCTACTGTTTAAAATACACACGTGCGCGCACACACACACAATGCCTTCGTGCAAAATGACAATGACAGAACATCCAACGTGGCCTCTTTGCTTGAGTAAACCCACCGGTGAGTACAACAGCTCCGGGGAGAAGCTTGCTGAATAAAGTTGTACTTGACTCCTTATATTTAAAGGAGAAATGAAAGAAATGAAAAGAAAAAGAAAAGAGGCCTTTTCTTCCCTCCAGTTGTCCTTTAACACATTTCACTTCAGAATTTATTATAACCAGTCTTCAAATTAAATTCTTCAGGACAGTAGCTTTATTTTTGCACATAGTGATTTTCAGCACTACATAACGTGAGTAATAATTTAATGTATTCCCTGTGGCTCACACTGAACCACACGTCTAAGCACATGCTTAAGTCGGAATGAAGTCAGTAGTAGTTTAGTATGTGTTAATGTATATATAGCAGGGGCTTTTATTGCTGTCCAGACCATGTCTCTCAGCTGGGAATTTTGTATTTCAGGACTTGTTAGTGTTTCATGATTGATCCTGCGAGATACGGGCACGGCCACCGTCATTCCCACCAGCAGTTCCACCCAGGTGAGCAGACACTGCTCTGAACGCGTCTGGGGGACGAGGCTGTCTTTATTCGCACCGTACCTCGCTTCTCCCTCAAGGCTCTGCGTGTGCAGGTACCAGGAACACAGGGAAAGCACGTGTCTCGTTCGCCTTTTTGTCCTCAAGTTGTCACACAAACATGTCCCACAGAGGAACGAAGAGCAGTTTACCCTGGCTGCAGACAAGTCATTCAAGCAGAGGAAGAATGTCCTTCACTTCCCTTGCTAACAACCTCATTACGCTCAATATTCTAATACCAAAAAACATGAAACCCAAATCTTTGCTATAATCACAGAATGGTCAGGGATGGAAGGGACCTCTGGAGATCACCTAGTCCAACCCCCCGGCAAAGCAAGGTCACCTAGAGCAGGCTGAAGAGGCACGCATCCTTCCAATGGGTTTTGAATATCTCCAGAGAAGGAGATTCCACAACCAGTGGAATGCACTTCCCCAGTACATTTCAAGTGCCTGATCTAGAGCATCTCTTACCCCTGTTCCTGATGAAGTATGTGTGCAGAACCCACCCAATATTTTGTCGTACTACTCATGTATTTGGTGAAAGAATGACAATTCTAGATTTGCTGTAAGCCCATTATTACTGGTGCCAACGAACTCAATGCCTGGCACTTCTGCAAGGGCGAAACACCATTTCCCAAGTCATGGTGAGGCCCTTGGTGCCGACCAGGGGCTCTGGGCATCCCAAGGCTGCTTCTGCATGGCCACAGGGCTGACCCAGAACCGACAGCTCTGCCACGCTGCCCAACCACCGCACCTCGGCATCCCACCCGCCAAGCAGGTCAGTAACGAGAGACACTGGTGCCTGGTAATTTAGGAAACTGGAGTCACTTTCTTTCGAAAAAGGGCAGAAGAGACACTGTGATGAAGTTCTGCCCTGACACTTCGTTAACTTACATTTCCTGCATATCGATCCCTCTGCTGGGGAGAATCTAGACACACAAAGTGTTTACGCCTTGGATTTACATACTCATGAATAAAAAGGCCTTTAGGAGGCGGGTGCGTAAGTTACCCAGCCCCCAGCACAACAGTAACTTGCGCATTGATAATTCACGTGTGTTTGACATGAGGAACATGCGATTCGCCATGAGAGGTAGCTCTATCCCGGCTCCTGACAGCTGCCACATCACCCGGGACCACGCACTCGACAGCGCCGGCTCCGAGCCCCCCCCAGCCGCTGAAACCATCTACGGGCCGAGGGCATCCTCCCCCACAATTAATTTTAAGCTGTGTTCATAAGCCAACACGCCCTGTATTCACAGAAGCGCACTGCTGTTAAGCCGCTTACTAAAAGAAAAAAAAAAATCCACATAACACCTTGTCGTTAAAGACTGTCCTCTAGGTACGGAAAATAAATCTGTTCATCTGATCCTGCACTTATGAAGCAATACAAAGAAACTTTAATTATGCTTTTTCCCTGTCGGCAAACAGCAAAGGCGGCAGGATTTTTGCTTTAGAAAAGCCGCATTAATAAGTTATCGGCGTTTCACTGACTTCTAAGCGATTTCCATTATAACTCCTGTCTGAGGCCCCACAGACCCACCGAACTGCTGAGATTTTACACCACACGTTTCATAACGTTTCCGTTTTTCTTAAGAGCTCTTGCGATCAAGGAATTACTTGACAACATCAGCTTAAACAAAAAAAAAGAAAACAAACAAACATCCCAGCAGTTGGGCAGAAACCCCTTTCCAAACCACAACCCAAGGCATCCAACACCCAGGGACCAAATCACAAACACATTATTTTGTGTAAAAACAACTCATGCTTTTAAAGCCAGCACTTGAATCCTGAGGTTGATGGTCCTCAATTGCAAATAACCACCATGAAATCACATTCCATTTAGATGTGGCAGCTTAAGGGATAGGCTAGACTAAAAGATTTGGGAGCCCGATCTGGTTTTTGTCAGGATTATGTCCCAAAAATGCGGGTCCCTCCGAAGAGATCCAGGCTGCCAGCCCCGCACAGGGCTGAGAAGCAACAGGGATTTGCGTTCCAGTCCTCCCCTCGGTGTGTTATTTCAACACTTCATAAAGAAGAAAATGCTTTTACGGGGTGCAGGGGAAGATTAGGAGGGAGATTAGACAAGACAGAAGGCACTTCCCATCTCCCACCCTTCCACAGATGCCCTTAGCACAAGAACAGCCTCTCACACCAACTTCTAAACATCTCCACTTGAGGAAAAATGACTTTGAACTCAAAACATGCACCCACAAAGCTGCGGGCTCGGTCGGGTGCCCTCGGGACCAGCATCCACAGCTCGACGTGGCCAGCTGATGGAAGCGATGGCCACAAGCCTGATAGGATTTCTGCTGCTATCACTCGCGCTACAATTTGCTGCAGCTGTAAAACCCCAAACAAGAACATGAAGCCACTTTGGGTTGGGTTTGGTTTTGGTGGGTTTTTTTCATTTCTTTGTTTTAAATGAAAGCTGAAAATCTTGGTAGCATTACTCTCGCTGCTGCTTGTTCTCCACACAGGTCTGAGCTCTCCGATATAATTTATGCATCAATTTCTGGCAGCCTGCAAGCAACCCACCCTCCTCCTCTCCACCCCGAACAAATAATCCTTAATATAGAGGTGAGGCGAGTTGGTCTGTATAAAATATAGCCAAACCTTTTGACCAGCCAGAGTACCGTTCCAGGAACTTATTTGCACAATGCCAGAGACATTATCACACCGGGCTTGAAAGCGCTAATGTTATGGTGCATTTCCATTCAGAAAACGATAAATCAAAGCCCATGAGCTCTGTAGCTTTAAGGGAGTCTGATTTCTTTACAAACTGTCAAGCAGTATAAGTAGATATTTTTTTTGAAAACATGTTGTTTTCTTATGCATGGATTTGTGGCTGCTCTCCTCCCCTTGGCAAAACTCAGGTTGAACTGGTCAAACCTGCCCCAAGCCGTGGTGAGGAGAAATAACCGATCTGTGCTTTAACCTCTCGCTCCCTCGGGTTGTTTGGATGATTCTCGAGATTGAGGAAGAAAATGAGCCAGGAAAAACCCCCTCGCACCCCTCACAAACCCCCTCCCCGAACGGCTCCTACACTGTTTTGTACGTCAACAGCAAGTTTATAATAACCTGGTCAAAAGCAACAAAAGACATTTCTGGACATCAGGGAGGCAGAGATAATTGCTTCTAATGGTATTTGAAAAGAAAAATATAAAGCTTTCAACTCCGGCGTAAGAGGCGTTTCCACTTATCTGCGGGCATTCAGGATTTGATCTATACAGACCATCAAACTCGCAGATACGCAGCGTTTCTGAAGCAGGCTCTTAGTCTGCATTTTATTTCATGCATTTGGTTATTACACCTGAAATTTGGCAGCGTTTGGACCACAGCGCAGGCTGAGCGCCCCAAGCCACACGACCCCCCCCCTCCATCGGTCACCTGGCGCCCCACCACCGCTGTGCTTCCTGGTGCGGCAGACATCAGGCTGTCATTGGGGGAGAAAACCACAATTTCCACTTTTGGTTTGGAAAAGCAGAGACCTGCTGTCCCGCCACCGACACAAGGGCTTCACGGGAGCCCACCCGGCTCCGACAGGGCTCCCGCGGCGGGAGAAGGAACTCCCAGAAACACCTGCGTTGGCGGCTGGAGCGGGGGGTGGGGGTTGGTTGGTTGGGGTTCTTTTGGGGTTGGTTTGTTTGTTGGTTGCGTTTTTTATTTAAAAGTAACGAGAAAGCAGCCGCCGCCCGCGCGGGTCTCGATTGCGCAGCCCCGCGGGAGCGGCGCCGCCCGGCGCCACAAGGGGGCGCTGCAGAACTCCGCTGCCGCCGCCGCACCCCGCCCGCCCCCGCTGTGACTGCCCCCCCCCCCCCCCCCCCCGGGCACCCCCCGCACCCCCCACACAGCACCGGGCGAAACCCCACCCACGCCGCGAACCCCCACGGCACCGGGCACACCCCCCCTGCACCCATTGCACGGCACTGGGCAACCCCCCCTGCGCACCCCTTCGCACAGCACCGGGCACCCCCCCCTGCACGGCACTGCACACCCCCCTCCCGCACCCATTCCAGAGCGCTGTGCACCCACTGACCACCACCACCCCCCCCAACACCCACCCTGACACCGACACCTCTGAGGTGCGCTCAACCCCACACACCCAGGTCACCCCCTCCCACACTGCGCAGCACCCACTGCCCACCCTGTACCACTGTACCCCCGTACGACGCGCCCCCTCCTTCACCCGAGCCAGGCTGCACCCACCCGCACCCCCAGGTACCACTGAGAACACCCCTGCAGGCTGCATTAAAGCAATTAATTCCATATTTAGGAAGAGATTCCTTAGAGTTTAGAAGTGTGTAGGAAGCACTGGGGAAATAGAAGCAGGAGCTGTAGTGGGAGACGCGAGGACTAACTACAAGCAGGGAGGCACGCGTGGTTCACAACAGTACGGACTTCAGGGAGGGAGGATTCACTGCTCCAAAACACCACCATGAGGGACCAGGGGACGCCCTGGGAGACAGGAACACCACGGGTCACACGCAGAGGCTGGAGGCTGCCACGGTCCGAGCAAGAAACGTCTGAAAGAAGTTTAGAGGCTTCTACCCTGGATTTGCACCCTGGCATGCCAGAATCTGGGTTCTGAAGAGTTATGTACAAAACTCACTTTGGTACTTATTTGTTTCCCTACCCATTTCTATGTTCTAGACAGCCAAACATGAGCAAACAGGGCCTTCTCCAGGATGCAAATGGGTTCAAGAAGTACCTGGAGATGTATTAAAGACGTGCCACCTCTTTACAGTTTCTAACCCCCTCAAAACCTTTAGCATCACGTTGCCTTTGTGTCTGTTTCCCCCATCCTCATCCCATCCCCCTGGGGCACAGTGAAGTACCATCCCATCTACCACCCTCCCCACCTTTTAAGACAAAAGCCATTTTTAGCACATTTTTATAAAGCAAAGGGCATTTTTGCTAAAGGATTTGGTTTTAAGATACTCTGAACTTGCGTATCTAAAAAAACCCCAACACACAGTACCAAATGAGTTGTAAGGATGCTCGGCCGAAGTTCTCTGCTGACATGACAGAAAAAATCTTGGAAGCCAGAGGCAAGATTTCTCACGCCGGAGACCATGCCTAACAGAACCCATCAAGTACCTCCCTGTCACTCTCAGTTATGCTCCCTTCCACGCGCTAACAGCTACCTGTGTAACACAGAAGAAAATATATTGTTGCTTTTGTTGTTGTGCCACGGCCATAGAGCCGGCAGCCAGGCGCAGTGGCAGAAGGCACAGTGGCCCTCACCCCTCAGCTCCATGTGATCCCGGCTCCGCATCCCGCCGAGCGAATCACCGGGATCCCAGCTCTGCATCCCTCCAGACACCCCACAACCATCGCAGAAACCCCGCTAAGGAGCCGCGGGGAACCCCAACTGCTAAAGCAATATCTAGAGGTGCTAACATAAAAGACGCGCAACTCCCACCCCTCAGGACTCTGTGGTATCCACCTCACGCTTCAGTAAAACCAAACGAACGAACGCTGGCAAATTAAGTGATCCACCAGTTTAAAAGACAAAACATCTTTGAAAAGTCTTCAAGTGGTCTGAGCGGAGTACATTACATGGGAAGTGTCTCCTAAGAAATACTTATCATTATAACAGTACTTAGCACTTCCACAGCGCTTCCCAGCCTCCCAGCACTGTACAAACATTAGCTTCTTAATCACTCATTAGGGACGATCCTATAGAGCTGGGCCATGCCTCATTGAGTAAAGTAATCCCCAACTCGCTCAGTCCCTCTTGCTCCCTCCAGAGACAACTTGGAACGTTCTCTGCGATTCCCACGAGAAGTTCAGAGCGAGCAAGGAAAAGCCTGTTGAAAATGAACAGCAGTGGATCAAACTCCCCCATTTTTCATAGTGAGGATAGAGAGAAGCGAGCATTGTCCCAGCAAGAGACCCGCTTCCATTGAAACCTTGACTTAATAAAGTTGGGAAATTCAGGAATTCTAACAGTGCTGTGGGCTTGTGCCTCAGGACATGACCTCTTGTTGTTGCAGAACAGGGCTAAGAAGGGATGGAAAAAAGCCACAGGAATGACAAGGATGTTCCCACGACCTGCCAATTCATTCTTCTTGGCCACAGCTGGCTGGCTGGCTCACCCCCACGCATCACCTGTGCTGCCCGAAAGGAGCAGCTCTGGGTCACCCGGCTGTGTGACAGCAGCACCCCGAAGGCCTGTGGTGGCCCAGGCTCCAGGGACCTTGCCGGCTAAACGGGTAGGAGAGCGTGGAAGCAAAAAGGGGCACAGTAAAAGTGAACAGTTCCCACTCGGAGAAGCCAAGGCAAACCAAAAAGACGAAAATCAGCTCATGCAATCTTAAAACTTTCTACTTTTCCTGCAAGGATGTTGTCATTCAGAAACTGAGGCTGTTTGACACGCCCTTCAGCTTAATCCACTTAGAAGTACCAATTTAAACTAATTTTTAAATTAATTAAAAAAGAAAAAATCATTGTCCCTTCTATTAAAAAAACCATTGTGCCTTCATCTTCTACAGTGAAAAAATTAAGCAAAGAAAACAAGCAAGCAAAAAAAATAATCCCCCAAGTAACCAAAACAATCTGTCAGTAAGTCATCACAGAAATTCAAAAACCCAGAGGAAATCACAGCCCCGATCCACAGCCATCCCCCTGGCAGATATCTAGAAAAATTCATTCTGATGATGCCCCTACGAACCATGGCAGGGCAGAGAAAAGGTTCCAAAAACCTGTGTTCAGCCTTTTCTCCCTTTAACGTCATTGTTTCAGGCTACCAACAGCCTGCATCTAATCAGCCAAAATTGCTCAACTTTCATCCAGAACGAACACACACCGCGTCAAGCCCACGATTTGCTGTTATCCAGCATTCTGACCAGTTTCCAAGAACTAACACCTCATTTTAATGTAACTGCTTTCGATGCCAGCTTTCCCCACGCCCCTCCTTTTTGTAGTATGTAATTTTTCTATGTTATCAATCTCCTCGCCATTCACCCATTTGGGCATCCTTCCATCGAGCCTGGCATTTCATCTGTGTCTGAAAACTTCCAGTGGTGCCAAGTGTTTGCATACCTTGCAAGTGTTATGTCAAACTCTGCCCCTCGGAGCTGCCAAAAACCACCACTCAAAGTTAGCAAAGCAAATATCTCCTTAGACAAGCTTAATAAACACGCCAGGAGAAACTCTAGACTTCATAAAGACGTTGCTCGCCTGACGAGGCCAAGCTTGAGGTCTTCAGCACCCTTTCAAGTCCCATTTAGGCCAACATCCATTATCCTTGTCACACGTTCTCCATCCGCACTCGGCATAAGTGCATCATATCTGAGCACACAGATTATTTAAAACAACCAATCCCGAACTCCACACCTCTTTTCATGCTGCAATTACCAGCTATCAGACCAACCTTGTCTCTAATCAGTCTAAACGAAGCCATTTATTTTATAGCATGAATCAACACATGCAGCAGACAGGCCTGGCGTTCCGCACTGCGCGGAGAAGCTAACTCTGGTGCCCATCAGCACTTATGGCCTCATCCCAAATAAACCCTTGTTTCTTCGTATTCTTGACTGATGACTAGCGATTCACTAACGAGAGTGGGAGTAGACATGAAAGAGTACATTGAGCAGGGAAAGGTGGAGAAGAGGAGGGACGGAAGCAGAGAAAAATGAAAGAGGAAGGACAAGGCCAGGGTGGGGGGTAAGAAAGCGTAGGGGAAAAGTGCAAGGGAAGGGAAAGAGGAGGAGGAAACATGATCTGTGGGAAGCGGGAGATTGAGAATCTGAGGCCAAAGCAGTCAAGCCTTCACTAGGGCCCAGAGATAACCCCTGAGAAGATCAGAACAATCTCAGCTCTGGAGGCTTCCATTTCAATAGCTTATCACAAATCCATCACTCCTAAACCACCACTCACGCAGACACGAGCATCACAGAAACTCTTTGCCCAGAAAACCCTCGTCCGATATTTAATGCTTTGGAAAGTGCCCTTGGCCTTGGATGCCAGCTCCCATCCACTGCTCGCCTGGGAGGGCTTCTACGCTTGCAAGAATAACCCCCAAATTCCCAAGCACTAGAAGGTCCCAAAAAAAAGGCTCTCCAAAGCAAAGCACTCTAAAGAGGTCTAATCTTCAGAGGGTGGGGGGAAACAAGGTTTGGGAAGACTCAGCACCTTTGAAGTGTGAGGCTGAGCACCCAAGAAGAAATGCACCCAGAAATCACACATTAGCTTCGGAAAACAGTATCCACCAGGTCAAATTCTGTTCTTCTCCATCACTGTTGTCAATCCAGTTCACACCAAGATAATCAAGAAATACATTTAACTTAGCAATACTAAATTTGCAATTGTCATAACATTTTATAGTCACTGATAAAACAGGTACCAGTTAACGAACAACAAAAAAACCCCAAACACTTCCAACATTACGAGATGGATGGATGACAACAGGGAAGTCATACTAGATTGCACTTATCTTTCCATCTTCTTCACTCAAGGACTTCAGAAAACATCAGTGACTTACCATCATCCTGGAAGTCTGATGGCAGCGAAGCATCAGATGTCATGGAAGGGGCCAAACTCCAGCTCTGATTTTCATCAGAACTGTCCTGTCCATAGCCAGCATCATGCTGATCCTCTCCTAGAAAGAGAAGGAGAGACCGATTTTAGTGAAAGGGAATCATTGCTAAACCCAAATCTTATTGCCTACAGCATGATACGTCTCTTCTCCTGGTTCCCACCTTTCACTGGAGTTCTATACAAAACCTAAAACCACTTTTGTGGATTTAAACCAGATTCGTCATTTAGGGCCAAGGCAGCACGTTCCTGCTGCAAGAACACTCATGCTGGGTATGTACAGACTTCACACCTGGAGGACATACAAGGAGGAGGCTGGAAATACCCGTCTTGAGGCCAAACTACCAGAGCTATGTCCAATTCCTTGTTCTTGCCCTCAGCACATGACCTCTGCATCAATCAGCCATCTGTAAAGTGGAGGACTACGCTACCTGCTTCACTAGAATGAAGAATCTTCCTCTAATGTAGGAAAAAAGCTTTGAGATCCTTAATTGAAGAGTGGTAGGGAAAAAAAGATGGACTTCCTGTGACAGGCAGTCACATACAAATTAACAAAGCGACGTGTCTGCGTGTGGAAGCAGGAGCTACTACCTCCCCAGACTTGATGTTGCACGGAATTTTTCTGTAAGCAGGCATTTTGCGAGGGAATTTGCTGCTGGTATTGGATTTTATGCAGAAGGCACTTAGATACTGCAGTTACAGATGTTAATATCAAATTTTAATATAAATGGAGCACATCTAGCCTACCTGTAGAAGAAAATACTACTCGCCCTAAACAAAGGGGAAAAGTGGTCTTTCAAGCTTCTGCCTTGTGTTTCCTGAATACACACAGCCCAAACTGCTGATAACAGAGGTAAAGACAGCTGCTTACTCATTCAACACACAACAAACAGCAAGAAAGGTGAGTTTTCAGCTGATGTTAATTGCGTTCAAACACTAAAAACAAGTTTTATCTCAGCAAACAGAGGAACTGTGCCCCACAGTTTAAATCAAGCGCTGATGAAAGGGTACCAAGGCCTGGGACGCAGGTTACAACGCTCTTCCTCCCACCAAGAAACACAGTGGAGACGCCGCCAAGTCTCCAGCTGCAGAAAGACGTGACAGAGTATTTTAGATGTGTTTTATTTTCCACATCCCAGGTTGCAGCCTCCCCTTGCTTGCTCCGAGCATGAAGCTCTCGGAGACCCTGGGCTCCTGCATTCAAGGGCACATTTTCAAGAAAACTTCAATTCTTCACCAAAAGGAACAATCTGGCTGTGAAGAATGTAACAAGCACAAGATTGTCCTTCCACAGACCAGCTTCTTAAAAAAACAAACCCCACTGGGTGCCAGACACCATGACAGTCTTGCTGATGTTATAAGCTCAAAGGCCTTGAAAAACCGATTGAAGATTTGACTTTGAGATTTACCAAAGGCCAATGGGGGGTCAGCGACAGAACAGAGGGGTCCCTGGCAGCCCACCACAACTTTCCTAACAGGAAAGAGCCCAAGAAGTAACCACAGAATGGTTTGGGTGTGAAGGGACCTTAAAGGCCACCCAGTGCCACCCCCTGCCCTGGGCAGGGACACCTCCCACCAGCCCAGGTTGCTCCAAGCCCCGTCCAGCCTGGCCTTGAACCCCTCCAGGGATGGGGCAGCCACAGCTTCTCTGGGCAACTTGGGCCAGGGGCTCACCCCCCACACAGCAAAAAATTTCTGCCCGAGCTCTCATCTAATCAAATCTTTTTCCAGCTCTACGCTCACTTGCTTCCAGCAGCCATCCTAACACGCAGTGCAGAACAGTAGATTCTGGAGAACAAGGAAATTCAGAAAAATAACTTTTCTCCTTTTGGGAGGTGCATCATTCAGCATCAGCCTTGCCAACCTCTCACGCCAAGAAGAAAGCTGCAGGTCCCTGGCTCAAAAGGGATCAGGCACCTGCAGAGGTGGTACCACAGTTGTCTGCCATCCACGGACAACTTCTCAGGCATGAAGAGTAAGCGAAGCACCTTCCTCTATGCTACAACAGACTGAAATTTCACGCATGCACCTCCACAAGAAATAAAAAACTCACACAATTAGGGGTTAAAAAGCAGAGACTGAAATGCCCCGCTCGGCTGGGCAGACTCCGGGAAGTGGAGTGCATCCGCGAGCACCACTGACCGCCTGACCTTGGAGAAGTCATTTCAGAGCTTTGCTCGGTTGTGTGTGACAAGGGGATGTTTCTTCCCTGTTTTTACTGTAGCATTTTGAGATCCTCAAATAAAAACGCTCTAAAAAGCTGCTACCAAAGAGCAACAGCTCAGTGTCGTAGGAAAAAAGACAGCGTTCGTTCTGACGAGGAGGAGCCTTCCTCCGCGCCACAGTGTTGCAGGCTCAACTACCCGCAGCCGTGCGAGGATGCCAGCATTGAAAGACAGTTTCCATCAGCCCGTTCAGCCCCTTAAAAAGAACAATTTTCTTCCACCCAAACCGCACCGCATCAAACCCAGCTTTTCAAGCGAACACGGAGGTAACAGGTGGTCCCCTATAACGAGATACAGGTGCAGGATTATTGCGATAACGAGCAGACTGTTCCCGGTGTCTGAGGCGCAGGAGGCAGTGCGGCAGAGGCACGGCTCATGCACTGCTGCGTGGCTGCACTAAACCATTCGGAACAAGAACAAGGGCCCAATCAGGAAAGTTACTTGCAGGAATAAGTCACCTTTAACGGCTTAACGGCAGGAGAAGCTGTTACGCACGTCAGCCACGGTGAAGAATCAAGCCACAGGTCCCTGTTTTGACAGGATAATTCCCATATGGGGGGGGCTGTCACTGCAAACACGCTTTTTTTCTTGCTGTCCCCACGCAGGAGTGGAAACGGGGGTTTCACGTGTTCATACAAGATACCATAACCCAAATATAGCCAGGCTGCAGCGTGTACATACATGTATCACGCCAAACACAGCGGGGCTCCAAATTGCATGAGCTGCTGCAACACAAATCAACACAAACAAAGGCATTTTGTTTGGTTTAATATTAGGAATATTTTCCAACACCACTTACAGTTTCAGTAACAAAAAAAAGATCAACAAAAACTCTGCACACATAGCTACTTAAACCAAATCCTATTTCCTTTCCATTTGGATTTGCATTACGAGAACTTCGTGTGCTTTAATCCACTTCTCCATAAAGTTTATGGAGCAGCAACAGCTAGTTGAGTCCAAGCAGAAAAAATAACCAACAACTTGTCAGGGGCCAAGCTATTGTTCTGAATGAAGAAAAAACTCATTAGCTTTTAATGAAAACGCAGGGAATAAAAACCAAATAGCACAGAACCCCAGCAAATAATTAGTCTGCACCTGACGCAAAGCTGCTCTATCTTCCTACTCAAATCCTCAGCAAAATTCCCCAACTTACACTCTTTGGAGCGTGAACAAAAGCAAGATTGACTCTAAGGGGAAAAGCAAGAGGTTTCTTGGGCTTATACCTCAGCCAGGGGCTCCCCTGGCACTATTTGGCTGCCCCCGAGTGTGCTAAATACCCGGCTTCCTTACTTCATGATAAAAAAAAAAATGAAATTATGCCATCTTTTAGCTGTCTGACATTTTCTGCAGAAACAGTTTCTCGCACAGCAGCGGAGAGAGGGGCTTGAAGGCATTCTGCGTAATTAACACAGATATCACGCCTTATATGTATCGACCCTAAGCAAATTACAGAGAGGACAGATTGCGTCTCTGGTGACAGGGGTGTCCCCAGAAGAGGGGGTGGCAGTTCCGAGCGCAGGCCCTTTGGAGAGCGGCGTCGGTCAGGTCGCGTCAGTCACAGCAGATCCCTGCAGGACCCGCAGCCACCACACAGACCCGGCAGCAGGCACAGACGCAGCCTCCAGCAGACCCCCTGCATCGGAGGGGTAAAAATTGACCAAGAGGAGAATGAAAAGAAGCCAATTAAGCATTAAGAGGGCTCCGAGAGAGCAGCACAAGCAGGAGCTACAGGAGAAAGAGTCTCCACCATCAGGGAACACACTGTTGCTTCTTCCTCCGCAGCCTCAAGTCTCTGCAAGGAAGGGAATAATCGGACCTTCCTACGTGCTCTGGGGCTTGTGGTGCTGGAAGGAAAAAATACGAATCCAACCTCTGCTCTGGCACAGTCGCAGGATCTGGCAGATGTCAGGTCTTCAGACTAATGTTAGAAAAACCTCCGTTCAGGTTCTGGTTTTGCTGTAATTCTGTTGTGGCGGGGTCAGAACATGCCTCCCTGCCCACCTCCCCCCTCCTGCAGAAGCAGGAGAGGACAGTTACTCTCTCTGAAGGCTAAAACCTCTTACTGAGACCTCAGAAATCAAGTTCCCCAAGACTGAAATTTTTTTCTCCACATATTTACTGGCAAAGAAGTTTTCCTTTCCTTAAGCTGCAGTTTACCTCTCATGGTGGGGGGAAGAAAAAAAAAAAAAGAAAAAATACCTGAATTAATGCATCCTGGCAGACACAGGAAGAGAAACAATCTAGATAGGTGAAAGGGCTTTGTAGTGGAAAAAAATTCATCTCCAGCAGCTTGTTAAGGGAACTGCAATTAAGCTTACTTTGCATTCAGTGAAGGTCTTTATCTAGGTACCTAGAGTTTCATTAAGCATCTTTTTAGAGCATAAGAAAAATCAATACCAAGCGAGTTCCATTTACGCTTTTATGATAAGCTCGTTCATGCCAAAGCGGAAGTAAAATCCCCAACTCGAGTTAATATTCAAGGAAACGAAGTTCCTGCTTTAAAGTAATGACTCCTTAGTATCATACTACAAATAAAGGTCTCTGATCCAAATCCCATCTGCCTTCATGCTCAACAGTGTTAATATCTCTAGATTTTCAGGGACTAATTTAGCAGTAATGCATTTCCCAAAGCAGAGCTGTAAAAGTATTATCAATACCATGGTTTAATATCCCTTACTACAATCACTTGCTGAAATTATGGAGAATCACATGGAAACACATCAACAGAGACGCACCCACACAGTAAGTACTGCTCACATGTAAATATATTATAGTTTAGCTTTTGTAATGTAGTTAAAGCTCCGTCAACATCCCTATTATAAATTATATACCTTTTTAAACACACTTATGTGCTAGAAAATGTATGATGTTTCTTTTTTGAATGCCTTAAAGACTTCATCGGCTCCTAAGCACCCATTTGGATCTGTGTGGTTAGCCTCTGTGATTAATATGCGAATAGCTCAGGTTTTGGTGGATGCAGATTTTCCACACCTTCTTCATGGGTGCTATTGACTTCCTTATAGTACCAGTGCCTGGGTAACATGACATTTGCCTGAAAACCCAATTTTTTCTATTGCGCATCACTGCAATAGGCATATATGTCCGCCCTCTCTTTCCTGGCTGTACTACCAGCAGCAGTATTATTAACAAACTACGAGAGAAATCTCTTTATATACAGATCTCAAAGTGTTTATCCCCCTTAATAAATATTTTCTTGGATGCGGAGATCACACACAGAAGGAAAATAACTTTGTCCCTGGCTCACGGGGTAAACAAGGCCATGGTGAGAGCAGGACCCGTCTCTGCGTACGCTGTGTTTTATCAGCGGGACAGGTCTACCTCATGGCAACAGGGTCAAAAGCAAAGAGAGGGACCTCCTCGCGCACAGGAGGAGCCGATTTATCATTGTTTTAGAAACATCGACCCAAACAGGTCTTGGCTGGCTGACAAGTGAATCCAGTCCAAGCCTAATTTTGTTCGCTCAGTATCCAGTTTTTTTGGCTAATTACATGCAGTAAAGCAAATTAATAGCCCACTAAAAACGCCACTTATGTTAAAAACCCAAGCCGAAAGTGGGAAGCTGTGTCGCGGAGGCGAGTTCGCTGCAGTGAGCCCCTGTGCCCAGCAGGTCGGGCTGCAGCGCGCAGCATCAGCCGCGGATGCGCGGCATCAGCGCGGCCCCGCTGCGCCCGCCGCCGGGCTGGGAAAGGCAACAAACTGCCCGGGATTCATAAAAAAAAAAAAAAGGAAATCCATCACGGTAGACTTCCTAAAGCTTTCCGGGGTGCAAAACCTAGTCTCATTGTCGGCGGGGCGGGAGGAATCAAAGGCTTACAACGGGTCCAAGTAGTTTATTACACTGAAAGGAATTCAAGTTTTGCAACTCTCAGCTGGGAGAGAATAAACCCAAAGGATGTTGAGAAGCTCAGGGCAGGCTGGGGTTAAATTATTTTCTCTCTCTGTCACATGGCAAAGGAACTTCATGATTATATAAAACAGAAGATAACCTGGAAGTTATTAATTCATAGGTCTTTAATCTGACATGCAGATACCCAAACCGAAGCCTTCCCGCAACTGATTACGGGTTTATTTCCGAAAAGAAAAAAAGCAAGCTACAACAATAGAAAACCCAACTCCTACACACCCCCCAAAAAAGCCACCCCACAAATGACACATGAGATTTGCAACTTGGAAGCCTTGCCCGAAAGAGAACTTTGGCAGGGTTGCTCTGTAAGACAACAAAGCGCATTCTCATGAATCCTAATAGCTGATGAGGTTGGGGGGCCCAAATATCCCCCCCTGAACCCATGAGGACAAGAAGAAGCTGCTGAGCTCACACTGCATCTCTCCCATCACTCTATTTTCTAATCTCTTGCCAGCCCCTTGTGTCATTCCCCAGCTGAGCTCTCCTCTCCAGTTCTCACTGTCTGTTTGCTCTCCCCCTCCCTCCCCCTCCAACTTCCTCCCCTCCAGCTCCTCTCTCGCAATCCTTGGCACCCTTTCAGCAAAGGCACTGCATATTCCGCCTCTCAAGTGGGCAGCAGCTACACAGAACAGCTGCCTGACAGGGGAAGCACAGCACACTTCAGCCTTGCTTAGGAACAAGCCTGAAACCCAGCACAGCAGAAGATTCCCACGGGATGTAAACAAGTAAACAAGATTTATTCTTTCTTTTGTGACCCGGTAACACGTCAGTAAAATACAAAGCCCATCCAATGTGAGCAAAAAAACCCAGCCTAAAGCTACCAACAGTTTGTATTTCTGTCTGCTGATAAATTATTCCTCTTTGAAGAGAGAAGGTCTTCATTTAAAGGATGGGGATACTGAGGCAGAGGAGGATCACAAATCTGTGCTTTGGTTCATCCTCTGAGGTACCAGCTCTGCTAGGAACATGGAAAACAAGGTCTGCCAAGCCAGACCCTGCGCTTGTGCAGTGCAATAGTTAACAAATAGTTCTGCAAATACAGTTTGGGATCTAAAAAAAGATGTCAACATCATCAGTACTGAAGAGGGGACTACAGGCCAAATAGTTTTGAGTAACGTCCGTTGTAGTGTCAGGAGGTTCAACGTATTTTCTTAGCCAAAACCCTTCCAAGCGCACAAGGAATAAACAGAACTAACCCACGAGGGAGCTGGAGTTTAGCGAGCATATTCCAATGACAAGACACAAGGAGGCTGTCTTGCCCGTATCTGCAGCAATTTTCACTGTTAAGAAAAAATAAGTACAGCAAGCGAATGCAAAGACAGGAGCGTACGGCAGAGCGATGGGCTCTCTAGGGACTGGAGGAGATGCCCATTAGGCATTTACGATAATGCAAAGGATGATCTTACAGTGGTGTTTCAGGATGGAGCCTGACTAAAGGGCAGAATTACTACTGTAGGTGACTTGGATGGGGTTACTGCTCTACAAACCAAAGTCACTGTGGGGAGAGCTACTCAAAACTCCAGATTAGAACCAGCTGAAGGCTTGGAAGACTCAGGAATCGGGACCCAGCCCCCCTCCCGCTGAGCGAGGGCTATGGATGCAGAGGGGACCAACGCCCCCACTTCCAGCAAGGCTCAAAGGTATAAGACAGGGCACTCCTTTCCCTAAGGGCTCCAAAACATCTTAATGGACAGAGAATTTACATCCTTTTTCCCCATTTTCGTGGAGCAGGAGGGTCTATTACCCACTGCAAGAAAGCTCAGATGATGGTATATATGAATGCTCTCGTGCTCTATCCCCAGCGGGGCAATTTCTTGAACGTCCTTCTGTTCTGCATGAGCACGGAGCAACGCTTGGGCAGCGTGTTCATCTAAGCACATTACAATAACCCTTGAGATTTCTTTATAAAAAGAAAGCTGCAGCACATTCCTATTACGCAAACAAGTTCAGAAAACACAGAGGGTTCATTTGAGAAGGCTCTCTATCTCCAAAGCTGCATATCAGGCAATTTAGACAATCTAATAATTAGAGTATTTTATTAACTGACCAAAGCGAGAGCAATAGAACTTGTTAATATTTAACTTACAGGGGCTCCCCAAACTGCTGTATATTTAGCATCTTTACTGACATTTTTATACCTTCCTCTTTATGGTGCATTGCTTTATTCTTAAGAGTCTGGTGGGCTTTGACCCCCCCAGGGAGGGAAGCACGGGATGCTGCTGAATGTGAGCCAAGAGGGCAAGTTCTGCCCAAGGTGTTACAAATTGGGATGGGTTTCAAAGGACTATGGGTGACTTGGTAACTCCACCGCTTTGATTAATGAAGTAGAGATCGGCAAGCAGCACCTGGTAATCCAAACCAGGAAGCTTCCCTCAAGTTTGTAAGAAGTTTTAAATCAATGGGCTGGTTTAAAAAGAGTTCAAAAGCCCTCCTCATTAACCTAATTCTTCTCAATAAAGGTCATGAAAGTTTTGACATTAACAGCAGAATAACCCAGCCAAACCGCTAGTTGCTGTTACCTAGTCTTTCAATCCTATTATAAATTCTACAAGTTCTTCATTTGCTGGCTCCAACTAAAGACTGATAACAGTAAACCCAAGTATTTAAAAAAATAAAATCAAATGACATGTTCTTGTTTGGAGGCTTTTCCCTTCTCCTCCCCTCACTTCATGCATTGAACACACCCAGAAAGAAAAAAAGTGACTAACGCTTTCGAGAAATGCAGAAATGGCCTTTTGTATTCCCTTGCGCTACAGCAATATGAATGTCTATCAAGGGTAAACATCTCCCCCTTAATTTCTGTGCACTCGCCACCAACTAACCCTATTTCTGACCACTACAGACCCCCACTCAAGGTGCTCACTGGAGCAGCCTGGGTCCAGAGACCTGGGGCAAGGTGGGATGTCACACTCAAGGGCTCTGCCCAGAGTTTTCTTGTCCCTCCAGCTGAAGGGTGCTCCGTGCTCTGTTGGACTCCCAGGTGGGTTTTTTTCAGGGTTTTAAAACTTCATGATAAGGGGTGGTGGCTTGGTTTCTGGTTTGAACATTCAAAATGCAATAGCAACAGTTTCCAAGTTACACAGACCCCTTGATTTTTCTACTCGTATATGTAAATAAAAATGCAGACACACCCCCATACAGCAGTTCCCAGAGCACAGACGCCTTCCTCCTACCTAGGACAATTTTCCAAGCAGAGCGTTCTCTTTTCTCCTATAATCATTACTTGCCTCCAAAATTTGTGCACAATACCTTAGGTAGCAGAATAATTTATAAGTCCATGTAAAAGCAAAGCTGTGCAGCTGCTCAGAGTTTGCAAAACTATGAAACAGGAGGGATTTTAATGCAAAAAAATACTGTCTCTACACAGATTAGTTTGCCCAGAGTATAATATATATACAGAGGCAGGGAGCTGCACGCTCAGAGCTGCAGGAAGCAAAGCTTCAGCGCTGATAAAGGGACCCGTCAGAAGTGTTGATACTAAAGCTTTTCTTTTTTTTAAGTTAAAGAACATATGCCTGTGTGTGTATTTTATTTTTCATTAATTAACTCTCTGTTCCACATACCACCCAAACACATCTTGGACTTTAGACGGCATTCTAACAAAAGTTTTTTTGTTTTCTTTTTGTCTCTGTGTGTTATGACATTTCAAGGGTTGTAGCTGGCACTCATGTTTATAAAGCAGGGGAATTCCACGCATGGCGATAGAATAGATATTTTAACAATATGTTACAAATATTGTCAATTCGATATTTTTTCCCTTGCGTTTTCAAACACATCATAAATCTAGACTAGGTTTCTGTGTATGAACCCTGCTTACCACTGAGCTGGAGACTCTTGGCATGAACGCAAAGAGGGTTTTTTATAAATAAAACTTAGGAAAATCACTATGCACTCCATTAATTCAGGAACACTCTGCCTCAGCTTCAAAGGGGATCTTTACAGTAAAGATGGTGTTTTTGCTGCTTTAATGATTTGCTACTTGTACTTGTCATAACTACACGAACCAAGTATGCAATACCAGGGAGCAGCGGTTTGGGGAAATGCACAGTTCCGTCTCCCATCCAGCTCCGCTTCAGTTCAATTCAAGAGTTTTGAGGCTTTATATAGAAAAGCTACTTCATAGATCTAACACTTGAGGCCTTTGTGTAACGCCAGTTAATGAAAGAAAGCTACATGCGTGCCCTGGGTATGTACATACCTCGTGCACTGCTACGACATCCAACCCCGGGAAGAACCAGCGACCCATGAAGTCACACCCGAGCCAAAGTAGGGCCGATAGACGTAAAACGATACATGCTTCGTCTAAATAGTATATACTATGAGATAAGTGGCCTACTAAGACTTTCCACACTGTTACTTACTTAATCCTTTTACAGAACATGAAGGCTCCCAATTTTTAAGTCATGTTTTATCCTGGATTGTCCCTTACCCCACCTCCCTTCCATATAGTTATGTTTTTTCCTCCTACTTACATTTTCTGGGGTTAAGGCACAGAACCGGGAGAAGCAGTAAAACTGGACCCAGTTCCTGGACACGCCTGCAGATGCTCTGGTACCTTAAGCACATTTCTTGAGCCTCAGTTTTCCTAAATTTCATAAATGGGAAGAACAATCCTCGCTCTCACATGTTTTGGTTACTTACAAATGTTTTAAGAAACACTACTATTCAGCAATATACATGCAGCACTTCAGAGAAGACCATTTAGGATGAACTTTTGATGAAAAGACAAAAGTGTTGTCATAAGCCCAATGAAAATAAATCTGGTTTTATTCATCTATTTGGGATTTTCTTCAAAACAAAATAAAAAGTCATTGCCTACAACTGCATCCACTGTGAAGTTTCTTTAGCGTGAACGAGCAGGTGGAAGCTGAGTTCTGTGCAATGCTGTGCTAAGGGTTCACCCACCCAGCAGAAAGACCCAGGTACCCACAGGAGGATTTGGAGGGACAATCCTTTGCCAGCCCCAGGCCGGAGCCCTCGGCTGGAGGGGCAGAGCCACATTTTCTCCATCTCCAGAGGTCTGTGTCTTCAGGCAGAGCGTTATAGAGCAACTCGTACTCCTGAGTATCTCTAAATACTGTATGGACATCACTGATTTAATCTAACTCACTTCTACCAGTGGCCATATTGTCTTTTCACACTTGCCCATCATTGCATGTCTTTTGGGTTTGGGAATGGAGAAGCTGAAACACATCAGTGACAGTAATTTAGGGCAAAGTCCCACCCAGCAAAGACAAACTTGCAGCCTGACCCACAGCTCTCATTTAGCCCCCCACACACCTTTTTCTCCTTTAATCCCTCCTTTTGCATTGCTCCCTGTCCCTCCATTCTCTTCCCAAATACTCTTCTCTTCCCTCCAGTCTCCCTGTCCTCCCATTTCATGCTGGATTCCCTTGCAGTACCCCAGAACGGCCTCTCGCTGCTCCCCCAGACCACGCGTTTCTTCCAAACCAAAGCTGTTGCAGAACATTTCCCCTGCACTGAATTGTGAGAAGAGACGGAAACAGCAGAAAGGAACTTGGGGGAGGGCTCCGGCTGACCCAGCTCCTCTCCAGATTTTCTTTGCCAACTTTCCTTAGCTCCCTTTCCACAAAGGGGAGGTTGCTGCAAGACAGCAAAGGCATGCATGCATAAAATATATTAAGTGTATAAAATGCTTTACATAGGCAGACAGCCCTCCTCCAAAAGGAAATACAAGTCACCCTGGGGCTCTGTTCACAGAGCGCCTACGGAACAAGGCAGAAATACTTTGCAGCTACACACTATGGCCAACAACATCACCTGGTGCCTATGACTTGGGCACAGCAATTCATCCTGCGTCGTGTGCTCTGTTCAGTTACGTCTTCCTGACACTGCACTGATCCGCCCAACTCATGCTCAAGACCAGACCAACAGTCCATTTCATATACGTCTCTGCCTGCT